>NC_091758.1:36472945-36772945 GCF_043380555.1 Nothobranchius furzeri
TTTCCCCTAAGAAGCCGCAGCATATTTTGCCTCCTTCTAACATCAGGGGAAGCTGGCTAGAGGCTAATGTTGAGCTAACAATGCTAACGTTGAATTAAAAGTAAATGGTTGGCTGTAAAAATATCTCAAGCTACTTTTTCAATCATCAACAACTCGATAATACTGTGAAGTGACAGATGAGTCAAGCTTCATCAGGAGACGTGAAGTCTTATAAATGGATTTATTTTCATTTTCATCCTTTTAAAATGTAGCTATTTTTGATCAAATAAGTTTACTTTCACTGTTGGGGGTTAAAGAGTTGAGCTTTTAGTTTTAGATGCATTCTTAAAGACTGAAAATTATTTTTCTATATCATTTTATGATTTTATGATTGGGATAAAAAGGGTGCGTTTTCAGGAGGAACATTTACTTTTACATATACGGGTCATTCAAAACAAGGCATCAAATGTTTAGAGTAGAAAATCCTGTTATTGTTCCTCAGTGG
This sequence comes from Nothobranchius furzeri, assembly GCF_043380555.1. NCBI lineage: Eukaryota > Metazoa > Chordata > Actinopteri > Cyprinodontiformes > Nothobranchiidae > Nothobranchius > Nothobranchius furzeri. The sequence goes on from NC_091758.1 coordinate 36,473,430, forward strand.
GGAAATTTTGGTGCCATAGTGGCAATTCGTTCACACAAAATAGGGGAGTAAAAAAAATGAATGTTTGAAAAATTAAAGAGTAAAATACCAGAAAACATAACAGAAATAATACACACACACATATATACATATATATACATATTTTAATATATATGTATATATATATATAATAAAAATACTCTTAATATTCTAAATTTAAAAAAGAGTTTATGTTTATTCATTTAGCAGACGCTTTTATCCAAAGCGACTGCAATTTATAACCTATGGGGCATGTTGTGATCTGTGGGGGAAACCAGAGTTCCCGGAGGAAACCCACGCATGCATGGGGAGAACACACAACTCCATGCAGAAAGGCCGCAGCCGAGCCGAGTTTCAAACCTGCAACCTTCGTGCTGCGAGACAACAGTGCTAACTACTGTGTCACCATGCAGCCCATAACTTGTCTTTCGCCACATAAAATGTGGATTCAAAGTCAAATTTATCTACAAACCAAAGAAAAAAGCATGACCACGTGTTTTTTTTTCTTCAGGCTGGATAATGTAACTTCTCGATCTTTCACAGGGACATGACCGATTCTCTAGCAGTGACTTCCTGAACCGGTGAGTTTGTCCCCCACAAATGAGCGGGGTCACATGATAATCATAAGAACAGGGTGGGCCTAGTTTTCCAAAAAGGAGTCAGCTGGCTGTGGAATCTTTTGAAAGTGAGCCAAAGGTTTTTATGATCCTGGAAAATCTATTAAACGCACGTGACAGTTTTTAAATCACTTGCAGATTATTTGTTGCCTATTTTAAAGAAGAACACAAAGATTTTGCTTTTCTATTTAGTTCTGATTCAACCTGGAGCTCATTTGTCTCTAGCTCATCTACACTAATGCTCTCAAACCTTTACTTTCCAGAGAATCCTCTGATTTATGATAAGTGACCCGCATTAGTATAGCGCCACTCAGAGTAAGGACTCCAAAGCGCTTTACACTACAGTGTATCATTCGTCCATTCACACACACATTCTCACACACTGATGGTGATGAGCTACGATGTAGCCACAGCTGCCCTGGGGCTCACTGACAGAGGCGAGGCTGCCGAGAACAGAGCCGGGATCGAACCTGCAACCTTCAGATAACTGGACAACCCGCCTAACCTGTTGAGCTACTGCTGCCCCTTATCACCAACATGACAAATCCTGATCATTCTGAGTTTTAAAGAATATAACACGTATCTTTTTGTAAAATGACTCAGCATTTTCCGTCTCATCCATGGACCTTTTCTGGTCCGGATGCAGAGTCTGAGGAAGTGTTCCTCCCCACATTACCACACTTATGAATGACAAATCCCACCATCCACCCGTCCATCCTTGGCCGCTTCTATTCTCAGAGCTGCTCCCAATGGCATGGCATCTGCTTCTGCTTCATGCTCAATCAAAACGAATCACTCACATTTGGGATGTGCTACGGAGACTCCGGTAGTTGACTCAACCGTGGCGTTTAAGTGACGGTGGAATGAATCAGCTGTCACATGCATTTGAGCAGGTCAAGTTAGGGAAAGGAGCACCTAAAGTTTCTGCAAGACAAGATGGAAAAAGAAAAATAATGATCTTATTTAGCAATTTGAGGAGCATGCAGACAGGTGGGGAGGAAAAACTGATGGAGGTGTGTGTGTCGGTGTGTTTCAGACCATGAACTGAGTCCATCTTTTGTTCCCACAGATACAATCAACCACATTTCAGATCTTGGTCTTTCTCTCAAGCAGTAAGTATTTGATTATTCACCCCTCTGATTGAAAATTATTGACAAATTAACCAAAGGTGCAACAAATGACTTGAAAAGTTGTGTTATTATCTTTTTGAAGTTTTATTTGTTGTAGCTTTTTTCTCATATTTTGCTTCCGACTCCCAAAATTACAAGCCCCCCCCCCCCCCCCCCCCCCCACACACACACACACACACACACACATGTGGGTGAAGTATCAAAACAAATGAAGAGCTAAATAAAAATGCTACTGGCTTTATTAGGCTTATGCGTCAATTAAAAGAACATATTCAGTTTGGAGTTTCTTGTTTCCAGTTTTATTTCATTTCAGGAATTCCTTTTTAGGACCATAAACGTAGTGTTTCTAGACCCATAGTGGGGCCGCAACCCCAACTTTGACACAAAATATCCCAGATAATTCATTAAAGTTGAATTTTTTCAAAAGCTTCTCTTGTGCTTCACGGTTAGCACTAATAAGCAGGTGTCAACTTGATTGCACAGAAGCTAAATTCAGCAGATCACGCATGTCATCTGCTGCAAGCTAAATGTCTGTCAGGTGGAAAATTAATCATGCATCCTTTAGTTTTGGCAGATGTAGAAAGGAAATGAGCAGGAAGGCTGTTTGTGTGTGTGTGAAAACTGTCCACTAGCTCCATATTTGTCCCTCTGTGGCACCAGTGCACCTCCTCAGGGGTTAGACGGGTTTTTACAGATCTATGGTCCAATTGTTTTGGTCAGTTCTGTCAACAATAAATCATAAATTAAACTATGTTATTTGGACAGTATCATTCAGGGCCATCAAGTGCAGGTCAAACTTCCTCTAAGCTTGAGTCAGATATGATTCCTGCCTCTTTTTAAATAAAAGCTACTCTGTTTGCACCCCCCTCCTTCATCTACCCAGTCTCTGGGTGGTTGGGTGTTAGCTAAGTGCCATGATAGTTCTCAGCATGCATCATTGGTGGGAGATGGATCTCTGCAGTGGTGTGACAAATCTGCACTCCTGTGAGTCCTGGAGACAAAATCACCAAAATCAGCCCAAATTAGACTTTATGCAACACGTCACCCCAAATGTAAATGCCCATGGCCTCGTTTTGTTCGGGTGACACAAGGAAGTTACTTGATATGGATGGGAAAAACCTGGTGGCAGAGAGGGGAGGGGGCTCTCTCAGTCACTGTGGACCACTTGTTACAATAACAAGTGGAAAAAGGGAGGAGGCCCTCTGGTTTAGAAGAATTTAAATGGAGTTCATCTTCATGCAGGAATTAGGAATGAAGCTGGAGAAGTGATGTTGTGGCTGCAGACAGAGAGGAGTGTTGAGAGGCAGCAAGCTTGTTCCCACAGAAAACAGATGTAAAATGAAAATGTATATTTTTCCTTTTTCATTGGTTACATTTTGTCATCTTTAGTTAAATTTTAAACAAAAATCCAAATCAGTTATTATGACCTCATGAACCTTTTCAAACAATTTAATATGAATAACTTAATGTTAAAAACCTTTTTTGTAAATAAGTACATAAAAGAAATAAAAATATTTTTGGTTGGTTTTTATGAGATTGTGTGTTTTAATACAAGTTTGGGTTTTGATTTGTTTTAAATGCATAAAAATAAAGTTTCTGACTTGAAACCCAAACTCATTTTACCTGTTTAAATTAATAGAAAAATTAAATATTTAAAAAAAATGGATAAACACGTTTTATCTGTAGTCCAACAAAATAAAAAAATATAGACCAAACAAATATTTTACAAGAGCAGGTTTCTTTTTTTTAAGTGATTTTTTTAATTTACCATTATGAGTGGCAATTTCTAAAGATTGTGCATCTGTGCACAAGTAAATGTGTCCAAATCCCATGCAATATTCTTTTGTTGTTTTCTTGCATGGTGGATTAGATGACTGCACATGAGAAAACGCACCTTCAATCTGGAGAGAAAAACTATTTTCATGCATTCATTGATTTTATTTTAGCTTAAGCTTGACTAAAACACGTTTGCATTAAAACAGCATTATTCTAGCATCAAAAGGCATCTTTCCAGGGTCAAAATTGAAGTTGAGGAACACGAAAATCTAGTTGTAGGATCTCAGATGCTATTTTGTTGTGACTTGCTGACACCTGGTGGTAACATGCTGGAACTGCAAGATGAAGTCTGGGGGACAAACATCAACCTGACTCAAAATTCGTGGAAATCTTTGCTGAAAAATACCCTTCAAGTCGTAGCTGCGTTAAGCATTAAAAAGGAGACAACATCGCAGGGTGGTACCCTTTAAATGGTGAAGATTACACCCAAAGAGGCTTTGAATTCACCTGAAACCAGCCGAGCTTTTCTTTTTTTGTGTCCTGAAAATGTTCGCCAAAGTTTGGTCAAACTTTGAGCAGAGGCTTCGGAGCAAACTGCGTTCACTGGCACTGTGGTGGCAGGTAGACTACCCAAGTTTGTTTATTGAAATTATGTTAAAACTGGTGATCTTTACACGCTTTTGTTTGCGATTAGAAACATGAGCTAAAGTTTAGCGGAAACATTTGGTATAAAGTTGTTAGAAAAACGTCTTTAGCTTCAAAATCTGAACACAATATACGGATTTGATCATTTTAAAATCTTTTAATATACTTTTGTTCCTGAGGTTTTTATTTTCGTTAATATTGTCATATTGTGGCTACTTTTAGTTTTACCTCAGATAGATTAAATTAATCAAAATCATTTTTACTCCAGAAATAAAGTTAATGTGGGAAATCAGTGACTACCAGCCTAAATTGACTTTAGGCTATGCTGAGTTCATGGATTGGAAATAATATCAGCCCAATGAACCTTTTCTATGCTTTACTTTTAATGAGAATCAATAAACACTTAAATTTGGTTCACTTATCAACAATAGATAAAAAAAATTGCCACAAATCTAACTTCCTTCCTTAGTTAATCTTAATCTGCAGATAAGAGATAAGTCATGCAACAAAATGGATTGTTTATTTTTAAGGAGATTTAATTAATTTTCAAACCTAATGACCATTCAGTAAAACAATTACATCTTCTGATAATCTTTTGGAAATCTTATGTCTATTGTTGGTTTGCATTGAACTTTTATTGTCTGTAAAAAAGAGAGAAAGCATGGGGAATCTGAATCAGGAAGTTGGTTATCAAACATGAATGCACAAATTCTGTCAGGCATGTACTGTGGTTAATGTGGCCATCACAGTTGAGTTATCACATGCAAGCACCCGGAAAGCAACAATCACGCTCTCATATAGGACAAAAGTTGAGATGAGAACCTGTTGCAATGGCTGTCTGTCGCTCTTAGACAGGTTGGTAATGAAAATAGCCTTTTACACTATAAAAATTCTGGTATGCAGGACATATGTACTCTTAGTTTCTTCAGCAGAACTCAGAACCAACCAGCTATTAATTATAGTGCTAAATTTGGTTTATTGCAGCACGCACAGTGGCTACAAAAACAGACCACCAGGAAGTATTTAGGTCTTTTTGAGAAGTGCAACAGGTGACTGAGATTTTTAATTCCTGTGAAATGACAAGAAGCTTCCGAGAAGGCTGAACATTCTGGGGTTATGTGTGAGTGATGCTCTTTCTCTTTAGCTTTCAAAACAAGGAACTCAAGAACGCAGAGGAAGTTAGTCAATAAAGCCAGCTTTGGGTTTCTCAATGCCGCTGTGTGCTTTTAGGACGTTAACAGCAAACTGGAATGTAAACATTAAAAAGACGTCTTTCTGATTTTCATCAAATATTCATCCAGTTATTTGATTTATTAATCGGAGCGGGAGTGAAATAGTTGACAGAGAAACTTTATGACACAAGATTTGTGAGTCAGAGGTGTTAGTGAGCAAAAACTTTAGTTTCTTTTTTCCAACTTCCTGTTCAGAGATGGTGAAATTCACCCATTTTCTTAGTCATTTTGTAGCTTTTTGGTGTCTGTCTCCACTCTAATGCAGGTACGGACTGGAAGGCATCGACTGGTATTTTATTTTTTATTTATTTAGCTGTGCCTCTTCCTCTCTCCAGAATAAAAGAAAATCATCTTTGTCTTGATGTCTGTGACTAAGAGATGTTGTCAACCTTCCCTTCTGGTTCCTTTCTACAGGCTGCCTTCCCTCTTTCTGTGACGCCTTCAATGGCTGCCGAAGATTACAACCCTGTAAGTGTTTCTGTGTTTTATGACATTTAATCTAGAAATACTTCTGCTTTTTTTCTAATTTATGCCGACTAGGTTTAACGTTTTTCTGAACTGTGCCTACCAGTAAATGTTACCGTGTGGATGGTAGTCATCCTCTGTTTTCTTTTTTTAACTTAAACATATTTTGAGTTCACGTGCACAGGGAGGAGTTGAGACACAAATACAGAGAGAAACGAATGTTAGAAAATAAAGAAGAGCAGAAAAAGATCATGCATGTGAGAAACAGGATGTTCCAGACGACCTTTTCTATGTAGCGTTCGAGTTTGACATTTTTCTTTCATCCTCCTCCTCCGAAGGTCTCGCTGCGACACAAATCAAAGAAGAGCCGAGGAGGTGAGCTGTTCTTCTTTATTGCTGATGGCGCTCTGGACCACCAGTAGGCGTACGTGAACTGGCATGTTGATTGTTCTGCCAAGAAGGGATTTTAGAAAACCCTCAGTGACTTTCACTTCTCTTCTTTATTCATTCTGGCTCTTCTCTTCTGAGAGTCTAAACTTCAGCTTTTCTGTGTTGCGGCTGCCTTTTTCACACACAGACCAGGTAGTGATCATGGAGACTGTTTCTAGACTTTGTGTGGGCTGTTTCAGGTGTTATTTTTAGATCTAACCTTGTTATTAAACTAGATCTGTGGCCTACGTGACCCCAAATGGAAGTGTTGAGGTTGTTTTCAGATTTCTTTTTTGGCCGTTGCCACGTTCGGTCCTGCGTTCGCTCACGGTGGCGGCTTTGATTCTCCACAAACTGACTGGACCGGTTCTTTTTGGATTTAATTTGTGCACTTTTTAAATTTGTTTTATTCTTTACTGCGTAGGCAATGGTACAATGAGCAGGAGACGCATCTCAGTCAAAGAGCTGGGTAACCCAGACCACCAGGGCTGGCTCTACAGGAAGAAAGAGAGCAAAGTTTTCCTGGGTAACAAATGGAAGAAGTACTGGTTTGTTCTGAAAAAAACGGCCCTGTACTGGTACACAAGTCAAATGGTGAGTAACCCTTTTTGGTGTTGATTGTAAATGTATTCTTGTGTTTTCTTACCAAAATTGGTGCTGAAATACACACATAATATTTAACAAAAAGGTTATTGTCCCTCTAAACAGGCAGGTAATCTCTAAATTATGATTAGAGCGTCGTTTTTCTCCGGGTTTGACTAAATGTCAGCTTTATTTGTTCAACTTTTTCTGCTTCTGTCTTTAAAACTAGTTCTCTAAATGTAAACCAGCAGCAAGATCAGGGACACGATGGAAACCAGTTCTAATCAACCAGACATTAATGTTACAGTAATTATCATTAATGACATTTTCAGATGTGGATTTAGATTTTTTTACATAGCCATGTTCATCTCTCTCTTTTATCTATAGAGGGGTAAAGAACACCTAAAAAACACGTTTCAGATTGATTAAACACGTCATTTTGGAGCAACTGTGTGATATCTTGACCACAAATTCATCATTATATATGTCTAGATCTTTTAGCTTGCCTGCATTTCCTTTTCAAAACCACAAAATCATTTTGTTTTTCTAAAAAAACGAAATATTTTGTTTCATCGGGTTCTTTCTGTGCATTTAGTTTGTACCCCGCAGTGCAGGTTTCACTACCTCGTAACAGCAGCCCACTGAATCTTAACTCGGTCTCTCGAGAACTCATTAAACACCCCTCCACCTCTGATGTTCAGCAGCGTGAGCTGCATATGAGTCACTCTAGTGTTTCTTCCACTTCTGCTGTTGGCTACAGGAACCGTCACTGTGCTTCCTGCATGTGTCGGCATCACCAGAAGGCCATCACGCAGACAGCCGACATGTCTGATTTACTGGCACAGGAGTATCCAGGAAGTGGTTTTAAATTGTCCCCTTAGTGTCTCTGCGCTCACAGCCGTCCAATCTGTGTGTTTCAGGCAGAGAAAGCCGAGGGCTACATCGACCTCACCAACTTTGTGGTGGACGTAGCCATCGAGTGCAAAAAGAAACAGTAAGCTGACCATTTCCTCAGAGGGATAAAAAATGTGACACTGTTTGTGTTTAATGTGAACTTAACTTTTTTATCTTTTTTTTGGTTCCAATTTTTGCAGCAGTTTTTCTAAGATTTACTTCTGCAACCATTTCCTGAATTTTAACTGACTAGTTTATGTCCTGATTAGTGTTCCAGTAGTTAAAGGGGTCCTAGAACAACTTTTGTTACAATAGGAAACTGTTCTTTGGGCCTCTATATAGCAAATTAATCTTTGTTGGGGCGCAAAATGACCCAGGAGCCCTGATAAATCATCAAACTGTGAGGTGTCCAGGCTAAAGGCCAACGTTGACAGTTCTTTTGCTGCTGTGGCCCCCAGACTCTGGAACTCTCTCCCCCTGAGCCTGAGATCAGTGGACTCAGTGGTCTCCTTTAAAAAGCAGCTGAAAACTCACCTGCTCAGGCTTTTGCGTGACCTTCATCACCTCCCTCTCCTTATTCTGCTATATTTTACCAATTCCATCTTTCCTGGGATCCACTGACTTCCCTCTTTCTTATACATTCTCTCTCACCCTATCCTTACATTTTTAATCAAAATTTTTTCTCATTTTTTTTTATCTATTTTTTTTAATTCTTGTGAAGCATCTCATGATTTTTATCTTGAGTGGCACTAAATAAAAGCTCGTTTTCTTTCTTTCAAACACAACCCCATCACAAAGCCCAACAATGGAAGGACTGGTATGCCCCGCCCACTCGACCAGCACACGAATTTTAATCCCCCCCCCCCTTTAAAGTTTTTGACACACAGATGAACTATTTTTCGTTTTTCTCTTTATGTTAAAGTCTGATCAGTAAAATAATGTTTTTTCTTCTTGCAGTGCGTTTAAAGCCTGCCATCCTCACGTCATGATGTTTTATTTTGCTGCTGAGAGTCACGACGGCTTGAACATGTAAGCTGTGTAACGGTGTTTGAAAGGATATTTTAGAATTGGCTTTAAAACTTTGCGTCAGAAATGTGATGAGAAAGAAATGTTTCTCTTTGTTTTTTAGGTGGTTGAATAAACTCGGACTAGCAGCTATTCAGTATGAGAAAACAGAACAGAATGCAGCAGTGGGTACGTGTGATCCTTTTTTGAGAGTTGTTTTTAAAATTAAGGTAAAATAATATTAAAATGTTACCATTTTCATCCAACTAACCGTCATTTCTTGTCATTTTGTCATTTGTTTTGCTTTTTTTGGTCTCTTTCTTTCACAAACGTGGGTGTTCAGAGTGTTACAGTGAAGCCAGCGACCACGAAGAGGCTGAGAGCACAGAGATCCCCCCTCCTCCGTACTCTGAACAGACCCTACGAGGCTCAGTAGAAGCACCTGATCCACCTGGTAGCACACATCAGGTCAGCTGAAACGCACATTTAAAGATCAAGTAACCCCCAAATCAACCTTTTTTTTTTTAATAAACTATATAAATGCATGTCTAATCGTGCTGCAGACACGTGTAGTCAATAGTTTTGCACTTTGGTGCATTTTAGTTAAATTTTTAATTTTCTGCCTAAAACTGTCAGTGTTGTGCCGTTGACAGGTAAAAACTCTGCACTGCATTTGAATTTAAACCTGCCATCGCTATTGGCTAAGAGGTAACCTAGAACGTTAGCTGGTACCATATGATGTCACAATGTCGTTGTGAGTCTGTGTGTGTGTATTTGTTAGCGGCTCCGCCCTCTCCTTCTGCTAGGCAACAGCATTTGTTGCATTTTCCAAACAGGAAGTGGGAGTTGAGTAAGAATCTGGTAGGGGGTGACTTGCTCTTTAAGTTGGATTTTAGTTATTTTTTATTAAATGTGTATTTATTTTAATTGTAAGTTGCTCATCTTCCAGGGAACGCTCCCTCCATCATACTCCGCCGCCGTAGCCGATTCGCTCTCCTCCCCTGTCAGCACGATGACCTCACAGAGCTCCGCCTCTTCGCTAACCAAGCAGCGGCAGTCCTGGTTGGACTTGGTTTCTCAGGCTCCTCCCTCGGCGCCGGCTGGGGAAACAGAGGTGGTGTGTTCGGCACAGATTCACTCACAAGAACCCACACAAGAGGAGGCGATGCAAGAGGTGGCGTTGGCGTTGGAGAGCGTGGCTCCTCAGGACTCCTCGGACTCAACCAGGTCCAGCGAGGAAACCCCTGCCGCAGAGGGGGAGGAGGACACAAATGTTTCACAGCCTCCAGACAAAGGTACTTTAATTATTTACCGTTATTTCAAACAAATTGTTTTACAGTCTTGCTGGGTGGTATTTTACACACTTTTGTACTTTGAAAAGGTGTAACTTTACCTTTTCATACAGGTAACCATGGGAACACCTCAGATGAGATGGAGAAGCTGTATATTCATCTAAAGGAGGCCAGCCTCTCACCAATAGGACATCGTAAACCCTCCACTAAAAGGGAATTCAGAGCCTCATTTGTCAAACGCTGTAAAAACCAAACTGTCAACGATAAGCTACATCACATTAGGGCTCTAAATAGCACCTTAAAGGTATACATCCTCAGTTTATAAAAAAAAATACATCTTACTTTTTATCTGTTGTGTATTTAATATCCTCCTTTTTTCGGTTTCAGTCAAAAGAAGCGGACCTGCATGCCATAGACCAGGTGCTGTCGGACCCAGAGCTCAAATCGGACAAGTTCAGGCAGTGGAAGGAGGCCAACGGGCTCCTGTTTCATGAGATTAGTGTCAGAGACAACCACAAGGTGGCGCCAGAGGATGTAAACGCTGCAGCGCCAGACATTGCTGTGACAGAAACCAGTTTTTAAACTGGCTTTGGACTTCTTAATTACATACTATGTGTATACACACGTGCACACAGACACACACACACTGCTGTGAATATTTTTATATGGTTGATGCTTTGGTTACATGTTAAATGGATTATTAAAGCCTTTTATACTTAAATTGGACTACAAAATGTTAGTTTAACACAGAGATGGAAGCAGATTAGTATTATTTTACTGTTCAGTTTGTAGGATTAGCTAGTTTTACAGCTGACTGTTTTTCTGTTGTAATTCAGCAAACATATGCATACATTTCTTTTTATTTGTACATGAAATAATGGAACATGTTGTAATAATACGTCTGTTTTCTGATTGGAAAGACTGGTTTTAAATGTGTAATTTATCTAGTTGCAAACTTTCTTTGTTGTTTTTATTATTTTGTCTGCCAGTTATTGGTGCCATGCACCGTGAATGTCTGTTACACAGCAGCCCCACAGCAACGACTTTTTTGTCTTTTATTTTTAGTAATGCATTCAAGACTGAACATAAAAACAAAATAAAATACAAACCTGACTTATAGGATTCAAATTATTCTTATGTCAATAAAAACTGAGGAAAAGTTTTATTTTAAAATCAGTTTTGCAAAAATAATTCATGTAACTTGTGGGAGGACGTCTACAATTTTCATTTATTGTAAAATGTTTTTAGATTTAGAACTATTAACATAAACATCTAAACTTCACAGGAGAAAGGGCTTGATGGTCATTTAAATTTGACCTCATGTTGCCAAAAATTCAGTAAGAGATTAGTTGTTAATTTTAACACGATTGCAGCTACAAGTTTACGATTCTCAGGGCAAACCAGGACCTCCTGGTCATTGTAAAACCTGCAAAACAGGATTTGGCTGCCCCCACAAACACTGATAAACACATTCCCTGTATTCATTTTATGTCACTTAATCATGTTAAATATATAAATAATTGTTTACAAATGTTGTGTATTTGTGTCAAATTTTAATATGAATCCTGGTGTATCTTTTGTGTATATAACAAAATAAATGTATTGTCTCCATTTTAATTGGCTGTTTTCAACTTTTCAGATATCCAATAGGGCAGTTTTCCTAACCACGGATACATTTATTTTAAGATAATTAGTTCCAGGATCAAATTGGTCACTTTCCTATTTAGATACCCACTCATTTGTTTTTAGAAATAAACTGACATCTGAAAGATACATTTTCCATTTATCTCGGCACACAATCGTAATTCCCCAAAGCTTCCGCTAGGAGCCGCACTTCACTGCGAATTCCCTATTGAGGTTAAGCGCCATATTGGTTGTCTCCTCCATCTCACCAATCGTCGAGCATGCACGTCTTATACCGGTTAAAGAGAAGATATCTGTAAATATTTACAGCACATTGAGAGCCGCAACACAACGCCATGGAGGCCGTCAAAGCCTTCAACAACGAGGTTAGTTTGAAACTAGCTAAAAGTGTCCAAAAGTCTGGGGATGTGGTTTGCCAAATGGTATTTGCTGGTAGCTGGTTGGCTAACGTTAGCAATAGCATCAAGTAGCAAAGAGTAAAAAGGAGGCCAGTACTTCACAGGCCGCTCATAACGCTTATTAACAGTGTAATTTATTTGTAATACATAGTGAGACGTGCAAAATAGATGTAGAAAACACGCATTCACACACACACACATACACTTCTCGGACTAAATATTCTACATGTTTATTTTAGACGAACGTTAGTTAGCTTAACGCTAACCGAAACGGCCCTCCACTTGTTAACTTGTGAGATGTGCGAACCGATATAAAAATAAAACAACTTTATTACATTTGCTGTTTCGTGTTGCTGTTTGTTTTGGGGGGTAGTCGATTGCACTAGAATATTATTTGTGCCAGCGGGCGGATGTTTACGGTTAGCCATCTGATGGCTCTAGTAACAAGTAGCGCTCTATTGACAAAAGTCCTCCGGTGTAGCACAGTCGGTGTAAACGCAGACCTAAACTGCCCACTCACGGAAACCTGCTTTATAGATTTTTGATTTCACACACAACGGGAATGAAAAATGGTATGTTGACTTATTTTTACTAACAATTACCCCCAAAATTAAGCCTGAGTCTAAAGAGGGCCACGCTATTTGACCTCTGACCATTAATAAAGCCAAACAAGAGGCGCTAAATAACTCAGGAGGCTTTGGAAATTTTACTTTAGAGACGTACCTGACGAAAATGTAAGAACTGATGGCAGAAAGGTAGAACTGATGTTCTGTTGTTTCATCTTTCAGCTGTGCTCGTTGACTGAGTACAAGCCGCCCATCTCCAAGGCCAAGATGACTCAAATCACCAAGTCTGGGATCAAGGCTATAAAAGTAAGTATGTTAAAAGGACGAGGCAGGAAAATTGATTATTAATAATAAAGTAATTCAAATAAAATGTTGTCTACTTCTTTAGGCAAACATATACCTATAAACCCGTTATTCGCACTATGAATGTTTTTTCATTTAGATTAAATCCACGGTCATTCAAATGAATTATTGTATAATATAATATTGGAACACAAAGTTGTAAAAAAAATCTATTTTATGGGCATAATTTTTTATTGCGACTGGCAGAAAGTTGTTGCTCAAAATATTGTCAATTTTGCTGTTAAAATCCAGATAACTAGTCTAATAATCCACAAAACATAAAATATCAGCTTACTTGCAAAGTCTTTGTCTTTTTCGGTAATGATTTTTTTCTTGGTAACTTCTATATTTATTAATTTATTTAATAACTAACTACTTTATTATAGTTAAACACTCATTAAGTTTGCAAAATGTAGCAGTTTCTAGGCTCAGTTGGTTTACCTGCACATCCAATGAAAGCATACAAATCACTTATTGGTTGTATTAATTGAAATCCCAATGTTTTGCTCAGATATTTCATAGGTTAAAATATTTACGCTGCTCTTGTCACTGGTGTGAATACAAGTTCAACAATAAAATGTCACAAAGGCAACTTCAAAGGTTGGAAATAATGTGTTGGTGGTGAAATATAACCATAACCATGTGTAGAAACAGTTCATTATGGGGAATACTCACGATTACTGTTTAATTAAAATAATCATAAACCATCAGTTCTGTAACATTGATAGTGATGTGATGAACTGGTTGCAGCCATAAGATAATCAAAACAAATAATAGTTTGTTTTCTTGTTTGTGCAAACAAGAGTTTAGTTCTTTATTTTCCTTATTTCAAAGGTTGGAAAAGAGATTCAGTCCATCTGGCTTTCATTCATTAAGTTTAAGTGGAAAAAAATCTTTTCCGTACCAATAAAACTAGGCTTGTACAAATATGGTTTTATGGTTATGTTTCTATCAGTGAGTCATGATTAATGCTGAATATAAATGCAACCACTTGCTCAAACTACTATTTAATATTAACATGTAAAAAAACTATACCTGAATTACCTTTATGATTACCTTGGAGTTTGAGAAAAAAGGCCCCTAGTGCTAAGGATATATGGACTGATTGTGAGTTTGAGAATGTGTGGATTGAGCTTGGATTATGCTTGACGCATTCACCTTCCGCTTGGTGATGCGGCTCGCGGATGGAACGCGCTTCACAACTCGCAGCGTTTATGGTTCGTGCGGCTCGTCTCAGCGGTGAGCCAATATTCTCCCAAACTGTAGGGGGCAGCATGGAGCTCTACAGCATGCACCCAACACTATACCATAGTAGAAGTAGAAATTACTGTTTACAACATGGCATTCCAGCAATTTTAACAGCGTCCTCGTCTTTTCCGACAGTGCGAGCTATTTCTCTCCAAGAATTATTAACAACATGTTGATCACGGTGATCTCTGAGAGCTGAATCATACAAATGTCTGTATTTACGAACCTCTGCCATACTAGTTCTTGCCGGTCCGCCATGTTTTTCCACGTCTGACCGTCTGCGTGGTTAGAAAATTTCCTAGGTGCGCGTTGCAGAAATTTTGGGCCGTGCGGAGGTGCGTTGGAGGGGCGTGGTTGTTAAGATGACGCAACTTTTCCGCGCGGAGCCGTGCGGACGCGTCAAGCATAAACCAACCTTTAACCCTGATTTGTATGTTTGTGTGGAGAAGAACATGATTTTCTGATGGCATTCCTCGGTTCCTGCGATAATCTGAGTTTGACTCGTTATTCATTCATCTAGAGGAAACTAGAAACGGTAGTGGCCATGTAAAGGATTTACAGAATGACTATACCAAATGTTAGACTAAGTTTTGTGACATTTGCGCTTCAAAACAAAATCATACATAGGCAGTGATGTAGGATATTTTTCAGTTTACGGAAAATGTTCTCTCTTTTCGTTGAATTTACTTTGATTTTGGAAATGTGTCTTTTGCATTTAAGTTTAGGAACTTTTAGCTTTTGGTGTGTTTTTTTGTGTCTCTTGTGAATAACACCCGTTTCCCCTTCCCTCAGCAGCTCTCCCAGCTCCCCCAAAGCACTGAAAGTGAAGCAGGAGGATGGGGTGGAGAGAGTTACAAAGAGATAAGAGAGTCCCTAACCAGCTTAGGTAGGAGTATGGGTTGTTTCAGGAGGAGGATGATGATGATAGAGGAGTCAAATGACTTTCCATTCAGACCTGGCACTAACAAGTATCCTGGTTGATCTGGTTCTGAGTGCTCCTGGTGGTTCTCCTTCAGGAGACGGTGGTCCATCTGAAGGAGAACCGCCGGGTGTCGGTTCCGGGTCCAAACAGGAGCTTTATCTTATTCTGCTCCCACACACCAGTAGAAGCAGGTCTTTGCTGTTCTAGTTGACATGCGTTGGTTGATTTTGAGCTGCTGGTCATCTGAAACAGGAGTAAAACATTTTAATGAAAGACAGTAGTTGTGTTTTGGTGTAGGCATGCATCAGATCAGAACAAATAAGATTGGAGCCGGACCTTAAGGCATGTTAGGAGGTATTTTGAGAAGTTGATATGAAAAATTTATCAAATATTATTTTTAAGCTCTATTTGAATTTGTTTTTTATGTAGTGGTGGTGTCCAATCCGTGTCCAGCATGTTTTAGCTGTTTTCCTGCTCCAACACACCTGATTCAGTGGTCGAATTACATGTTTAGCAGGTCCTCAAGCTCTGCACAAGAATCTGTTTTTCATTCATTCAATTTTCCATTTAAAACCAAACATTTTTTATGTTTTCAGTTTTAGTCATGGATAAAAAATCTGAAATGTAAAAACAGGCTCCATGATATTTTATGGGTTGGGTTTATGCCAATGTAGACAGAATGTGGATCCCTTGTGCTGAATGTGCACCGGACAGGGCGCACAGATCCACTCAACTGCACCGATTCAAAAGCAAATAATCAAAAGTCACTTTTATTTGGCGTTTCACTTAAAGATAAAACAAATGACTCCCAGATTCAGAAGACGTGTTAGTCACCCACTGTCTAAATCTGGTGTGCTGAAGCACATAAACCTTTTAAACATGCAGGTGATGGCCCTGGAGGGTTAGGGTGCCCTGATCTGGAGCTTTTGTTCTGTAATTCCTACATGATCATCACTCAGAATTTTGTTTTTACTTTCAGATTTAGAGCCCCATTTTTTATTGTGATCTTTTAAAGTAATTTTTATTGTTTCTTCTGAAATGCCTTGTGATTTTTATCTTGAGAGGTGATGTATAAAAAAATAATATCTTTTTTATTGGATTTTTGTCCACTTATCCCACTAAGAGCTTTTCAGGTAGACATGTCTCTGTTCTGTGTTTTTGGACTGCTGCCTGTGTTGTACTTTATTTCAGAGGAAATGGGAACAAACTAAGTTACTTCTTGAAAATGGAAGTTTCATTCTGAAGAGGATGCTGTTTGCATATAGGCTTTTAGGGCTTAAAGCAGAGAGAAGTGAGAGATTGTGATTTATTTTTGAAAGATCATTTATCTAATCAGGGTGATGTCCTGCTCCATGTGGAAAAGTTTTAGCGTCTCAGTAAACGTGGAGAAGGAGACCGACAGGCGGATTGGTGCTGCGTCTGCAGTGATGCAGGCATTGTACCGAGCTGTCATGGTAAAGAGAGCTGAGCTGAAAGGCAAAGCTCTCAGTTTAGAGGTTGAGCTACGTTCCAACTAGGAATGGGCAGTATGACCTCAAATCTATATCGTATAATATTTTGAAGCACGTGCGGTAACATTCTTTAATTCTGTTTATACGTGTCGACGTGTTTTGGAACAATCTCACCAGATTAATTGCAGCATTACAAATCATTTTAAAAAGCATAGAATACCATTTAAAACTTATTTAAAAAAATACAATGCATCTTAAATAATTTTATGTTGTTAGGATTCTTTTTACAGACAATGCACCACAAAGATAACATAAACATGAATAACATTTCTTCCTGCTTTCCTGATATATTTATTCATTTTTCATGTTGCTATGCTTGTGCGTGATTTTGCAGCTGAGCTGACGGAGAAGTATAAATCAGGCTTTAGAGTTTCCCCTGGAGGAGCTGGCCCAAGTGACCGGGAAGAGGGAAGCCAGGGCCTCTCTGCTTAGGATGCTGCCCCCGTAATCTGACCCAGAATAAGCAAAAGAAAAAGGATGGATGGATTTAAATAATAGTATTTCTGCACTAAAAGCGAGGATATTTCAAAGCAATATTCATTAAAACCCTCATTGTGGGAAGCACGTCTCTACAAAACAAGTAAAAGGTGAAAGACTAAACTAGTAGCAGGCCTAAGAACTGTCTACAGAAGCTGAACAGTGTTTTAAAGTAGAGCTGGATGAAATGGCCTAAAACCAATATCACTGTTTATTGAGGAGTTCACCTCGATTATGAAAAACAGACGATAACTACATTTATGTGCAAAATCAAATGTCCAGTAGATGGGTTTGTCAGGTGTGTTACATGGAGTCACGTGGTCAAGCGACTCGAGGTGGTACAGCCTAAAGTGACATGAACATCGCCAACCTACACACGTCTTTTCTTTATTTTAAATTATCATTGAATTTATTGGCACGGACAAAATGATATCGGTTAGTCAGCAGTTTAGATAACGATACATTTTAATAATATCACCCAGCCCTGTTTTAAAGTATTTTATTCTGAAAGATATACAACACATCTCAACAAATGTGACTCGTTCATGACTTCTTTTTTTTATGATCTATATTTTCAACTTTTTGAATTTTGTGACTCGTCTTCTAGCTCAGGGGTGAGCAAATTCGGACCTCAAGGGAAGCTAATCAGCATGTTTAAGTTGTTTCCCTGCTTCAGCTCACTTGACTCACCTGCTCTCACCAAGTCCTTTAGGAGCCTGTTAATCAGCTGCTGATTAAAGTCAGGTGTGTCGTAGCAGGGGAAATAACCAAAACATGCTGGAAAGCAGCCCTAGAGGACCAAGATTGCCCACCCCTGTTCAAGCTCTATAAATACCATTTTGTCATTCTTTTCATTTTTTAAAGGTGACATTTTGTTCACATTAGGCCTCAGTGGTTATAATGTTGTGGCATAAAGGTGTTTAGTACAGTCTGGTAACCATGATGGTAACATTACATAAAAAGCCTCTGGTTGTTTGTCAAATACCAAATTATATCTGATTGTTTAGTCCTAAACTCTCTACTGTTAATGCTAAAAGTGCATTATGGGATGTTTTTCTTGTTCATCAAGCAAGCTACTTTTTGAAAATAAACGATCCAAAGGTCCAATCCCCTTTGCCCCAAGCCGTGCCCCCAGAATACAGAAATTAACAATTCTTGTTTGCGACCGTTCGGCTTTATGCTTTTGACCTACTGTTGGCACCTTTTCAGCCATTATTCTTAACCATATAAGAACTTGGTGTGTGTGTGTGTGTGTGTGTGTGTGTGTGTGTGTGTGTGTGTGTGTGTGTGTGTGTGTGTGTGTGTTCATGGTGAATAACAAAAACGTTTTCTTGGTTTATTCATATCTTCAAAGTCACAACAGCTCAGTGCCACGAACAATCTGGGAAAACCTCTGCCGGAACCTCCTCAGGCTCTCTCGCTCTCACACGTGCGCGCACGCACGCACTCACACACACACACACACACACACACACACACACACACACACACACACACACGTTAGGCACCAGACAGCTCTGCCAGCCAACAGGACAGGCTGGGTTCACAGCAAACAGGTCTGTCAGTTAAAACATTCCCAATACGAACAGATATATAGATTATGTGCAGAGGAGGAGGGACAGTCAGAGGCCAGTTTGATAGATGGATTAGGATCAATTTGTTCAGAATGGGACATTCTCTGTTATTTGAAGATGTTTTACCAGGAGTGTACATTTCAGAGGTGATTTTATTTATATATATATATATATATATATATTATATATAATTTTTTTATTTCATTTATTTATTTTGACAGTACATTTAATTTAATGGTTGCCATTGGTATGTGAAGAGCATTCAAAGCAAAATAGCAAAACATGTTACAGAACATCAACTCCTGCACCATAAAGTTTCTGCTGGTGCTTTCACACATGTGAAACATTTCTTCAAACTGAAGCGATCCTTCTGTGGTACAGCCACAGCATTCACTTAGTTTACATCCACAATACGTCAGATTTGCTTTTAAACAGATTTATTTTCTCTGTTTGGGCCACCCTTCTACACACATGCATTTCATATAACTTTTGGTGAAGATAAACCGATTTTAAAAACATTTGTGGAGATTATTTTGTTGATGCAAGATATTACTGAAATTCATAAATTATGAGGTAGTGCATTGGGAATAGTTTTATCAGAATATTGTGGATAAAGATATTTCTATAAATGAAGAAAAACATGGATGGATGGATATTTTTATTTGAAGCAGCTCCTATAGTGAGCAGAACCAGGTGACATCCCCGGCTGCTGATCTAGCATGATGTCATTAATTATTTCACAGGTTATTTGCGCAGCTATGAGTGTCACACTCATACAGACAAGTGTTGTGTTTAACTGTTGATGCTCCGTGTTTTTATTTCCGCAGCGAGCCTAAAAACCTCACCTCACACCGCCCAGAGTTTCTTCTTTAAGACTCTTATTAAATAACGAGCTTTCTCCGTGCCGTATTTTTCGTTGAAGGATGAAAACTTTACATCAATTGTCCCAGGGAAAAAGTTCAGCAGACGTGTTTGTTTACATTTTTGCTGCTGCATGCCTGCACAGTGTGAGGGAAGGGAGGGAGGGGCGACGCGATGCTCCGCTCAGGGTCTCTACCATCAACATATATAGGTCTCTACAGACTCCACAGTAGCAGCGACAGCCAGCTGGTTTGATCCACTCTGAAAGGCCTTGTTCAGAATTTGCAGCTCACATTTTTTAAACGAAGATCAGGTGCATGCAGCCATCATGCGTCACTCAATACAGCGTCCGTGCAGAAACTTGCCTAGGAACTTTTATCCGCTGCACTTAAATCAAGTCACGCAAATAAAAATTCATTGTTTAATGGAAAAATTAAATCAAAACTGTACGCAAGTGGTCCGAACCAAACAGGCCAAACCGAAGCGGTTCAACGTCTCCACATGAACCGTTACACCCCTAGTTATTACCGGTGTGAATGCTGGTTAGCGTTGTTTTTGTTTCTCATTTATTTGTTTGTTGGGTTTCATTGTTCTACTGCATTCTGTTCATCCAAATGTAATTTTTTTTTAAATCTCACTAAAAATCCCTGAAAATTTTGCAGAATCACATAGAAATTATATTGTAAGAAGAACTCAGTTATGCTAAATGATTGACAAAATTAGTTTTTGGTTGTTTAGGTTGTCCCAGATTTGAAGGAGAAGAAGAAAATATCATTTCTATAGCGCCTCTCAAGATAAAAATCACGAGGTGCTTCACAAAAACAAAAAATGTAAAAATCTAAAAAAAGAATTTAGAAAATGGTTAGAAATATCTCTAAAATGAGCAAAAATAGACAGTTGTGATTAAACAAATGTTAAAGAGAGAGTGAACAGGAAAGAGGGAAATCAGTGGATCCTGAGGAAGGTGGAATAGGTGGGGAGAGCAGAATAAAGAGAGAGTGGTGAAGAAGGTCATACAAAAGCCAGCTTGAACAAGTGAGTCTTCAGCTGCTTTTTGAAGGAGACCACTGAGTCCACTGATCTCAGGCTCAAGGGGAGAGAGTTCCAGAGTCTGGGGGCCACAGCAGCAAATGATCTGTCACCTTTGAGCTTTAGCCTGGTGCTGCACAACCAGTAGGCTTTGATCACTGGACCTCAAGGACCTGCTGGGGGTGTAGGGACTAAGAAGATCACCAATGTAAGATGGTGCTTGTCCATGTAAGGCCCTATAGACCAGAACCAGGATCTTGAAATGAACCCTGAAGTTGACTGGCAGCCAGTGAAGCTGGAGGAGAAGCGGGGTGATGTGGGTGTGTTTGGAGGACTTGGTCAGAAGCCGAGCACAGGCGTTCTGAACCACCTGTAAATGGTTCAGGGAGGTTCTGCTCAGACACGTGAAAAGAGAGTTACGGTAGTCTGAGCGTGAGGAGATGAAGGTGTGGAGAACTGTCTCAAGTTCAGAGCGAGACAGAATGGGACTCAGCTTAGCAATGTTCCTGAGATAGAAGAAGGAAGAGCGAACAAAAGAACTGACATGAGAATCCAGGGTGAGAGCTGGGTCAAAGATCACGCCAAGATTCCTTACGGAAGGTTTGGTGTGAGAAGCAAGCTGACCAAGAGAGTCTCTGACTTTGGGAACCAGGTTGTCTGAGGCACAGATGAGGATCTCAGTCTTATCTTTATTGAGCTGTAGAAAGCTCCCAGCCATCCAAGCAGGTGTGTAACAGCTGCAGCTTAGACATCTCATGGGGCTTAAAGGAGATGTTCAGCTGGATGTCATCTGCGTAAAGATGGTAGGAGGGTGAGGTGCCTGCCACATGGACCCAAGGGATAAACCATCAACCCTGCTCAATGGTCAACTTTCCTCGCGGGGTCACCCATAAAGACACTGGGAGGGTTAAAGGCTGTGGTAATCTGTCAAATGTGTAATAATTGATGGGGAGATCATATACGTAGGAAAATATCTCATATCACTGCTTTTGTAAGATGCATCAATGAAGCAATGTAGAAAATATTGTATGTTTAACAGGTAATAACAGGTTATTTGCATGATTGCATGGATATGCAAATTAGGCCGTAGTAGTCATTTAGCATGTTGGCTCACTTGCTGCTAAGCTACAGTGTTTTAGACTTTTGCTAATTTGAACATATATTTTGATCCACAACAGCACCTGCAACTCAGGGCTTTGTCCTAATACCTTCTCTGTAGACAAGTATTTGTTAGATGTAGTTGGAGTAAGAACAAATGTTTTAATGTTGCTTAAAGGCCGGTGAGCTGAGAGCTCTTCATGTAGGAACTCGTAGTTCCTGGTGAAAAAAGGTTCCATCTTTAGTGAAATGACGTCTCATTTCTTGGATTGTTTGTTCTTTGCACGTTGTAGCTCCCTACTTGACATTTTTCTTATCCTTTACTCCAGTTTGTGTCTGATTCAGGACTTTGTTTTTGTTTGCTGGTCTTATTGTAGAAAGGTGTTGTCTGCAATGTTTTATATGGTAAATAATAATTGTATATTAGCTCACAGGGTTTTTGGGTGTAATATATTGCCAGTGCAAAGAAGCTCAGTGTTAATTATTAACACTAGGGGTTCAACAGTTCACGGGGGAGTCTTGAGCCATTTCGGTTCGGTCCGCTTGTGTACTGTTTCGGTTTATTTTTTCTGCACATATCTGTATAAGCGTGACACTCATAGCTGCGCAAGTAACCTCTGAAATAATTAATAACGTCATGCTAGATCAGCAGCCTGTGATGTCACCTGGTTCTGCTCACTGAAGGAGCCGCTTTAGATTAAATAAATAAATATAATAATATTATACTGAACATTAATCCCAACAGAGCTCTTAAAATCACTGAACAGAAACGAATATGATTTTAGCGCACGCCGTTACACCCCTAATTAATACTATTAATAATTACAGAGAAACTCGGCAGGTTTTTGTCATGTGTTTTGTTTTTCTCTTTCACCAGCACATATTCATTGCTAAAGGTAGTCCGTTTTGATACATCTGGGTTAATTTCCATTATTTTTAATTCACATTTTTTTTACATGGGAAAAGTATAGCATTGATTTCATGACTACTAAAAGCTTTCCTTAAGCGTAGAGATCGACTGAAGTGGGTTTTTCTACAGTCGATACTGATGCTGATGTGTAGAGGACATGGTTATCAAAATAAGGTTTTCCACCTTGGATGCTAAAATCTCTAATAACAACAGCCAGGGTATCTGCAGGTCCCTAAAAAGTCTTAAATTTGCTTTTCCAAATTTAAGGCCTTAAAAATCCTTAAAAATGACAAATAATCCTTAAATAGTTTCCAAAAGTCTTAAATTACCAAAGACCCAATAAACAAGATTATTTTATTTCTATAAAATTTTCGTGAATTTCTAGTTAGTGTTCAGCATTTTTTGTGTATGGTATTGGCGTAAGCGGAACCATACACGTTCGGTTGGTTGTGAAAGGGGGCTATTTTTAGATGAGCATGTTAAGCTAGTGGGAGTTTGCGCCATGGGGAAGTGCAACATTAATGGTAATTGGATGGCTAATGCCACGTTCACAACGTGGTTAGCTCCGGTTCCAGGCAGTAGCTGGAAATTATAGCTTAAATTTAGGCCTAGTCCACACGTAGCCGGGGTTTTTTAAAAACGAATATCCGCCCCTCCAAAAACTTGCATCCACACCACCGCGTTTTAAAAACAAACTCTGTCCACGTGTACCCGGATAAATACGTTGTTAAGGACATGCCAGACCTGTAGGCGGCAGTACTTCCCCCGTTCTTAACCTCATCCTTCGTTTGTGGTCTTCCGCAAGGAGCAGTAATTCCACTTGCAAAAACAAACAAGCAGAAAGCGCTTGGACAATTGATGGATCGGGTAGTGACAGAGCGCAGCTCTGAGGGCTTCCATGATGCCGGCTAGTGTAAACACAGGTCGCACACGTGATGTCAGCTTTTTTTTTGTCACGGAAAGTGACGTTGCGGACCTTAAAACTCCGGTTTTGTCCGTCCACACGCAGACACCCAAAACGGAGAAAACGCAGATCTTCACTTTGGCCGGAGTTTTTAAAAAGATCCGTTTTCGTGTGAAAAAACTCCGTTTTCGTGTGGATGACAGGCCAAAACGTAGAAAAATATCAACGTTTTGGCAGATCCCTGGCTACGTGTGGACAGGGCCTTAATAAAAAAAATAGCTTAAATTTGGTCCAACTGGCCTTAAAAAAGGTCTTAAAAAGTCTTAAATTCGGCTCCCTTAAACCTGCAGATACCCCGATTCTGAACCTCATCAGTTCTTAAACAATTAATTTAGCAAAGTCTTGACTCATAATTTTGTGCACTGCTCAGTATTTAAAACGTACATTAAACTAAACTTTATCAAATAAATCTGTAAACTGCACAGTAATTAAATGTGCAAACAATTAATAAAAAAGTCAGTTAACTCTTTCTCTGCCAGCCGTTTCCTGATCGGTAAAGCCCTTCGCTGCCAGCGTTTCTCACTGTTTTTACAGTTTTTTTTAAGAGTGACAGAACGTTGCGTGCTAGGATGATGTCGACGCCAAAACAACTAAAACAAAGTGGAGACTCACCTCTTCACATCAGGAAGAATCTGCACGTTTCCAGCTTTATCCGTTCTTTCATAATCCGTTGTCGAATTGTGATCGGCAGAAGCTTTTCCGGTTCGCGCCTTACTTTTTTTTACATCAGTGGCCCAAAACGATCTCCTAACGCATGGATTTTCTGCTTCCTGATCACGTGACGTGTGACATATGCGGATGACGATCGGGTTGAGAGCTGAGAAGTTTGTTCTCACGGTGCGGGGGCTCGTCCGACGCCCACACAGTAAATAAATGCAAATGTAGTCGTCATTGGCAGTGAACGGTTGAATTTAAAATGGCGACTTTAGTCGTCAGTGGCAGTGAATGAGTTAACAATAATGTTTTAGAGCATTTAATATGCAGATGTTTTTCAGTAAATTCATTTAAATAAAGTTCTGCATTAGCACTGGACAGGCCACAGATGTACCTGACTTTTGATTGGCTTCAAAAAAGGAGTTTATTGGCTGATGCCAGTACATCAAAAACTGTTAAATATTGTCCAGATATATTAGTCTTTTCCAACTTAGGACTTAACCTTATCTGCTACAAAATATTTTTAGAAATACACATTTTTGCATTTGCTTCCCTTTAACATTGACAGCTGGGTAGATGTGAATTATTGTGCCAAAATTTTTAGCTTATTAATGCTGTAAATATGTTTAGCATCACCCACCGCACTTGTTTATTCTCAAAAATATGAGGACAAGATGGAGACTGAATAGTTTTGTAATTATTTGTGATGTCCTTTAGTCGTTTATACTTCTATGACATTTTGATTGTGCAGTTTGTATAAATGCATACTTCCTTAGCAGATCACTTTCTGTACTTTGACTCCACCTACTGGATGTAGAACTGAAAATAGTAGAAAACATGGATTCAACAGGAGTCTTATTACACCAAATCTAATCATGTCATTAATGAGTAAAACCTGAGCCGTTATATCTGGTTCAGTATATTTATTGAATGACATCACATCTTCAGAAAGATTGTTGTCTGCCTGTTTTTATGTTGCAGTGAGTTGTGGTCCATCCTTGTAAATTATCTGATTATGTTCAGATTTTGTGTATTGCAACAATCCTAAATCACACATTGAGGTGTGGATGTGATGATGAACATTGTTCTCTCTCAGGTGTTCTGTGCAGCTTGTTGTGACTTATTTCAAAGACAAACTTGATACATTTTCTCCAAAGTATTGTTTCACCTCACGCCCCTCTTGTGCCAGTTTACTCAAGGATTGACTGTAACAACTTTCTGACATTCTAGAATAAAATCAGAAATATCAGGGCAAGTTTTTCACCCCTATCTACTTCCTACCCTCCCATCCAACCACCTTCCTGCCGATCTTGGTCTGTCTTTACTCCTGTAGATTTCCAGTACATTTGCCTCATTCAGAAACACATGAAACCAACCTCATGCCCTGCTGATTTTATTCATACTACCTTATTCATCAGTATGTTTGACCAAATCGGCCCATGCATTGTAGATTTTATTAATTTATCTCTAAAATCTGGCTCTATACCATCTGTTTTCAAACATTGAACCTATCCTTAAAGAAACACAAACAAATTTGGACTCATCTCAGCCTAAAAATTACAGACCCTTTTCTAAATTACAATTTATCTCTAAAATATTAGAAAAGGTTGTGACAGATCAACTGATTACTTTTCTGGAACTACACAACAGTTTTGACAAATTCCAATCTGGTAATTGTAAAAAGCATTCAACAGAAACAGCTTTGCTTAAAGTTTCCAGTGACATCATGATGGTTGCAGACAACGGGGAGTTCACAGTGTTAGTATTGTTAGATCTTTCTGCAGCTTTTGACACTGTTGATCACATCATCTTAATTAACAGACTTGGTGACTCGGTGGGGATCTCTGGAACTGTTCTAGACTGGTTTAGATCGTACCTTTCTAACAGAAGTTACAGTGTCTGTATAAACCAAATCATGTCAGATTCTACCGATCTGTTCTGTCGGGTACCCCAAGGCTCTGTTTTGGTCCACTGTTGTTTCTACTGTACATACACCCCCTTGGACAGAAAATTGATTCTTTTCATAATGTCTTATCACCTATATGCAGATGATATTCAGCTGCACTGCTCCTTTAAGTTTTCTGCGCTCTACAAACAGTCTGAATTACTAGAGTGTCTATCAGCTATCATCAGCTGACTAGAAGATAACTTCCTTCAGTTAAACTCTGAAAATCTGATCATTGTCCCTGAGAGCATGGTTCCCCTAATTAGTCAAAAAACCTGGTCATTTATCATCCGCCGTCAAGACAAACTTAAGGAATTTGGGTGATGTTTTTGACCAATCAATGTCTCTTGAAGGCCACTCAAAAACATTGGTCCGAAACTGTTTTTATAACTTATGTTTATGTATTTAGCAGACGCTTTTGTCCAAAGCGACTTACAAATGATAATTGGCATGTTGCCCTTGAGGCTAACAACAACAATAACCACCACAACTTGACATCAAACATGGAGAGTAGGGAACAAGGAGTGGACAGTAGAGAGGGGGGACGGGTGCAGGGAGGGTGCTAGTTTAGAAGATGCTCTCTGAAGAGCAGGGTCTTCAGGAGTTTCTTGAAAATTGAAAAGGAAGCCCCTGTTCTGGTAGTGCTTGGAAGGTCATTCCACATTTGTGGAATGATGTATGAGCAGAGTCTGGATTGTCCTGAGTGTGGTGTAGGCACTGCTAGCCGACGATCCTGTGATGACCGGAGCGGCCGGGCCGAGACGTAAACCTTTGCAAGAGGATTCAGGTAGATGGGAGCCGTACCATCTTGGACTTTGTATGCTAGTGTTAGCAATTTAAATTTGATGCGTGCTGGAGGCGGTAGCCAGTGGAGCTCAATGAACAGAGGGGTGACGTGTGCTCTTTTTGGCTGATTGAAGACCAGACGCACCACTGCGTTCTGGACCATTTGAAGAAGTCTCACAGTACAGCCTGGAAGACCAGTTAGAAGGGCATTGCAGTAATCGAGGCGGGAGATGACAGTAGATTGCACCAGGAGCTGGGTGGCATGTTGTGTTAGGTATGGTCTGATCTTTCGTATGTTATACAGCGCAAAGCGGCGTGAACGAGCAACAGAGGCAACATGATCTTTAAAGGTCATGTGTTCATCAATCACAACACCCAGATTTCGAACTGCCTTTGAAGGAGCCAGAAATAGGAAGTCATTTTGGATTGAGATATTGTGCTGTATGGATGGTTTTGCTGGGATGACAAGTAGTTCAGTTTTAGAAAGGTTGAGTTGGAGATGGTGGGATTTCATCCATTTTGATATGTCAGAGAGACAGTTTGATATTCGTGCAGAGACAGTGTGGTCGTCCGGTGGAAATGACCGATAGATCTGGGTGTCGTCTGCATAGCGGTGGTAGGAGAAGCCATGTGATCGAATGATCTCACCCAGTGAGGTGGTGTATATGGCAAAGAGAAGAGGTCCTAGTACAGAGCCCTAGGGGACTCCTGTGTTAAGATGGTGCACGGTAGATGATTGTCTAAGCCAAGATACACCGAATGATCGTCCTGAGAGGTACGATTCAAACCAGGCGTGTGCTTTCTCTGTGATGCCCATGCTAGAGTGTGGACAAAAGGAAGCCATGGTTGACAGTGTCTAATGCAGCCGATAAGTCGAGCAGGATAAGCACTGAGGATTTGGCAGTCGCTCTAGCTTCTTTTAAGGAACTTAACAAATATCTCCAAACTGCAAAGGTTGGTGTGAAATCATGAACTTGAAATGGTTATCTGTGCCTTTTTCACCTCCCGTCTAGATTACTGTAACACACTTTTCACCTTCAGTTGTTCCAGAATTCTGCAAAGAGGCTCCTAACCTGAGCAAGCCGAAGAGCACACATCACTCCTATTCTAATGTCTCTGCACTGGTTACCCATAAACTTAAGAGTTCATTTTAGAATCCTGGCTAGAACTTTCAGGGCTCTACATGGTCAAGCTCCTCCCTGTATTATTGAACAGTTAAAGCCTTATGCTCCAACCCGAGCCCTCAGGTCCACACACCAGAGCCTTCTAGAAGTTCCAATGACCAGATATAAAAGTCAAGGTGATCGATCCTTCCAGCACCCCAACTTTTGAATGATCTTACATCACCCTTATGTAGCATTAACGTAATGACTTTATTTTTTCTGATGTTAATCTGTCTGTTTTGAGATCATCATAATTTTATGACTTAATGTGTTATTTTGTTTTGATCTATGTGAAGCACTTTGTGACTCTATATCTGTGATAAGTGCTATATAAATAAAATTTACGTAGTTACTCACAAAGTACAATAGGTTTCAAAAAGTTCTGTAACTCGCCGCATCATGAAGTCATACTCGTTTCTGGAGGGCCTGTTGGAGTCCAGGGATGTGTGAAAGGGCACAATGAGCAACAGATGGGACAAAATTCTGCAATAAGGCATATGGTGTATTTCAGCTTCATGGTGCTGTTTTGATATTGTCAGGTTTTTTTATACTAATAAAGTGGTCTGTTGTTTATGTGTGTCTTTAACCGTAAAGATATGAAAGTTCCCTTCATCTACAGATGGTTAATAAAAAAGTTTATTTTTATAAGAAGGTAAAGTGGGTCGTGAGAATGACTCAACTCATCTAATTTACTGAGATTGTCTCAAATTGTAAGATTTTTTAGTCCTAACTTGTAAAAAACAAAAAGGCAAAACTTTTTGGTAGTTACTTTCAAATTTTTTTAAACTCAATAAATCACATAAACACAAATTACACTAGAATGGAAATAAGTAAAAGAAATCTGCCAGTTCAGTTCCAGTTAAAGTTAAAAGTCTCACTGGTTGTCACATTAGCGCATGGAATTAGAGCTGCAGCTGTGGCCGCGCTTAGGAACTATTTGGTGGTTTAACCCCCAATCCAACACATTTAAGCTGAGTGTCAAGCAGGGAGGCATTGGGTCCCATTTTTAAAGTCTTTAGTAAGACCTGACCGGGATTTGAACCCCGATCTCCCAGTCCCAGGGCAAACACTCTTGCCACTAGGCCACTGAGCTGGTTACAGTTACACACACAATTTGTTTTTAATTTACAGTTTTATTTTTTCAATGATTTCATTTTTTTTATTATAGCTAAGAAGAAACATTTCTGTTCAACGTTCTGGGTTCAGGTTTTATTTAAACTTTATCTTTTGCATTGTCGATATTTGTTTTGCAAATATTGTCTATGCTCTTTCTATTTCCTATTTATTTGGTGACTTCTGGACCATTTTTTTTGTCTGGAATACAATTTTCCTTGAATGAAATGTTTTAGTAATTCATAAATCCAACACTAGATACATTCTTTGTTTGAAACTAAAGCTTCGTGTTCTCCCAAAGAACCTGTTTTTCCTTTGATGTTGTGTTTTCTTTTTTTGTCAGCTGTTAGATTAGAGCCTTAAATGACCTAAAATTTATGTTTCTTCTTACAGTTCTACAAGCATGTTGTCCAAAGTGTGGAGAAGTTTATTCAAAAAGTAAGTTTGTATTCAGAGTTTACATTAAACTACTTTATGGATAGTGTTTAATAATTATTATCAAAAAATGAAGGAAATTGATACATTTTCTCTTTAAATCTTTATCAGAAGTCTAACTATTTCACCCAACATAGTTTTTCAGGTCAGAATGTTTTTGAAGGTCTCGTTCACTGAAAAACTCTGTAATATTTGTCCTTTTTGAAATATTAGCTGAGTTATGTATGCATGTTAAATGTGAACATTTCTTCATCCTCTGTAGCTTGTATTAGCCGCAGAAAGGAAATGAAGGAGGAAAGAGCAGGTCCGAAAAAGCCAGTCTCTTCTATGTCCGAGAAAATTAGCATTCATGGCTCCGCCAACCTTGGCTCGCAGTCGCTCATGACTATATTAACTTTGCAGCTTTGAAAGAGCAGAGCGTGTCTCAGCTAGTAGAAGCTAGCCATTAGCATTAACAGCCCCACTACATGGTGGAACACGTTCAGGCTTGTGGTATTTGTGGAGATTAAAAGAGCAGTGTTGAATTTTTTTTCCCAAGAAAGAAGAGCGAACAAAGACAATAGAAGAGTTGTTTTGCTGTTAGCCAATCGGGGGTGTTACATTTGCATATCATGAATATTAATGAGCAAGACTCCAAATCCTGCCATTTTATTCCGACTTACTTCTCTTACAAACGTATACCCACTGAAACAGGAGTGTGAAAACTGCTCACAAGGCACTGAGACAACAGCAGATTTATTGGGGGGAAAAGTGAACTGCACCTTTAAATAATAAATACCTTTATGATCTGAAACTACAGCCATGTGTTTCCCCCACAGTGCAAGCCAGAATACAAGGTTCCTGGGCTGTATGTTATCGACTCCATAGTCAGACAGTCACGCCACCAATTTGGCACAGAGAAGGATGTTTTTGCACCTCGCTTCAGCAAAAACATCATTGCAACCTTCCAGTACCTCTACCGCTGCCCACCAGATGATAAGGTCAGACAGCTGTAAATGTTTTCTTTTTTCATTTCTTTTATGGTTTTTTTCACAGTTGCCATCTTATTTTTGTGTGTGTTTATTCAGAGTAAAATTGTGCGAGTCCTGAACCTGTGGCAGAAGAACGCCGTCTTCAAGAGTGACATCATTCAGCCTCTATTGGACATGGCTGCTGGGATTCCTCCTCCCAGCTCTACACCCGTTCTGCCCAGCACTGCCGCTCCAATCAATAACACTACACCTGGTAAACACAAAGCAGACTGAAACACAGGTTGTGGAGTGTGGTTGATTGCGTCTGTCATGTTAAATTTATTGTTCTGTTTGTTTAGGCACTCCAGCTACACCTGCTACTCCAGCAAACATTGTCCAGGGTCTGCCTGACTGGGCTTCCCAGATAACAAACACAGATACAGTTGCTGCTGTCGCACAAATCTTACAGAGTCCTCAGGGACAGCAGGTTGGTGGGCAGGCCTGGAATTGCTTTAAAATAACTACATGTTCTTGTTTGCCTCTGATTGGCCTTTACAGTTTGCATTAATATTTTTGTTGATTCATGAGAAATACTTTGTGTTGTCACCAGCTACAGCAGCTGGTACAGAGTCTGCAGATGCAGCAGCAGAAGCCCCAGCCGTCCCTGCTGCAGGCTTTGGATGCTGGCCTGGTGGTGCAGTTGCAAGCTTTGACGGCTCAACTTACCGCTGCAGCCACTGCCAACAGCCTCAACCCTCTCGAACAAAGGGTCTCTTCTTTTAATAAGGTAACACTTTGGTCACCTCTTATTAGTGTTTTACCCTAATGCAAAATTTCTTACTTTGATCGGCTTTTGTTTGCTGTAGAAACTTCTGGGTCCTTTCGAGTTTGGAAATGATTCAGAACGCAGCGAAGAACCAAAGAAGGAATCTTCAACATCTCAGTTGTAAGTTAGTAATGCCCTAAAGTTCTTGCTGCTTCTGTGTCAGACACTTCCACTAAATGCTAGAGCCTAATCAAGCTTCTGACCACCTTTTAGGCCCATGGTGTCAGAACCCATTAACAGCTCACTCTTCCATCAACTGGCTGAGCAGCTGCAGCAGCAAAACCTGGAACAGTTTCAGAAGCAGCTGCTGGAGCATCAGCAGAAGGTAAAACACAAAAACAAACAGCATTTACTGTGCAGTGGTCCCCTAGGAATTTTTCCAGCTGTGTTGGGGCAGGGGATTATGACACGTCTCACCTTTATGTTGCTGTTGTTTTATTAGACGCACTCCACTTTGAACTGCACCAATCCAGCGACTGCTGCATTTTAATAACTAGTATTAAAGGTGAATACACCAATATTTGCACAAGAATAATTTCTGTTTTAAACTCTCAGTGACACACTTTGCAGGGGGGATTGGCATTTAATTTTTCTTGGCGTCTGGGAAAACATCTCCTTCTGCCCCCTTTATTCTGGTCCAAGATCATTACTGGGCTGGCCCTGTTAAACACGTTCTACACCCCTGCTTAGTAGACTTAATGAAGTATTTTTAAGCCAGTATAAAAATGACTGAAACACAAATTTACATATTTGGCATTATTGACCAATATCTTTGATTTAATTTATTTGTTAAGAACATCAAGATGCGTTACAGTGAACATTATAATAAAGTACATTTTTCTAGTGCAGAGAGGAGACGACCCATAGAAACACTGATTTGATCTCATTTCAGAGAAAAATAGAACAGGTCAGATTTATCTAATAAATAAAATTACTAACATAAACGCAGGAATCTGTTTCTTTGCTTCATTGTTCTGGTGCTGAAAATATCACTAATGCGGATCAAAGGAGATACACAGATGAATGCACCTCTTATTTATTATTTGGAAATTAGTGGGTGTGGTTTACATCAATACATTATTTTAAATCTGAAATTGATATGGATTGATCAGAAGTTGTTTATTTATAAACTTGTTTATTTGAAAACTATTTACAGAGCAGCCTCAGAAATAGGGTTGTCACGGTAACCGGTATAGCGGTAAACCCCGGTAAAAAAGTTGACAATAAAAATAACCGTCCAGTTTTTAAAAAACTATATTATCTCGGTGGGTTTACCGTGGCCGCGGTTTCGGCGCGATGACCCTTACCAGCCACCGTCGCTTCAGCTGAAGTTCCCGCGGCGCGCACACGCACTTTTTAGTTTGCAACGGCACCAAAACTTTGAAGCTGAAATAATGGCCGAAGGAGGCGACGGCAGCGCCCAGGACATCCATCCGCCCTCAAAGAAGACTAAATCGGAAGTATGGGCATATTTGGGATTTCTGAAAAATGCTGAGGGACAGTTAATAGAAGACGGCTATCCCGTTTGCAGAACGTGCAGGAAACAAGTGTCTGCAAAAGGTAACACTTCGAATCTAATGGCACATCTGTGTGACCATCACCCATGTCTCTACAGCCAGTGCAAGGTAAGTTAACATTAGCATTTTAGCTTAAATGCATGACGTGAGGACTTTTGGTTGAGGGAGAACGCAACGAGTCACTATATACTGCAGCCGCAGCGTCCTCTGCCAGCATTTAAACCGTGTCACGGACACCCTGTTGCTGGATGAAGCATCTTATTTTTTGATGATGAAGAGAAATACACAATTAGTTCCTTGTCATGGATTTGTTTACTTATTCAATGCCATTTATACTTGAACATTTGGATTTGATTACATAGTGTAGTAGTTATTTTAGTAATTTGTTTAAAGTGGCTATTTGTTTTAAATACATATTTTTTAAGGTTGATTGTACAGTGCTCAAGTCAAGTGTGGACTGGAGTTTTAGATTTTCATTTTGATAATGAAGAAAACAAGTATATGAGAAAACAAGTGGTGTTTCTTTGATTTGTTTACATATTGTTTATGTTTTGAATGTTTGGATTTGTATCATTTAAACCTGCACTGACTACTGTAACATGTTCCAGAAAAATAAGCTATTTGTTCCTTTACTTGTGAAAAGTTGCACTTTTGCTAAGGCTTTGTGTTATTTTAGGTTTAATAAACACTGTTAAACCTTTTCAAAACTATTTCAGTTTGTGTAGAACAGGACTATCAATGCTTTCTGAACATATGCAACACCGTTTAAAAAATACCGCGATAATACCGAAAACCGTGATAATTTTGGTCACAATAACCGTGAGGTTAAATTTTCATACCGTGACAACCCTACTCAGAAATGAGATTAAATATTTTTGATCACAATAGTAAAAGTATTACAGAACACGTTTTCAGTAAAATCAGAACATTAATATTTAAGTGCATGAATTAATGCATCTGAACTCATGCAGTAGGAACTAGGAAATATGAAATACTAGAACCAGACACAACTTACTTTTTTATTTTAATTTAATTAAACAGATTTTTTTTCCTAACGTAGTTGGCATTTTTCCCCACACACAGTGTGTGTGTGTGTGTGTGTGTGTGTGTGTGTGTGTGTGTGTGTGTGTGTGTGTGTGTGTGTGTGTGTGTGTGTGTGTGTGTGTGTGTGTGTGTGTGTGTGTGAGAGAGAGATAGAGAGAGACAGAGGGGTTGGGGGAGTTAAAATAATTTTTAAAAACCCGACCAGAGCAGAGGCAGTGACCAACGCATGCCGTTTTCAGCTCTGTCTTGTCAAATGCACCACGTAAGTTACGAAAAAATTAACTTTAAATATTCAACCGAAAAAGAGGCGAGCTGAAGAAAACCTGGGGAGTACCTTAGAAACGTGAGCAACAATGAAGCAAACACAGAGAGATCCGTTACTGTCTGTGTGTGTGCGTGGGGCAGATCAGAGTTTTGTGTGTAGGGAGGGGCGGGCGCTCCATGTGACTGGCCAGTCACAGAGCGTGAAGGCAGTCAGTTACCCAATGAGGATTTTCCTTCAGCACGATTACAGATATTTACGAGTTTTACTCGTTTCATGCACGTATTCGTCAAAAATGCTTTATCCGCGGCTCATTCCTAGCTGTAACCGCCCTGCCCTGCCTCCTCCTCCTTGCTGCCTGCCAGCTGTGATAACAAGCAACAACAGAGTAGTTCCCTGCTGCTTCTTCGGGAAACAGCGCAAAAAAAAAAATTTATAAAACGGGGTCTTGCAGGCGTTGCGCTGGGATTTCAGCCGTGGCGGGTCGCCACGGCTACGCCTATGTAAGGGAAACACTGCTGTGATAAACATGTCTTCTTTTTTATCTGTACTCTCTGATTTACCTTTGGGTTTCTGTTTAAACATGTGCTGCTGTTGTGTCCACCAGGCAATGAGCATCGAGAGCCAGGATTCAATGTTTGGACAAGAAAACTCAGTTCCAGCTGCTCAAAACTGCAGCCAGCCACAGCTCCCTGAGCCGGAGAACAAGATGGATGACTCTATAGACAACCAGCAGCAGGTACTTGTGGAAACTTTTTATAAGGGATGCACGGTATTGGAAAAAGTTTGCCTGCGATATAAAAAATAATGAAATCTTCAACCAAAGACTTAAATACCACTCTAAGTATTGGTGCACTCCTGTTAAGTTGTTGACAACTAACTCATTGGTGTCTTATATTCCATGAGAGGTGATTAATGTCCTCCAATAAAATAGTCAGTCTACAACAGTGTTGTTTTCGTTAACAAAACAATGACGAATTGTTTTCGTTGACACCCCTTTTTTTTCATAGCGAAAACAAGACGCTGATGAGCTAAAAATAGCTCTTTAGTGACTAAAACATGACAAGGCGAACGGGAGTTTTCGTTAACGAGCCGAGACTAGACAAAAACTGCTCAAAATGCACATTTCTGTCTGTCCCTTTAAAGTTTAATACAGGGTATCTGCAGGTCCTTAAAAAGTCTTAAAAAGCCTTAAATTTGCTTTTCCAAATTTAAGGCCTTAAAAATCCTTAAAAATGACAAATAATCCTTAAATAGTTTCCAAAAGTCTTAAATTACCAAAGACCCAATAAACAAGATTCTTTTATTTCTATAAAATTTTCGTGAATTTCTAGTTAGTGTTCAGCATTTTTTGTGTATGGTATTGGCGTAAGCGTACACGTTTGGTTGGTTGTGAAAGGGGGCTATTTTTAGATGAGCTGGTTAAGCTAGTGGGAGTTTGCACCATGGGGAAGTGCAACATAAATGGTAACTGGATGGCTAATCCCACGTTCACGACGCGGTTAGCACCGGTTCCAGGCAGTAGCTGGAAATTATAGCTTAAATTTAATTTAAAAAATTGCTTAGATTTGGTCCAAGTGGCCTTAAAAAAGGTCTTAAAAAGTCTTAAATTTGGCTCCCTTAAACCTGCAGATACCCTGTAATATAACAGCGCGGCTGTCTGTGTCTCAGGTGAGGCGTAATCTTCTCACAGACCAGCCTCAGCAGCTGAGTGAAGCTGGCTCCCCACCCACATCAGAAAGCACTAACCACTCTATTTGCATGGATTTCTGATGTGGGTTGGAAGTTAACTTTACTCAGCTCGGCTCAGCTCTTCCCTGTCCCGGGAATATGCAGCACTCAGCCGCTCATTGACGCTACTACGAGCGACGACGTTTCCCCAGCGAGAGCAGCCCTGTATGGCGCTCAGCCACTGTAGCCACAGGTGGGAGGGAGATCTTGGAGCGCAGAGCACATTGACACCTGCAGGTTGATGACTTCGCCAGGCTGAAGTCCACCAATCTGAAGGCAGGGGGGTAGGTCGGGTTTTCACAGCATCTGTCTGCATTCCTTCGTGGGGGTGGTTTGTTGTTGGCACCACAAGGCTGCCATGGCGTCAGATTCGGATAACAAGACTTTGTTTGGGTCAGGCAGAGATAATTTTCCTCTCTGCCTTCATGATCATTCAAGTCCTCCAGTGAAGCCAATTTAGGTTTTAAACATCTCCACACCGTCCGGTGACCTTCTCCAAGATGACATCCATTTTGCGCACTAATACCGGTAACGCAACTAAAACATTGTCCAGCTTACGATTCACCTCGAGTAACGTCCCAGTCTGTAAGGTCTCCACACGGACGGTGCTTTCCGTGGGTGCGGGTCGCCCTCCTATCGCTCCTGTCTTCCAAATTTCCAGAAAACCAGATATCCTCCCACTCCAATCAGAAGAAATCCAGTGATCATCAGGCCAAACATCCACACATCTTCGACGGCCTCAGTGGACAGCTGGGAGAGGCATACAATCTTCCACTCTTTCCAGGAATCCATCATATATCCCGCCGGGTGTGTCCCTTGCGGGCAAGTGGGAGCCCCCTGCTCCGTTCTCATCGTTGAAAAAATCTTATCAATCGCGTTGAATGACCAATTAATTAAACCCATTTCTAAAAATTAGGGTTTTTTGGAGAAGTGCAGAGAAGCGCTCTGTGGGCAGACAGGACAAAGAGCCTTTGGAAAAACAGATGAGGGAGCAAGGAGAGAAGCGTCTGCTCTGCGAGTGCCAGAAGAGAGCCATAGAATAAATATAGCCATAAAATAAATGATGTTGGTGAACTCACTCCAGTAGCTCAGAGTACACGTCTGACCTATAAATTCATTTGTTAGAGAATATCACTTTGTTTAATGTTTTGTAAAATTAAAAACAAAAATCGTTGTCGACTAAAACCTTTTTGAGATTTAGTCGACTAAAACTGACTAAAATGCATTTTCGTCGTGAAGACTTAAGCTTGGTTTATGCTTGACGCATTTACTTTCCGCTTGGTGATGCGGCTCGCGGATGGAACGCGCTTCACAACTTGCAGCGTTTATGGTTCATGCGGCTCGTCTCTGCGGTGAGCCAATATTCTCCCAAACTGTAGGGGGCAGCATGGAGCTCTACGGCATGCATCCAACACTAAACCATAGTAGAAGTAAAAATTACTGTGGTTTACAACATGGCATTCCAGCATTTTTTAATAGCGTCCTTGTCTTTTCCGACAGTGTGAGCTATTTCTCTCCAAGAATTATGTTGATCACGGTGATCTCTGAGAGCTGAATCATACAAACGTCTGTATTTACGAACCTCTGCCATACTAGTTCTTGCCAGTCCGCCATGTTTTTCCACGTCCGACCGTCCACGTGGTTAGAAAATTTCCTAGGTGCGTGGTGCGGAAAGTTTGGGCCGTGTGGAGGCGCGGTGGAGGGGCGTGGTTGTTAAAATGATGCAATTTTGCCGCGCGGAGTCGGCTGGACCTCGCGGACGCGTCAAGCATAAACCAAGCTTAAGACTATGACTAAAACTAAGATGCCTGCCAAAAATAACACTGGTCTACAACAATTCTCACGTCCACAATTCAACATAATAAGCCACTGACAACCTTGAAATTTTCCTTCAAATGTGTCTCTTCCTTACGAAGTTTTTATCAGAACCTTCCTCAGCATCATGTGTGTACAATGCAGTGTTGATGCTCAAACTTAGGATCATGCAACTCTACTTTGTACATTATTTGTATGCAAGTGATGCAGGGTGTGATCTCTACCTTTCCCTAAAAATGAACAATAACTTACCCAGGATATGGATTTGGACGAGGGCCCTGATGGAATGGAGGAGGAAATATTTGAAGCGGAAGAGAAGAAGATGTTGAGCCCTCGGTCTAGGACACGTTCCAGGTCACGTTCAAGGTGAGTGTTTTTAATTGTTCTCTCATTTTATTGTGATGATAACCAAAACAAAGCATACATTTGGAAAGTGTTTACTCATATATTTGAGTTTCTTGTTCTCTCTCTCTCTTTTTTTTTTTTTTTCCTCCGGTAGATCGCCCAAACGAAGAAGGTCCAGGTCTCGCTCCGGCTCACGAAAACGTAAGCATCGCAAGCGTTCACGATCTCGCTCCAGAGATCGCAAGAGGAAGACGTCACGGTCGTATTCAAGTGAAAGGCGTGCCCGAGAACATGAAAAAGAGCGGCAGAAGAAGGGATTACCTCCAATACGATCCAGGACTCTAAGTGGTGAGAGGGAGTCACTTTTTAATTTTACATTTTTCAGTCGTTGCCAATGTTTTTACTGATGTTTGTTATCGTTAGTCTGCAGCACAACTCTGTGGGTCGGCCAGGTGGACAAAAAGGCCACTCAGCAAGACCTCACCAATCTGTTTGAAGAGTTTGGTCAGATTGAGTCCATTAATGTAAGCACGCCTCAGCCCTGATTTACCCTTAAGTGTAATTTAAGTATGTTAGTCCATTCTCTGATGATCTGTCTGGTAAAAGGCTTTAAACATTCTCCAGTTTGTGTTATTGTTTAACCTTCCTGTTGTCTGCAGATGATCCCTCCCAGAGGTTGCGCCTACATCTGTATGGTCCACAGACAGGATGCTTACCGTGCCCTCCAGAAGCTTAGTACAGGCTCTTTTAAGATTGGATCCAAGATCATCAAGGTCTCCTTTACCTTTATAATTAAATTTGTTGTAAACTCAATCTCTTTGATGGTTTTTCCTAATTAAAAGTGGCCTTTGACCTCCTGTGGTAAAAGCCTGAATTTCTGGGCACATCCATTTATACTTAAAGGAAAATTGTCTGAAAAGTGTTGTGTTGTAACCTTAGTGTACCTGTCTGGTTTAGATCGCATGGGCTCTGAACAAAGGCGTAAAGCAGGAGTACAAACAGTTTTGGGATGCAGACCTGGGCGTCACCTACATACCCTGGGAGAAGGTCAAGGTAGATGACCTGGACGACTTTGCTGAAGGGGGAATCATCGACCAGGAAACTGTCAATGATGGTAGGCATTTGTGAATTTTCTTTTACATATACGGTCTATTTAAATGGTTGTTTAAATTTGCAAATAAGGAAAAACTATCCTAGCAGACAGTTTCTGGTTTCATCGTTAGAAGATTTGTTTCATGGGTTGTTTTGGGGATATGTGACAAACATTAAGAGCAGATTTTCCTAAAACTTGAGTGTGAATGTTTTTGTTTTTGTTTACAATTGTAGAGTGGGAAACAGCCAAGATCCCTGAACCACCCAAGGAAGCTGTGAGTCAGCCAACAAGCGCTGAAACGACAGTGGTGTCCAACACACAGACTGAGTCCTACAGCCAGCAGGTTACCATGATGCCTGTTCAGGTACTTTAGATATATCTATAACTTCTGTTCTGGAACATGCAGTTTTCTCTCATTGTTTTGATGACATTTGCATTCTTATTCAGCTACCGGTGGCCCAGGCCGTTCCCAGTGCAGTGAGTTTGGTGCCTCCCACCTTTCCAGTTTCGATGAGCATACCTCCACCGGGCTACGGGCCGCCACCTCCGTTCATAAGGCCCAGCTTCAACGCCTCACAGCCTCCACCAGGTAAATCAAATGAAATCAAAGTTTATTTATATAGCACTTTAAAATGACAACTTGTTGACCAAAGTGCTTAACAGAGATAAAAACACATCATAAAAGAACATTAAACTGGCAAGGACAGAATTGAATGATTTTAAAACAAAGGTCAGTCATTGAAAATGAATCTGAAATTCAACTGGAAGCCAGTGAAGAGAGAGGCTAAAACAAGAGTGATGTGATCACACTTCCTTGGTAAATGGCCTGTATTTGATATAGTCCTGGAACCCCCCAAGGCGCTTTACAACACTATCAGTCTTCACACACACCTTCGCATGCTGATGGGGATGAGCTACGATGTAGCTACAGCTGCCCTGGGGCGCACTGACAGGCGAGGCACTGGCGCCACCGGTCCCTCCGACCACCACCAGCAGGCAAGGGGGCTTAAGTGTCTTGCCCAAGGACACAACGACAGTGACAAATTGAGTGGGGCTCGAACCTGCAACCTTCCGGTTACGGGGCGAGCACTTAACTCCTGTACCACCATCGTCCTTATTTGTCAGCAGGCGAGCGGCAGCTTTTTGGACCGCCTGAAGACGAGACACAGACGACTTATTTAATCCAAAATAGAGCGCAATGCAATAGTGAAGTCTCAAGCTGATAAAAACATGAATCACGATCTCAAGGTCGTTAAATGAAAGAAATGGTTTGACTTTACTCTTTTATCTTAAGTGGGAAAAAACTAGATTTTATAACCGTGTTTATTTCTTTGTCTAAGTCTAGTTTGTTGTTGAATGTAAATGTGGCACCAAAGGGCCTGAGGTTCAGATTTAACGAGTCCGAGATGTAGGGTCACCAAACAGCACGCATCCAATTTTGCTGTCATTAGGAAAATTCTGTGCTAGCCAACCCTGCAAGTATTTAAGAAAGTCAAACGGAGGCTGCAATGGCGATCCTATCAGTGCTTTCACTGGAAGGTATATCTGAATATCATCAGCATAGCAGTGAAAAGAAAAAAAAAAACTGTTCTTTATGATTAAACCTATTTATATATATATAAAGGGAAAAAAAATATATATGGTTTTCCTTTATATATATAAATGTATATATATATATTTATATACATAGTTTTCCATTTTCCTTTATGTGTATGTATATATATATATACATATATATATATATATATATATATATATATATATATATATATATGTATATGTATATAATTATATATATATGTGTATATGTATATAATTATATATATACCGTGTATATGTACATATAAAGGAAAACTATATATATATATATATATATATAGGAAAAAAACTGAAACCGTAAAATCTAGTTTGCGTGAATTCTCAGTCTAACACTTTATTTTTTTCTGTCGTGCAGGCTTTATGCAGGCCCCACACACGGCAGGAATGGCCTCAGCAACTACATGTAAGACTTTTGGCAGCTTTTTTTGTGACTATTAACTGAATACATGTATGAAGTTTCCTTTTATGTTCTTGTATTACTTTTTTTAAATTTGTTTTTCCTTGCGCACCTGTAGCTTTATTGCCGCCGACGATGGCCTCCAACCAAGACATCGTCAAAGAGACACCATTTGGCTCAATGATTCCTCCAACCAGTACCATCCCTGGCGGCTTCATGCCCCCAACCATTCCTCGACCTGGTGTTTTTCCTCCAGTGGGAGTTCAAACTCAGCCCACTAACAATGAGAAAATGTCACAGTCTGCAGATGGCATGGAAGCTGCAGCAGAGCTCACACTGCAAGGTGAGGCAGGCTTTGTTTTCTGTATTCACACATTTGTTTTGGGTCATCAGCTTTGCATGACTAAAAATGTCTAATTATTTCTGTGATCTGCTCTGTTTACAGGCATGCAGAAGGCAATCCGTAGTGGAATAGGTCTGCTTGGCATGCACCCCACAGCTTCCCTCCCCCACCCGCTGCACCAGTCCGGGTTGAATCAGAGAATGCCCGGGCTGCTGCCCCTGGATGTGAGGCCTAACCTCCTTCAACCTGGAGTTGCTGCCCGCTTCCCACTCCTCATGCAGCAGGGTCCTCCACAGCAACCTTCTGGCCTCCTTGATGGTTCCCTTCAGGCTCAGGCTCGCCCCAGGGCCCCCTTTCCTCAGATGGATCCCTTTAACAGGCCCCCCATCCTCACCAGTGAAAATGTACCCAAAACACAAGATGAATCCTCCTCTGGGGCTGATGAGGGCAAAGACCAAGACTACCGCTTCCCACCTATAGAAAATCAGAGCAAAGGCCTTTTGAGGACCCCTCCACCAGAACACAGGGAGCATCTTGGAGGTGCTGGGGGGCCAGGAGGAGGAGGTAGACCTCCTTTGCTTCAAACCCCAGGAACTCAGCCAGTTAAATCCAGCTTAGTGGGACGTTTGCAGGCTCTAGCAGGCTTCACTCCTGATAATCGCTGGAATCAAAACAAAGGGGACTTTGATGAAAGAGATGGGATGCGAGGAGGACCACCAGCACCTAGTGGTCCAAAAGGCTTTCAGGATGATCGCCCCTCACCTGGGCCCAACTTCTCTAATCGCTTTGACAACCGTCCTGGAGCAGCAGGTGTAAATGCTGGTCCAGTTGGGGGCCCACAGCCTTGGAACCGTGGAGGTAACGCCGGAGCTCCTTTCAACAGTGAGCTTCACAAAGACTTGGACGACCGAAGACGTTCCTGGGAGAGACAAAGAGACAGAGATGAAAGAGATGTTGACTTCAGAAGAGACATGAATGGTAACCGTCACAACCGTGAGAGGGAGCGGGATCGAGGCCGAGAACGCACCAGAGAGCACGAGCGCGATCGAGACGGTGATAAAGAGAAGGAGCGTGAGCGTGGAGGCTGGACGCCTCTTCTCCCTCTACCTACTCCACTTCTCCCCACACCTCCTCTCAATCCCAACCTGACGCCGAAACAAGGCAAGCTTCTTGCTCCTCTTAAACTAGGCCCCCAGGTTCAGCCACGGTTCCAGTTCCCTCTTTTGCCACCAGGTCAAGTCAGACCTCCTGTCTTAGGTCTGAATCAGCCTCCTCCTCAGGCTCACATTAGATCTCCTCCTCCCTCACAGAGCCAAGCTCCTGCTTCTGAGCCTCAGAAAGAAATTCCAGTTCCTGTTGAGACACCTGAGGCACAGCCCCCCTCAGCTGGTTCACCCCACCCATCGTCTGACAGCAAAGTTCAGAGCACATTACCTGAGCCTCTCACTCAATCTAAACCTTCACAACCAGAAAGCCCAGCTCAAATGGAATTGCCTCCTCAGATCACAACTCCACTGGACACTAAGACCCCAACCACCTCACCTTTGGCCTTCTCACAAGCAGAGAGTCCCCCTGAAGAACCAGCTCCCCCAGTGGAAACTCAGGAGCAGCCACAGAAGGAAGAGGAGGTGTCTCAAGAGAGAGCCTCCTCTCCAAAACCCCAGTGGGTCACTGGACCTGAGAAGGACCCTGTCCATGTGGCTGAGCCCACACCAGACCCTGACCAAGAGCCTCTGCTCTCTGGAGGTGAAACGCCACCGCAGCAGGAGCACGCCACATCTCCTAAGGACCTAGACAATAAACAGAACGAGTCCACAGAGGAAGCTCCGAGTCAGCCAGTGGTAGACACTGTCACAGACACTGAGGGGACATAATCATCACTCAGTAGGTAAAAGATCATTTTGTAAAGTTGTCTCTTCTTCTCTGTACTCATGTCAGCAAACCACCACCACAACACGGGACATGACGAACATTGACTCACACCAGTTGTTGTCTGATAACCAACAACAAATGATTTTATCTCTTACCAGTGTACTTAAATAGAAGGCTTTGTGGATAGAAGCTTTTGTTTGTATTTTATTTCCTTTTTCCTTTTTTAAGTTGTAAAACCACACCACCCATTTTAATTAATATGAGCTCGGGGGATTTTTATTGATTTTTCTGCCAAAATGTTTCAATTGTATATGGGGGAAATTTAGCTTTGACCTTCCTATGGAAGAAAGTGACAAATCCCAGCCATTCGACTCCGACTGCGGTTTAACAGAATGTGATCCTTAAAGAGCAACTGCTCGCCCATTTTCTGTCTTCTCTTTTTTTAAAATTACACCACAAAGTTTTGCAACACGTTCTTTTATGGTGTTCTACATTAATTTCTGTTTCTGAGCAGATCCAGTGGCATACATTCATTCAGACCAGAACAGCTGCTTTTAATTGGGAAAATAAAATTGCAATCAGTTAAAAAATAAAAAAGACAGAAGTGCAAACTGTTTGACTTCTAGGTTTGAGAAAAGGTCTGTAACAAAAATAGGAAATTACATCCTAGTGGAGAGGCGAGAATACAAACAGGACGATCTGATTTTGGATACATGTTGTTTTAGTTTGAAATAAACTTGCTCTGTCTGTTCACAACATTTGCTTTAGAACTGTTTTCTGACCCAGGACCAGTGGAAAGAATTAAGACTGCTTTACTTTTCAGACCCATAATATACTGTGTGCTGTCACTTCTGTTGATTCGATGATCTCAAGTTGCTGCTATACCATCCATCCACAGAGCAATTTGTTGGATGCAACCGCGGGACTTGTAGTTAATAGCCTGTATGTTGGCCTACGCTTTTGCTGGGTGACTGGTGATGATGGCACTGTGCCTTTTTGAACGGA
The DNA here is from genome assembly GCF_043380555.1 of Nothobranchius furzeri. Lineage (NCBI taxonomy): Eukaryota > Metazoa > Chordata > Actinopteri > Cyprinodontiformes > Nothobranchiidae > Nothobranchius > Nothobranchius furzeri. The sequence continues at coordinate 36,517,954 of NC_091758.1, forward strand.
TTTTGTCGTTGACGATGCTACCCAACACCCGGTTTCAGAGGGCTCTCTGAAAAGATCGCTGCCTGCACAAAACTAACTTACCTACTGATTTAATGATAGCCGCGCAGTTTGTACAGCACTCACCTAGAGGAGAACATGCCCTCCATCGTACTGTGCATGCAGGTCTGTAGCCATGTTTTAACCTTCCTGTCTCTCTTCTTCATTTCATACTAGTAGTGGTTTTCTGTTGAGACGTTCTATCAGAAATCTATAGTCTGCTGTTCTCAGACCAAAATGTCTACTACAGGAGTTGTGATGTTGAATAAAAAGTTGAAGGTGCATCAGATTTGTTAACCCTGTTACTGTCAAATCTATCAGATGACTTATTTCACATACAATCACTCCAGAGTGAAGCCGAAGACGATGAAAGAAATGGACCAGGTGTGTTAAATTTGAATCACGTTTTTGTATTTAAGCCCAACAACGACTAGGGATGCACCGTTGTGAAAATTTCCACAAATACTGATGTTAGAAGTTAAAATAGCTATTTTATACACACACACACGTGCGCACACACACACATTTAGGACAAGATTACTGTCACATGACCAAACAATTACCACATGACCAACACTCCTCACCTGAAACAGAATCACAAACAAAATCAACACTGATTGTTAATATCAGCCCAGTTTTACTTATCAAACTGATACCCATATAAAAAAGGCACACAAACATCGGCCAATATGATGCTAATACGGATATATCCTACATCCTTAAAATGTGATTACCCACAGAATTAGGAAACAATATTCAGAGTTCACGTTTTAAAGACTAGGCACAAATTCATGTCAGCTAGTGGCAAAGCTGCTTCGATTAGTCGCGATTCAACCCGATGAAAGGATAAAATCACGAAACCAAAATTAAATGGTAAAAAAATGGTAAATGGCCTGTATTTGATATAGCGCCTTCTAGAGTCCTGAAACCCCCCAAGGCGCTTTACAACACAATCAGTCATTCACCCATTCACACACACATTCACACACTGGTGGGGAGGAGCTACAATGTAGCCACAGCTGCCCTGGGGCGCACTGACAGAGGCGAGGCTGCCGAGCACTGGCGCCACCAGTCCCTCCGACCACCACCAGCAGGCAACGTGGGTTAAGTGTCTTGCCCAAGGACACAACGACAGCGACAGACTGAGCGGGACTCGAACCAGCAACCTTCCGATTACGGGGCGAGCACTTAACTCCTGTGCCACCGTCGCCCCAAATTACATATTCAAGATAAAAAGTTCAATTATGGTTGTAACTTCAGTTTTAATTATAGTTATACATCAAACTGAAACGTAATTTTCTTCATGATTGATTACTTTAATAAAACATGGACGTATGGTACTGCTATAAAAGCAGAGAAGAGTTGCTATGGGAGTTAGATGTCCAAGCTGGGAGTAAGTCAGCATAAAATGTTTTTCATGTGCAGCCATGTTTGGAAATGGGACGTCTTTGGTGTCGCACAAGTGAGCACGTGGGAGGTCCTAATAAGAGAATAGGTGCATATTTGTGCCGACTTTAAACGTCCCTGCGAGATGCAAAATTTTATCCTTTAGGCAAAATAACCAAAATGTGCCAACATTTAAAAAATTAGGGTTATTTTGATTAATAGGGAGCCTAAGTCTCCCTTTCCGGTCAGCTCACGGTTCCCCGGAAGATGGAATAAATGAATGCAAGTCAACGGGGCTAAAAGAGCTATTTTCTAATCTGCTTTGCTTTACGCCCTGGAAGGTACTTATGTTGTACTTCAAATAAATGAAAAGTAATGATGTGTGTTTCAACCACGCCAGTCACATACTTTTAGATATATCAGCTTATAAATTAGCATGACTACAAATTGGACGTTTGTACATCGCATATATGATGTCACCACATAATCTCCTCTCCCGTAGCGTAGCTGCTACTTACCACATGGCCAGGTTTTTGGTGTTTTTTCCTCCTGAAAGAAGGATATGAAGTTTGCTGAACTCACAGCTACTTTCCCTTTGTTTTTCTCCGTGTCTGGTTTGGTGACGTCATTGGTGCAGCACATTTGTAGTCCTGGACTTATTTTCACACAAAACCCAAAAGAACATTTCCCCCCGTTCTAAAATGAGCACTTTCTTGGTATCAAATTGTGTCTTTAAAACTCACAGACATCATATGTGAAGTCCATGGCACATAATAAGCGGAATTAGAAATTGGCATTTTAGCCCCATTGACTTGCATTTATTTATTTTTTGTTATTCCAGGGACCCAGGGTCCGGAAGTAGGCTCCCTGTTGGACAGCTCTAACCTACTTCAAAAATGCTTTGAGGAGAATGAGAAAGGATCTTTAAAACTTAGAAAAAGATGAATGCACATACATGAGAAGTTGTACCTCGCAGCAGTTTAATCAATTTTTTGTTGTTTTTAATAAAGGTCACCGTCACGTTTACTTAAATTCCCAACAATAAACTTGTTCTAGCATTGCTTTGAAAGATGCAGCCTCAGATAAATTTGGGACGAAAGTCTTTATTTTGAGTAAATCATCTTCAGCCTTTATTTATGAAACACCTTCCTACATCAATAAATGCCCAAAGTGGTGTACACAATATGTAAATACAATTAAACAAAAGAAAACAACAAATACTGACTAAAACTGTTAAAAAAAAAAGACAATAAAATATTAAAAATACATAAGTGCTCTTGACTCCAGAAGTGGTAAAAATGCCAAAGCCTTAAAATGAGTTATTTGTTTTATTTTACTTGGTATACTTGAGTTTTTTTAGTTTGACTTGAAAGAAAATGACCTATCACGTTATAGACTCCCGTTTTTTTTTACACCTACCAATAAAGGTGTGAATCTTTACCAAGTTAGGCAACAAAGGTTCCTGCTAACTCCACGTGAATTATGTGCACAACCTCCTCTAGGGTCTATTGTTTAAAAATACCCATCTGGTGCTTACCCCTGCAGAACAAAAGGGGTTTAGACCTGTTCACCCCCGCTCTGCCAGGGACTCAGCTGCTACAGCACACTGGTGCCAGCTCCAGTGTCGGAAAATGCTTCAATCGTTCATGATTCCGTTAAAAAAATCTTTTTGTTTCTTAAAACATGCACAGTCAGCCAGGTCCAGATTCCCACTGACTGGCTGTGGACAATAATAAAATAAATCTTGACTACGGATTGAACTACAGATTATTTTATCAGTAGAATCAAATATAGCCAGAGTTTCCCATCTCTTTAAGGCGAAAAGAGACTTGAAACGCATTTATCCTTTATAATAAACAAAAACCAGAGGAGAACTCTTTAGTAGAATATTACCCCGGCACGGGCCACTCGTTAGATCACCAGAACCATAATGACACAACTAGATGATGCCCCAGTGGAAGGGTCAGATGTTTCATTTTTTGTGAGGGAGCCAATTAGACCGATTGCTGAGCAACATGGAGGATTCATAGAATGTTCTAGAAATTTACTGGCTGAACTTTAATTCCAGATATTTGGCACATGGTTCATTTTTTTTCCAGTAATTAGTAAAATTACAGATCAGAGGTGTGTGTCCTTCACACACAGTACTGCTGCTGTAGTGTCAGTACCATATCTGTCCATTTGAGGTCAGTGTGGCACTGCAGCATTATCAACAGAACTGGCTCCAGCTTCAAATCTGCAGTGCGTACCTCTTCAGCTTGTTTTGGGTTGATTTTCTTTTCTTTTTTTTGGTTACTACCACGTAACATCTGCACATAATAACTGATGCCTTAAGCTTAGCATTGAGGTAACAAAGCAAAGGGGTCTTCATGGTGTCTCCTCATTTAAATGTATTCATCAGACTGGATCAATAAAGAAGCGGAAGATGAATTGAATGAGACTCTTTTGAGTGTTAGGTTTGGCTCGTTTTTGCAGGTTCTCACTTTCTGCGTTCTCGATTGATTAAAACTATCGATCTTGGCCTCACAAAGCAACCACCTCTATCCACCACGGCCAGATATTCTCAGACAACGGGCGTCTGGAGCCAAACTGAGAATCCGAGTGCCTGTGGTGGTGTGAGCACTAGCTCAGATTCAGGAGTCAGAAAAAAATCAAGATCCATCTGTTATGTAGGAAAGAAATTCTGTATCTCTGCTCACACTCCGCCTCCACGGTAATTACTCAACATCGTGGGAGTGTTTGTAACTTTGGTGTTGTCTTTAGAAAGCTGCTGCCCGACTGGCACCCTGTTATCAGCACTGACAGACTCTCTCCCAGACTGGGCGGTGTCCAAAGGCCCCCTCAGACAGAAACTTACATCCAGTCTCTCCAAACAATGTAGAGGGGACGCAGGTGGAATGCTTTTGCAATCATTTATCTTTCAGAAGAAAATCTTCACCTAAAATGGAAGATGGAAAGGAAAATATCCCTGTAACTCTAATGAGCTCTCTCTCATTGTGACTGGATTCAGTCTGAAGCAGAGGACTAGTTTTCATGATTTATTCTCCATACTTGTGCAGAACAATTATATTTTTGTGGAGTTTGATACAAAACATTTCTATATAGAAACATGTCCATGCATGCTCCACGCTTCTTTCTGCCAAATGAATATTTAACAGCATTTTAGCCCATAAAGTCAGTTTTAACACGTGATGTGACCTCTACAAGAGTTCATCATCACTGCTTTGACTTGTATTGCCTACACCAGTCATATGGGATGTTGATTTCTGCAGACGTTTGTGTTTTCTAGAGCGTGAACTTTATGACTTCGGTCTCGTCTCGTCTCGTCTTCCTCCGCTTATCCGGGTCCGGGTCGCGGGGGCAGCATCCCAACTAGGGAGCTCCAGGCCGTCCTCTCCCCGGCCTTGTCCACCAGCTCCTCCGGCAGGACCCCAAGGCGTTCCCGGACCAGATTGGAGATGTAACTTCTCCAACGTGTCCTGGGTCGACCCGGGGGCCTTCTGCCGGCAGGACATGCCCGAAACACCTCCCCAGGGAGGCGTCCAGGAGGCATCCTGACCAGATGCCCAAACCACCTCAACTGGCTCCTTTCGATCCGGAGGAGCAGCGGTTCTACTCCGAGTCCCTCCCGAATGTCCGAGCTCCTCACCCTATCTCTAAGGCTGAGCCCGGCCACCCTACGGAGGAAACTCATTTCGGCCGCTTGTATCCGCGATCTCGTTCTTTCGGTCATTACCCAAAGCTCATGACCATAGGTGAGGATTGGGACGTAGATCGACCGGTAAATCGAGAGCCTGGCTTTCTGGCTCAGCTCCCTCTTCCCCACGACAGATCGGCTCAGCGTCCGCATCACTGCAGATGCCGAACCAATCCGCCTGTCGATCTCCCGATCCCTCCTACCCTCACTCGTGAACAAGACCCCGAGATACTTAAACTCCTCCACTTGAGGTAGGACCTCTCCCCCGACCCGGAGGTGGCAAGCCACCCTTTTCCGGTCGAGAGATTATGACTTCGGTGATCTTGTAAAACATTTTTTATACAATCCCAAAGTCCTCAACTGGACTTGGATCTACTGGGCAGAAGCCGGCACACTAAGCTGGAAACTGTATCTTTAGCAGCTTTTACAATAAAAAGAGAAGCTTAGTAAATCCTGACTTACAGGTGAGGATTTTTAACCCATATGTAGCCTGTTAGCGATATAAATGTGTGTGCACATGCGTGCGTGGTCTAGATGTCAGGTAAAATACTTAGCACCTTGTGATTTTTATCTTGAGAGGCGCTGTATGAAAATCGTTTCTTCTTCTTTGTCTTACTGCAAGCTGCCTTTCCAGGACAGATGTGGACGATGTTCTCGTTCACCGTCCTCTCACATCCGTAAATACGAATCACCCTAGCACATCGGCAGTAATCATTGAAGAATTCAGACCCCTTTGTCCCCCACAGTCCTCTCCATCTTTGGGGTGAGCATGGGGTCAAAGGTTACACGTCCCTACTGTTGAACACACAATGGTTTGTTTGGGAAAACATAAGAAATTGTCAAGGAAACAGTGGAATGCAACAAACTCCTTTTTGTGACTATCCAGCCGTGAGTCCCATCAGGGTGAATTGCGTGTTTTTGATCGGTGGGGGCGGGGCTTATTAATTCCGCCAGCTCAAACGAGGAGCGTGCACGTTTGTTTGGGGGAGGATTGGGGAAATGGGGGTGAGAAAGAGGGGAAAGGGAGGTGCAAAGGGATGCTGAGCAAGCATAGTGAGCTGCTTGACAGCACAGCATATTGTGTGTGTGTGTGTGTGTGTGTGTGTGTGTGTGTGTGTGTTTATTTCTGGAGAGGTAAAATGTATCAAGAGAGAAAGGCAGGTGCAGGTTGCAGCTTCCTGCAGCCTGCTAAACATGCATCAGTTAATCTTCTGAACATGGTGCTTCTGCGCATTCCTACTCTGCAGATACAGACAGTGTGTGTGTGTGTGTGTGTGTGGGGGGGGGGGGTTATCTGTGTTAGAGACATGCAACATTAAATCCACTGTAGGTGTTTCAGTCCTGCTTTCTTCACTTGCAGCTGGTGTCACCTGCTTTTACAGACATAAGAGCCGCTTATTAAAGGCTGACTCAACTCCTTCCTGCAGATGTGACACTTGTCTCATCTACCACCAGAAGAAAGCCTCATTGTTTCCATAAAGTTGTGTGTGTGTGTGTGTGTGTGTGTGTGTGTTGACCTGCCCACACATGAGCAAATAAAGTTAGCTGATTGTTAGCAGAAGCTAGCTGATGATTAGCCTGGAGAGCCTCCTGGTTGTCTGCCTGTTTGTTGATGGTGGCGAGGAGCAGATTTCCTCCTGAGGGTCGGGAGGCGTTGCTGAGGAGTGTGTGCCTGAGGCGGAGCAGACGTGTCAAATTAGAGAGATGGGAAATTCCTGACTCACCAGAATGATCCAGGAGCAGGGCGAGTTAGGTGTGCACATTCATAAAAATCAAGGCAGAGCAAGAAAACCTGGATGTGTTTTATGGAGAGATAAGCCTCTACCTTTGCTAATATTTTTTAAAAGCGATTTTCTATCCTCTTTCATGCAACTGATTTAAAATAATTGTACTCAGAAACTGAGAAAGATGCAGCAAATTAAAAATCCTCTAAATCATTTTATTTTAGAAACATTTTCCTTCTTGCTTTATCATTCATAAATTATTTGAAAATTGTAAATGGAATAATTATTGGATGAAATATTTAAAATGTCACCAAACAGGAAGTAGAAAGGGAGGGAACAGTCAAAGAATATATGGTTGAAGGTAGGGTAGGAGTTCCTGGAAAAGTAGTGTTCAAGCGTAGCCTAGAATCTAGACCATCATTTGACGAAGGAAAACATGCTTTGTTTGTCTTTCCAGCAACGCTCCATTGGAACCTCTGCACCCCCAGCCAGTATTGTGGCTGGCCAATCACAGTGCATTTATTTAGAAAATGATGTTTTTTTTTAATGTTTTATTTCTTCTTCCATGATGTAATGGTGGACTGCCTCATTACCTGGCATTCATAACAGTCCAATCACAGCTCTACTGGTTTGGTGGACCAATCACAGTGTTCTATCAGCCAGGTGGGCGGGATGTTTCTGCGACTGAGTAAAACTAAGATGGCGAATGCTCTGTATCGGGCCAATCACAGCACTCTTTTGGTGGGCGGGATGTTACTGAAAAAAAAAAAGATTGCGGCGGCTATTTTGAAACTGCTTTGGCATCAACTTTGGACTATTTAGACTTGGGCTTTTCTTTGAGTCAAGAACAGATACAAGTGCTTAAGTTTATTTAGAAGAAGGATGTATTTACATCTTCTTTGATGGAGTATGGCGGATTGCCTCATTGACTGACATCCATAGCAGTGAGTATGTGATCTAATAGCATTTAGAGACCATTTGAAAGACAACCGTAGATCCCACCCCACGACTGAGAGCCATCAATGGACCGTAGTCAATGGACTATATATTCACACATGATGGCTTGCCAGGCTAGTTAAAGCACATTTAACATTTAATAAAAAATTAATTCAAAGTCCAACCCCCTTTCTTCAAGCTCCTCCCCCTAAGTCGTACCTCCACAATAAAGGAGAACTCCAGATACGACTGATACTATCTAGCAACCATAAAAACGTAATGCTGTTTTACTTATCAAGAAGAAATGGAGCCACCATGGCTAAACTTTGCAGCCCTTTCATTTGTTTTAGTTGACGCCATCTCTCAAAAGCATCACCTGCCCTAGGGTACCACTTCTGTTCAACTCCAAGCCAACAACGCACAATTGGTGCACATTGAGGGGTATGCACAGAAGGAGGAGGAACGGTCAGCGGGCAATTTGATGGACAGATGAGGATCCAGTCATTAAAAACGGAATGTTCACAATGACTGGATGCGGGTTTTCCAGGATTTAATGTTTCATTCTTACAAGCTTAATAAGCCTGATTTATAGTTCTCTGTCTGCGTCGGCTCGGAGACACGCAACGCCGTCACTCGTAAAGGGTCGCAAGGGCTCTCTAACCGGCTTGCAGAGGGTGGCGGAGATATGCCCAACTTTTTAACTATTCGTTGAAAGTGATGGAGACTGCAAGACTGTGATTGGTCAGGACGTCGCTTCCTTTAAATTCATCAACAGCATGGCCATTTCCCCCTCAAAAAAGTGTAAAGATATTTTGCCGTGCTTGTGTTTGCGGCCTTTTTCCCCATTTCACTAGACTTCCCTGCTGTTTCCTGATAATGAACAAACTTCTCAGGCTGGGATCAACATCTCTGCATTATGTTTTAGCTCATCTTCCTGCAGAAAGCAGCTCTTTCTTCTTTGGGACCGTCACTCTGCCTGTTCTGAGCAGCTTTCTCGACCCCCTAAAGGGTCAATGCCACATATTGTTGTGCGAATAAGCGGACACCAGTCGCATGTTAAGCTGCAAGCCGAGACTTGACTACTGAGCAGCTGCTGCAGCACATCAGCGGGCTAATGTAACGTGCTACAAACAGAACTGTATCCATTTTAAACTCATGTTTCATTAGGCTGCATTTGCTGACTCCTACTAGAGCCATTTAACTTTTTATGCAGTATGTAAACTCCTTGTGATCTTAGATCAGCGGTTCCCAAACTTATTTAGCCGCGCACCCCTTCTATGTCCCGACCATGTCGACGCACCCCCCAGCCCCCACATCAGGGCATCTCTCTCTCTCTCTCTCTCTCTCTCTCTCTCTCTCTCTCTCTCTCTCTCTCTCTCTCTCTCTCTCTCTCTCTCTCTCTGTCTCTGTCTCTGTCTCTGTCTGTCTGTCTGTCTGTATGTATGTATGTATGTATATAAAGCCATGCATATATATAGCCATGTATATTTATATATATATATATATATATATCAGACGTCAAGCTTAACAGTCACTCGACAGACAGAGTTAAAAAAATATGATCTACCTTTTTCCCCATCACTTTCATTTTTTAAATTGTAGGCCCTAATTAATAAACATTCAATACCATTACAATTTCCTTTGATTTAATTTTAAATAAATATTTAGAGTGCCAGGTAGCACATCAACAATTCAATTTAACGGTTTTCGCATGGAACGTTTAACCCGTGGCCAGAACTCTCTCCGGTCCTGAACTGGCCACCTACTTGTGCATCATCAAATGTCTTTAGGGGAAAAGATGGAAAGGCTGTAGCCATGAGGTTCACTTTTGCCTCAGACCAACTTATCGCTGTTTTATGGTGTGGCTGAATCTGCAATCCGCTGCCACGCGGACTGGAATAACAAATGCTGCAGTAACATCAGTTGTAGTCAGGTTCATGACTGGCTCCACTGGCTGGAGCGGACTCGAATTTCATACGTCATCCCAAAATTGAAGCTAATATCTTAATTTGACCTTGAATGAAAAATGTTGTTATAAAACCTCTCATAAGTTTTTTTTTTATCACGGAGGAGGCAGCGCTCATTTCTGCCTTCAGTCTGACGGCGCGGCGCATGTGCTTATTGAAACTGTGTGTGTGTGTGTGTGTGTGTGTGTGTGTGTGCTCGGCACAGCTCCATCAGCCGCTCCATGAGCCGCTACAGTCACCGCGTCTCAGTCAGTGTGCTAATATAATAACATAATAATGCTAAAATGCTCAGATGGGAATCATTTCTTGATTTATTTTGTTACATCCATAATGTTCTGTGTGTGAGGTTTACAATGTCAGAACACCTGCATGAGACAGGTGTTAATTACAATCTGCCAGAATGACTCGCCACCTTCAGATTTCTCCAACACCGTTAAAAATGATACGGATCATATCGGCGTGCACAGGCCAGAGCGCTGAAGCTCGGCACATTGTTATTATGAAGCTAGGGCACATGCGGAGGACACACACACACACACACACACAAGCAAAAATACTTGTTTTCAATTACATTTATTGGGCCCACTTACTTTTTCTTTGGCTCACCCACAAATGAGTTTCTGGCTACGCTAATGACAGACTTCTCTGAGCTCCGCAGCCATTACACTTTTCACCTCACGCACCCCCTAGCGGCAGCTCGCCCACCCCCAGGGGTGCGCGCACCACAGTTAGGGAATCCCTGTGTTAGATGAATCAAGTTTTAACCGAAAACTGGATTAAAAGTCAGAAAATCACTCTTTAAAGAGCAAGTCACTCCAAATCAACATTTTTTTGCTGATAAACTAAATGAGTGTCTGATTGTGCAGTAGACAAGTGTAGTCAATAACTCGGCACTTTAGTGCATCTTAGTTCAAATTAAAATTTTCTGCCTAAAACTGTCAGCAATGCACCGTCGTCAGGCAAAAACTCAGCACTGCATTTGAATTTAAATTTGCCATCGCTACTGGCTAAGAGGCACACTATGATGTTAGATGGTACATTATGATGTCACAATGTCGTGAGTGTGTGTATTTGTTAGCGGCTCCACCCTCTCGGTCTGCTAGGCAACAGCATTGTTGCATTTTATAAACAGGAAGTGGGAGTTGAGTGAAGCTGGGTGGACACTGTGCGACTTTTTCACTCGTAGCACTCAGCTTCAGCTCAAACTGTACGACTTCCTCGCAGGGCAGATCTCACGAGTCATGTGCTCACACTGTACGACCCAGTTCTCCGATGCGATCTGACTGCTCACACTGTACGTCTGGTAGCAACACGTCTGCCCTAAAAAATATGCTAAAAATAGCAGTTTTTACACAACACGTCAGACTTTTTTGTCTTGTTTTGCCTGTTGTCCTTCGGGAGCGCTGCAGGAGGACACACAGGGATTTATGGGGGTTGGATGAGGAAAACGAAATAAAGAAAGTAAATCTGTGTTTTGTGATCAGTTTAATTTGACATGAACACGACAAACACGCTTTATTGACAATCTTTATGAGTAAAAAACGTGTAGAAATAAAAACGAACAACGTGTGTTATTAGGGAAATAGCGGGCGAGCGGTGCTGATGCATGATTGCGCATGCGCTGTGAGCGGTTCTGGTACTTTTTGGGTCGCAGCTGCTCGCAGCGCCGCTTCAACAGTGCGATACCCTCACGAGGGACGAACAACATTTCAAACACGCCAGAAGTTTGTGCGAACTCACGATTGCTGATCGGTAGCTGGTCACGTGGTGTTATGGGCTCGATATATGTCGATGGGCTCGACACACGGGAGGCGACAAACGGCCGCGATCAGCGAAATTTGTCGCCGTCGCTTTTATTACCTGACACACGGGAGGCGATCCGCGGCAGCAGCAAAGCCGTCTACGCGTTCTGTTCCATGGCGAAATCAAAACTTCCGTTGTTTTGTTTGGCTGTGTCACGTTGGAGGGAATTAAGGTTATTTAAGTGGTTCAGAGTTAAAAATGTGGTAGATATGATGTTTCACAAGGTGCTGCTAGAGTTATGTGAAATCTTACTTCTGATTTTACTATATAAAACATAATAATAATCAACTTCCCCTTCATGTTGACTCTGAGATGTACAGAGCATCATGTCCACTCATTGGTCAGTGAATGACACCTCCGTTGATTGGTCCTCGTCCGAGCGACAGCGATGAAAAGTTGAAAATGTTTCAACTTTCTGGGATCGCGTCGCTGGGTCGCCTGTGCACGACACGTGCACGAGCGCAAAATTTCACACGCACGTTTTTCGCGTTTCGCTTGGTAGGAGAGAGACCCGCGATTATCGCTTTGTTGCGCATGTCTCATTGAAAATGAATGGAGGAGAGGCGATGTCGCCTCCTGTGTGTCGAGCCCATTAATCGCCTCTCGTAGCCCCCTGTACACTACACGACGCTTGGCGCAAAACTCGCCCCGATCTTGTGGATTCTCGCACGAGTGGAAAATCGGCTCAAAAAAGTGAAAAAGTCACACAGTGTACGCCCGGCTTAAAAATCTGGTCGGGGGTGACTTGCTCTTTTAAAAGATCAACAGTAGACAGAATGTTTATCGTGTTTTATCCTAAAAGGTTGTTGTCTTTGTCCCTCTCATCCATCATCTAACACATTTGCATAACGCCAGCGTAGCTCATTTAGAACACCTTAAAGGTAAAATGAACAGCTGCCTTCAAGTCTGCTGCTTATGAATAATAAGCTGACCAATCACGGCTCCCTGTCGGGTCTTAAAATGGCTCAAATGGATCGTTTCAATAGCTGCTGCAACCATGTATAGTAATGGATTTGTTTTTGTTTTATATTTGAAATAAAAAGCAAAAATATTTGAGTCTAGATTCTAAAAATAACATAAATGTGATTTTTTTTGGGGGGGGGGGAGTAAAGTCAAAAGTATCTGCATTTAGTTCAAAATGCTATTCTGAATTTTGTTGGGGGTTTTTCCAGCATTTTTGTCATTTTGTCATTTATAAGGGCAAGTTTATAACAAGATTCTATTCAAAACAAATATATTTTTCCCTATTTTATTCAGTCAATGATAAATCTTTATAAATGTGTTGTTCATTAAATTAGTGGCTCTAAACTGTAATTTTAGAAGCATAAAAAATCTACCAAATCAGGATTTATACTAAGGCAGGAAGGTGATGTATGTTAAAGACTGTTTTACACATCTCAAGAAGAACAGAGTCAATTTTCTGCTCAGGAGTCTATCCCACGTTGTGTTTCTGTTCCCCCTCTCTAACTCCTGTTGAGTGTGTGTGTGTGTGTGTGTGTGTGTGTGTGTGTGTGTGTGTGTGTGTGTGTGTGTGTGTGTCTGCGCAAGTTTGTAATTTTGTCAATTTCACCCATGAGGGTTTTTGTAGCACCTCACTGATGGAGATTAAACATTCATGATCATGTTTATTAATGACCAGCCGGCATCAGGGATCTTCATGCTGCTTCACACACACACACACACACACACACACACACACACACACACACACACACACACACACACACACACACACACACACACACACACACACACACACACACACACACACACACACACCAATAGGCAAATGCACACAGTTGTTTCCTAATTCACACATTTCTCTTATTAAATCCTTTTTCACACACAAACATAAAATAACAACCAAAGGTCAGATCACATAATGGAAACAAACACTAGAATGAGACTCCCTTGTCTTTGCTGGATACAGTTCAGAATGTGTGAGCGTGTCGGTCCACTTTGTTGTTCGCTTGAACAAGGACAGATTTCCTGTCTCTCCGTTTCTCTGGTCCACCGGCCTGATCCCTCCCCTGGGTGGAGAGATGGACTGAAGGTCCTGCTGAGAACATCTGTGACGGCCGGCCCCAGCAGAGTCTGCAGTGACAGTTCTTATCCACAGCAGATGTCACCACAACAACTTGTGTGGAAAAGAAAGAGTATGTGTGCTTTAAGGGGGTTAGAAGTCCACGACCCAGAGAGGATGTAGAGGAAATGCACTCACACAATCACTTCCTGTCTTTTATCCTTTTTAGTAAACGCTAGATAAACAAGATGCTAATATGACAGAATTAATAGTCATTGGAAGAGCATCCATTTTTACTCTTCTCCTTTTACACAGTGACTGTCAGTCCTTTAATTTCTTATAAAATATGCCCTCTTGGCTTCACAGAGTCTGCAAATGAAATGACAGATGAGCAATGAGTGTAGAAGCACTGATGCTGCATTCCTCACATCCCACCATCTGATTCTAGCTTCTGTCTCTTTAAGTTGGACTTTCTCCCCCTCCTTTCACTCCTTTTACAGTTATTGTTCTTTCGCTCCAGTTATTCCCTTTATCTATTTTTGCTCCTTTTTGCTATTTTTGTCGTATTTTATCTTTTCACCCTCTCTGCTTGTCCATCCCTTGTGCTCTGCTCTCTGTCCCCCTTTTCTTTCTTTTTTTTTTCTCTTTTAAACTCTACTAAACCATGTCACAGTCTGTGTTCTTATTCCCTAGTAACAGCCCCTAAGAGAGAGCTACAGTCCAGGTCATAAAACTAACCAAAGGTGATTTTAATCATATCAAATAGGCTGGAGAGTTATAAATTACTTGTGTAACAGAGGCAATTATATTTAAAAGACCAATTAGTTGGTCAATGGGATCTGTCATTGTTTTTAAATGGTTTTCTTTCCCGAGTAACCCCTTCTTTGCACTGGACGTGAAAGTGTCGCGAAACGCACTACGCAGCTATTAGCCGCTATTATAGTGGACATGTTCCTGTCAACCAGCAGCCAAGTGTGACGTTTGGATGCATCCCAGAAGCAACGAGATGCTGTCATTATATTTCGAGTCTATGTTTCATGTTCTACACTTCCAAAACATATCAAACTCCGTAGTTTAGAGCTGGCCAGACAGGAAGTCAAACACAAAACAAGTGTAAAACATCCGGAAACTTTCCAAATAAAACCCACATGCAGTCTATCATTTTCTGTGAAAGTTCTGTAACCCAATGTTTATGCTGTAACCGATGGAAACAGGATAGAAAATAAACTACAGCCCTTTTGGGAGACATGCAACTGTCTTTCTCCTTGCTTTTTATTGTGTGGACTTCTGAAATCACTCGTGGTTTTACGATTCTTCCGTGATTTAGCGACCTCACAGGATCAGCTGTGTGGAACGCTTTCACTCCCGTTTCGCATCAGAATTGCTCCTGGATGGGAATGAGCTTGCAGGTAAAATGCAGCTATTACATTACATGCCGCTTTTGCGTCTGGTGGAAAGGAGGGGTGAGGACTGAAACATACTTCATACTTTTTACATATACGAAGTCAGTGACTTAAATGTCATGATTGTATCTACAGGATCGATAGGTGGATTGGTGCTGCATCTGCAGTGATGCGGGAATTGTACTGGTCTGTCGTGGTGAAAAGAGAGCTGAGCCAGAAGGCGAAGCTCTGTTTACCGGTCGGTCTACGTTAATACTGTCACCCATGGTCACGAGCTTTGGGTAGTGATTGAAATAATTAGATCGCGAATACAAGCGATCGAAATGAGATTTCTCCTCAGGGTGGCTGGGCTCTCCCTTAGAGATAGGCTGAGAAGCTTGGTCATCCAGGAGGGGCTTGGAGTAGACCCGCTGCTCTTCCACATCGAGAGTAGCCAGTTGAGGTGGCTTGGGCATCTGATTAGGATGCCTTTTGGACGCCTCCCTGGTGAGATTTTCCGGGCACGTCCAACCGGGAGGAGACCTAAAGGTAGACCCAGGACATGTTAGAGGGACCATGTCTCTCGCCTGGCCAAGGAACGCCTTGGGGTTCCCCCGGAAGACCTGGCCCAAGTGGCTGCGGAGAGGGATGTCTGGGCCTCTCAACTTAGGCTGCTGCCCGTGCGACCCAACTCCGGATAAGCGGAAGAAAATGGATGGATGGGATGGATTGTATCTGGCTGTCAGCTATAGGATAACCCAGCCTCTTTGAATTATCACCACCTGTTGGGCTGTAGTGAAAACTGTAGCGTACATGCACAAATGGGTTGTCTACAAACAAAGTATGATCGTGTCTGCTTCCACCTTAAGAATGTCCACCCAGCAAAGCATGATCACTTCCTTTCTTGGAGGCAAGAAAGGCACAGCTGAATGGCTTTGACAGTGGAATGAATCAAGGCTCTGTGTTTGCCTCAATACTGTTAGGAATCTTCTGTACGCCATTCCAGCATCACACCTTTAATGTTGCATCAAAAGGTATCTACCTCCATTACAACATCAGATGATGGACTCTTGAATCTGTTCTCTACCAAATACAGCACTGAGACCCTCATCAGAAACATGGTGTTTAATCGAGACCCTGATGACCCCCACTTTGCCTAGGCTCACGTTAACTTCACTGGCAGTCTGGAGAACGATATGGTCGGGGTTGTGGACTTAGACGTTGTCCACCAGTTTACCTTGGGTCCCTTATCAACCACACCTCTCCTTGTATGTAAAGATCAGCAAGCGGATCGTGAAGGCAGCAACAACTCTCACTCACTTTACTTTGTGTGTCTGAGAGGGAGAGAGATTTTTGTGGAAACAAAAATACTCGTTTGCAATTTTTGTATCCTTGGCACACTGTTGTCTGATAGAAAGAGTTGGACATCTTACTTACAAAAGACAATAAACACCATTCACATGCTTTTTATCTTGTACATCTTAGGAAGTCAAGGTACCCAACACAAAGGTCCTATCTTGCACTGCTAGGGCAACTGCTTGTTGACATGGATGATGGCCATATCCCAAAGAACATCTTGTATGGTAAACTCTTTAAAAGAAGAGGGATGCATGATCATCTTTAGCTGCAATGCAAGGATGTCTGTGACTGAGAACTAAATGCTGTGGGTGCCAAGACTGATTCCAACCTTGCAGCAGACCACATTAAGAGTACAGAAAATCACCAAAAGTGGATAGTGTCTTCAGTGCAGCTGAAGCCAAACAAGCAGAGATAAAGGAGTTCTGTACTTCCACCAGATGCAAATCTATCAACAGCAGTATCACCTGCAGTTTCAGGCACCAGAGAAGATGCTACAGCATAGCAGGGCAGGAATGCTAAAAACAAAGATTTGACCGATGGTATGGACATCTGTTTCATTTATGCATGAATGATGTGTGTATATATTAGTGACATTTTTATATTGATGTAAAATATCCAAATTTGACATTTAAACTAAAAAAAGCAGCTGCTAACTTCTCAATAAAAAGAAAACTGATCAATCTTCACAAAATATGAGTATAAAACATAGGTCTGTTGATTCTTGTTATAATAATAATAATAATAATAATAATAAAACATTTGTAAAGTGTTAAAAGCAACTCGATCATCTTGGTTGGTCGAGTAGCCAAGGGAAATATGCATGGAGCCAAAGGAGTGATTGGAGAACTTCTGTGTTTCCCACTGTCCCTAAGCAGTCAATAATCATAAACACTAAAACAAAACAGCTTGTATGAAAATCTGCTCCATATTTATATATACCGGGCAAGACCCCACCTTGCCATTGGCACTACATTCATGACCAAAAACTGGGAGAAATGCAGAATTTAGGTAAAAAATCACATTTTACTATACTATACTAAAAAAACTTAATTTTGTAAAATAAAGAAAAGCATGGATGGCTGAAATCAGTCAAAGCCTGTGTGAACAATTAATCAATGCATGTGATGTTTGGCAATAAAAGCAAGTTTGACAGAAATAATCACAATTTCTGAAATGTGCAATTGAATCATGTTGCACAAAAATTATAAGTGTTTGTGTTTCTGCCATAGAGATGGTAAGGACAAACCAGTCCAGAAATCCGTCCAAGACAATTGTCATGGAAGGATTTGGTTTCTTGTGAGAAAACCAACCAGCATCCTGGAGTTGGAAGTTCTAAACTAGAACAAGTGCACAACAAAGAATGAGCATAATTTTTCCCCAGCTCACACTTATTTAATATTTTTTAAATGAATAATAGATAAGTCGTATTACCAAGGATTCTTATTTTGGAAAAACAAACATGCCTCCTGTCAAATGTAATTGATGTTCAACAGCAATTAAAAGATGATGACTGGTGGATTATACATCAACCTGACATGAGCTGCGTTGCCAAAGATGGATGGAGACCTCATCTTTCAACATGAACAAATGTAATACAAACATTTATTTATTTAGGCTTAGGGCCAAAGTGTACAAGACCACAGGCATTCTTTTTATTATATCAACAGTAGCCGTGCACAAATCTTTTAGGGTTTTGTACTTCTTGAGGCAAACAGCAGTTGCTCATTTTCCCAGGAAAACAAAAACAAACAACATTAAGAGAATATTGCTCATGATGGCATTTAATTTATTCTTAAGGATTAAAGGGTTAACTCAAATAGTTCCCATGACCACCAAATCAGCAGGTTTAAATTACATTTAACCCATCTGAGATGTCTTGTGTATCCCCTTAAGAACTGGAGCATCCCCCACTCACAAAGCTGCAATATCCTGTTTTACACGGTGCAGGGTTTTTAGCTGCAGCACAAGAGGCATTTTACTAGCCAACATGAGCCTTGAGTAATTTATTCTCATCATGTTCACATACAAACCTTTAAAATAAAACAAAAGTTGGTTTGTGTATGATGTAGCATGTGTGCACACACACCACTAATACACACACACTATTCGGATTTTACAGGCCAGATAGAAGGAGATGAGCATTTGTGCACATAGCTGCAATCAGCTCAAGAGCCTATTGCGTAAACATGCAAACACACCAAAATTGTATTAAAATCACACAACTGACACATCATGAAAATGTGTTTAGGGCTGTTTAGTTCATATAATAATAACCTCTCTTGAGTAAAAGTGTTGAATTTAATAGACATAAATGCCATTTTAAACAATAGTTAAACTTTAAAAGATCTGAAATGAAAGTTAATTTTAAGACTGATCATGTTGGCTGATTTGAAGTCAAGTGGCTTCAGTTTGCGGAGTTTTGTGTCACGTTGCGATCAGGAGGGTTGGACCCAATATGCTGAAACCCAGGACGACAAGAGGCAGGAGTGGAGAGACACAGACAGGGTTATATACACAGGAGCTTGTTGACAGGAGACGAGGGGCAGGTGTGTGGGGAATTGGGCACAGGTGAAAACAATGAACGGAAGAGAAGCAGAAATACGCAGGGGAAGGTGTCAGCCTGGGAGTCATGACATTTTGTGGGCAAATCAAAGTTAATATTTGTGAAAATCCCTTCTTTTATCTGTAAACTTCAGATGAATTTATCTGCTCTTGGTCTAAATTAATATTTAGTAAAGTTGGATAATAGTGAGATATTTTTAATACTTTCCCTTAAATTTAGATTTTACGTTTGGTGGTTAAAGGGAATTTGTAAAATGTGTAAGTGATGAAGTTATTACCTTAAAATACCTTTAGCTAATGATTTTCTTTCTTTTTGCCCCAAAAGCGAAGCTTGTTTATATGCTAACTAAGCAGGTTAGCTTGACAGCAGTGGCCAAGAACAGAGAAAACAATAATCACTTGGTAAATCTGAATAGTGGCTTCTATTTTACCGTTCTCTTCTTTTACTAAATGATATAAGATGTAAATCAACACCAACAAGGCAAAATTCCCTATAAGTAGCCCACAAAATCTAAGCTAAAAGCCAATCTTTCTGGGAGGCTAGCAGTTCCACAGGGAAGTTTTGTCTTCCCAAAAAAGTTTTGAGTGACTTGTTTTCTGTTTTATTGAAACAAGTTGGTTCTGTCTGACTTATCAGTACTGGTGCTGATGTTGTGGGAAAAATCCAGAACAGTGCGTGTGTTTCCAATTAGGCAAGTAAAATGAGCAGATTTTAACAAGACCAGTTTAACAGTCGTGTTCTTTGCACCTTTTCACATGGGTGTGAAAGTGTTTCTCAGCGGGGAGACCAGGGAGAAAATGGATGTGGTAACAGTGCCGTAGCTTGCTCGGCTGTGGAATAATCACAGTCCTAATGGAGCAATAAGAATTTCCCTCTAACGCTTTGTCTAGAAGAGCTGTAACTTCATTAAAAGGGGGAAAGAGTAACATTGTGCTTGAATATTGTTGAAATAAAGATTCATTCTCAGATTCTGTGCTCCACGTTGCTTGTCTGAATTACCTGGCCTGTTTTCACATCATCTGTTTTCTCTTATTGAATTTGAATGAGCTGAATTTAGCCTCGGCGCCTCCCGATGCAAATCACATCACACGTCAAAGTGAATAATTGCATTTGGATTATTGGAATCAGCCATTACATTTGTGTTCACTGAACAGAGCTTTTAATATCCAGCATATGTTGGGTGGCTTGTTAAGTCATTTGACTCAATCCAACCTTAAGATGATCAGAAGAGTTTTGCTAGATTTACATACAACTACACTGTAAAATCTGATTGGTTACCCATATTTGAAAAACAGCATGCAAACCAATTGCACTTAAAATACTAAGTACACATGACACGAGTTGGTAATTATGTTGGGGCAGCAGTAGGTCAAGAGGTAGAACGGGTTGTCCAGTAATCAGAAGGTTGCAGGATCGATCCCAGCCCGACCAGTCCTTGGGAATCTAAACCTGCCTTGCCTGCTGGTGGTGGTTGAAGGAACCGGTGGCGCCCGGGTTCGTAAGGCCTCGCCTCCGTCAGTGCGCCCCAGGCCAGCTGCGGCTACATCATAGCTCATCCCCACCAGTGTGTGAATGGGTGAATGACTGACTGTGTTGTGAAGTGCCTTGGGGGGTTGTAGAACCCTAAGAAGGTGCTATACAAATACCATTTACCATTTATTGGAGCCACTAATGCGTACAAAGTAAAATGGATTTCAATTCAAGTTACTATTACAAAGGCAAACCAGTACAAAGTATTTGGAAATTGCTTACAGTATAGTTCTGCTTAAGTGTGTACAACTCAGAAATACCAGTTCAGCAAGCAAACTTCTAAGTTCTTTGTAAAGGGCTGAGTTTGGTGTCTTGTGTTGGATAATAAGAGAAGCGATTAAAACCTCACTACCGCCTGCCGATCGGAAATCATGCAATCGCACAAAAACTTTTGAAATTCTGCCCACCCTTCGTGAGGATATCAAACTGTTGAAGCAGCGCCGACACGACCCAAATATACCAGAACCACTCACACAGTGCATGCACCAGCACGTCTACCCAGCCATTTCCTTGTCCAAACATGTCTTCTCTTTTTCTTCTTACACTTTTCTCTGCACACAATGGCAGGTAATGCAAAAATAAATAAATAAATAAATAAGCGTGTTTGTTTTTGTTGAAAAATCTCTCATTCTTGTGAAAGTGTCTCTGTAATATTTGCTGCTATAGGAACTTGCATTTAAGTGTATTTTCCTTTGTATGCTTTAGTGTGTCCAACACGTACACTTATATGTACTCATCACTTTTAGAGTAATCTGTTTACATGCTTTTTCATGTAAGGGTGGTTTTACACTGAAAGAGTCCTCGCTTTAATTTCCCTCCATGGAGCTGATGTCTTCTCGTTTTCTCCTTTGTGAGATAGATTTAGCTGCTTATGTTCTCTCAGCTTTATCATCATCAAATCTATTCCACTGTAATGAGTTAATTTACATGTTATTTAATAAGCCATAAGACATGAGATTCCATAGCAAATATGAAATCAACCTTATGGATCTGTGCTGTTTAACCAGAAGATTGGAACTTTTCATTGCAGGGATTAGATAACAACCTCGATTAATTCAGAGACAACAGAAGAGAGAGTCAGGTTTTAATTTGTTTAGTAATAAATCTTTAAACTTTTAATTTGATAAGAAAAATTAAACACAACCAGCAAATGTGTCCTCTCAGTCTGTCTGGATGTTGGGACAAACATGTTTTTTTTTAAATGAACCTTTCTTACAGTCGTTTGTTATCATCAGAGAAAATAAACCTGTTAAAAATTTTGAACTAAAGTGACGAATAACGCTGGCTGGACGTAATCTCAGAAAGAAGACGTGAAACCCAGATTCGAACAGGGATGAAGCATATGTTGTTTTCTGCTGAGTTTTCTTGCGCAGCTCTGCACAGCAAAGTGATTTGGTAGAATTGATAGCACAGATTTCACATAGCAGATGCTCACACGATATCCTGATGAGATAAAATATTCCAATCTGCATTCCAGTCCTCATGGAAAGTGACAGAACGCAGCATCACACTGACATCATTTTATAACGTCCAGCATTGTTTTGCAGAGATTTTAAATGTGATTTCAAATGTCAAAGTTTTCCACCAGGTCAAGTTTTGATTAAGATAGTAAGGAATAGAAGGATGACAAAAATGCATGCATATTGATAGCTATATAGAGAAGTGAAGAAATGACAGGATCTGCCATCTTTCTTTTTGAGAACCAGTGGCTAGTATCTCTGCAAAAACACATTTAAAGGGGCATTATGGAAGTTTGACAGCCAAAACATGTATAGAAATAATAAATTTCTTCTTCATACATTCTCCTGCAATGCCCTGGTCCTGTAGGATGAGCCCTGGCATTTTTACTGTGATTGCCTGTTTTTCTGTAAATTCAATTCCAATTCAATTCAATTCAAAAATACTTTATTAATCCCAGAGGGAAATTGAAAATCACAGAAAAAGAGAGATGCTCGGGTCGAGCAGGCTGCTTCATGTGCTTTCACGCTCAGGCATAGCCGTAGCATTTGCTATCCGTAGCTTTAGCAGCAGAGAGAGAGGCAGTGCCACTTTGTCGCTGTTCCTAACACCTAGTGACAAAGCTAGCTACATTTCTGAGGACCCTTAGCTACTTTCTGTAGAACTTTCTTCTAGATATTTCCTGCAAATTAGCAACAAAATAGCCATTTTCACTCCGAACTGTTCTTGGATTGACGTTTCAGCTGTTATCAAGGATATAGATGTTACAGATACAAAGGACGTCACTGGTGCTTTAGCTCACCTAGTAAGATGTCAGACTCATGCAGAAGACCTGGGTTCGATTCTGGGTGTGAACATAGTTCATTTAGAGTTTCTTTTTTACATTAATGGTATATTTTTTTACAGTAAGATGCCCAAATTTTTATTTGAGACTCGCCAAACGGCATTGAATTCATGTGATGTGGGTTCAACTTTCATTTTAGAACAATTTTTCAAGCAAGGGAAGGGAATGATCTGAGCATGCAGGAGGACTGACCCATTTTAAACCTTTGTCGGCTGTGCTGAAGAGAAAGGTACAGAACCTAATTATTTAATTAAGTAGCTGCGCGTTCTCCTGTCTGTCCTCCGACAAACACACGCACACACACACACACACACACACACACACACACACACACACACACACACACAAGGGACTATCTCAGCTTTTATTTTCGTTAAAGAGTGTGCACGTACAGCATGCGCGCCTCGTGCACGAGCCTACTATTGAAGCTGCCGTTACGCTTTTGGCCTGAGGGGGCAATCGCGAGCATAAAAATTCAAAACTCCCGTAAAGTCCCTTTAAGATGTTTTCAGTTACAAAATTATTAACTAAACGTTTCAGAAAAAGGAATATTTTAACACACAACAGCAAAGAAATACCCAGGTATTTTTATTTTTAAATAAGAAAATATATTTGTTTACATGAAGGGGGTGGAGCTTAGCCAGGAGAGGAAGACATTTGAATACTTTGTTCCATTTATGTCTGTGATTACCAGAAAGAACTACACAGACTGCAGTCAGCTTCTTTAGACTTGGTTAGCTTTAGCTTGATGGCCCTCTGATTACATCATAATCTCCTCTTGGTGGATCAGAGAGAAGTTTATATCGTATAACGACCTCAAAGTGACCTATTTAGCAGAAAATGAACAGTAGAAGGTGGAGGCAGGTACTCAATCAAAGAAAGAGAAATGGACTTGCCTTCCAGTTAGACTTCTCTACTTAATCATGCTCCTAAAAGGAGTTACACCTATTTTAGTGGATTATGGCGGCAGTCCCACTGAAGTGGTTTGTCCACAGTTGTTTACCTCCATTTATCACGAAGCCACCTAAATCATCCCTCCACATGAAAAGACAACCGATGACTAATTCAAGTCACCACTCTGTCACACCCTCTGATACTTTCCTCGCCTAGAACCCAAGAAATCAGCCACCTCCCTTTCCTGCTTTGTGCTGCTCCCCCCTCTACTTTCAGCAAAGACGCCTGTGTGACAGACCGATGATATGACGTGTGAGGACAAAATCCATCACAAATGTGCTTTTGTACAGCTTTAGATCCCTTCTGATAATGCAGACGGAGCATCTACCAGCTCTTTCCACCAAACCGTCGGGTTTGTGTCTGCACAAAGTGACATTTATTCTTGGTAGTGCTCACAGGGTTCTAGATCAAAGGAAGCATTCATGTAACACACCTGACTTTAAAGACCAAGTTCACTGAGAAACCATTTTTTACTTGTTATTAGGGCTGAACGATTTTGGAAAATAATCTAATTGCGATTTGTTTTCATCAATTTGCAATTGCAATTTAATTCACAATTATTTTCTCAAGCGGCTTTTCTCATTTTTCAACTAACACAAGCAAAAAAAAAAAGATCTATGTAACTTGTACTGAATATGAACAAGTTTATGTATCTACATATATCAACAGGTTTATTTGTCTACACATACATGAACACTCACAAGTAAAGACAACATCTTGTATTTGAAGGTGCAATGCTTTGCAGCCAGGAGCACATCCCTTGAAGGGGAATAGGTATTAGCATCAACTGTGAAAATTTATTTGCAGGAAAGAAGTGTGTCCCATTTATTGAAGTCTTTTGTGTTTAGTTTTTGACGTCTTGTCCATGCACAGTGTCCGTAGTTCAGTTACGTTCACAGCTGCTAGCCAAAACTCAGTGGAGTTGAAGTACAGTTTTCTAGCTTTACTAAAATATCTGTCTGTATTTATTTGATTAATGGCAGTTTTTACTTTTTATTAGACTCCAAATGTAATAATTTGGCACGTTCCTAATCCGTAATTTGTAAGAATCTATTTGGCGATATTAGCATTAGCATCCCTACAGGTTTTTCAATGTATATTAGCATTGTGCTAATCACTCGCTGCCAGTCAAATCGCAGCTTTTGCAATTAGAAAATCTCCTTTTGTCACACTGCAATTTAATTGCATATGCAATTAATCGTTCAGCCCTACTTGTTATTATAGAAATACGATGACTATGAGATTTACTTGCAGGCTAAACGTCCAAATAGTCTCCTACCAATATTTCCTACATTTGCCGCCAATAGAAAATTGACGGGGAAACGCTGGGATTAGAAAACCCAGTCAGATCTACGTCATGCTGAAAATTAGCATTCATGAATGGATCCATCTTGCCTCATGAAGGGGGAAGGCTGTTGTTGGTTTAGCATCCAGGAGAGAGCAGAGTGCATCTCAGCTAGTAGAAGCTAACCGTTAGCATCAGCAACTCCACCACACCGCAGAACTCCTCCAAGCTTTTGTTATTTGTGGAGCTGAAACTTCAACGTTGCAAAGCAAACTGAGTCATTGGTAGAGTCGAATTGCTGTTAGCTAATCAGAGGATAGATGTGAGAAAATCAGGAGAAAAGGCTCCACATCTTGTTGTCTTCAGCTCACCTCTCATCTGGCTTGCTTCTAGTTCCTGAAGCAGAAGTGCCAGAGCTTTTTCTCTACAGAGATCAACTCACAAGACATTCACTTAGACCACTGCAGATGTGTTGAAAAAATGAGTGAACTTTGTCTTTAAGAAAAAAATACAATTACATTAAAGAGATTTGGCCATTTTAATCCTGATTTCATGAATTAATTAGAGGAATTAAGTGCTTAAAGACCTAATTAACCCTGGCGTGAGAGGTTCACTCATCGTTGTCATTGATTTCTCATTAGTTCGACCTGCAGGAGGCCGTGTGAGCTATCACCTGGATCAGATCTGTCGTGTTTAGTAAAGTCTCCTCAACATGGTTTCTCCTTCTGAGAACTAAAAACATGACTATTTCTACTGCTGTTTGCCTTCTTTCTGCTTGAGTGACAAAAAAACCACACCTTCCACACGTGGCTACCACCCTTGGAAACAATGGTATAAGAAAAATGTCTTCCCGTCACAGATGGCCATTAAGGTGCAGCTCTGCACCACCTCATTCAGGGCTATTAAGGACCAAATCTCATTCTACAGCAGGTAGATGGGTTAGAATATCACTTTGCAGGGTTTGCAGCCCCTCTCCTCCTTATTTTCAGGAACAACACACTCACACAGACATGCATGTGCAGTGACAACCCTATTAGGGGGGAACCGTAAGTGGAGGTGGTGAAAAGCCTTATTTTAGGAGTTGGGAGTGGAGCTGAGGTGTTGATTAGGGAGGCCATACATGTCTGCCTGTCCATGTCAGCATTAAAAAGGAAGATAAAAATCAGCTGATCTTGCTGTTTTGTGCTCGTGATGTCTTTTAAAACCAGAAACTGACATTTTCAATGTTTCATTTAATTCTCCTGCTCCTGTGTGGGGGTTAAAGGCAGCAGTCCAGCCAAGTGTCTTGGACCAAACCCACAGAAAGGGACAGACTCCTGGAGGGCTGATGAGTGGCAGGATGTCCGTCAGAGCCAATTACATTAAATGTGATGCGGAGTGTCCTGAAAGCTGCCAGATGACACACACACGCACGCACACACGCACACACACAAGGAGGGTGAGCTCTAGGTGGAAAGAAAATGTCCAGAATCATGTAGGTGAAGGATCGTTTAATTTTCATCAGATTTCCACTTGTAACCTTCAGGATTTCTTTCTTTCACATAGTTATGTCACACGCTTAACGAAGCAGCGGTCAGCTTTTCTTTGATGGGCGTAAATCCTAAAGGCTAATTCCACCCTAATGGGATGAAGGGCCGCTTGTCATGTGGACGTGTCCTGATGAAAGGAGCAGCGTGTTACAGGATCTGCTGCTACAATGGGAGGGAGACAGATAAGCATCGTGATCCTGGCTCCCACTGTAGCAGCTGTAAAGAGATCTGATGAGACTGGATTGGCCTGACCTCGTGGACACGCCTGGCCAAAGGCAGTCAGTTTGTGGAGGCATTCGGAGAAGCAATGGTAGTTTTGGATCTTCTGAGAAGAACAAGCATGTTTCTTATCAGTATGGTTATCGTTTTACCAGTCCATAAGGAACAGAGGTTGTCATTGTTATGTAAATAATCTGATTCTTCTTTTCATGTCAAACAACCACCTGGGAACCAAAAAGGGCAGGAAACTGTTTCTGTAGGGAGCAACAAAAGAGGTCACTGTTTCCTGAAGGAAACCTGTATCAAGTGATCACTGAAGAAATGTGTTGGTTGCAAAAATCACTTTCACAGATGTGTTGTTTTCCAGTGTTTCACAGAAGGCGGTCCTGGTTCTGTACTGTTCTGTACTGGTTTTGTATGTTCAGATCATGGTCAGATCGAGGAATCTATCCAGTGGTGGAAAGGTTATGAACAGGAAACATCTTACCTGTCGTGGATAGCTCTTTGTTCATCACTACCCTCTCCTTATTCAGCTCTTTCTACCAGTTCTGCCTTTCCTGTGATCCACTGATTACCTCTTAATTACAATTAACAGTGCAGCACTAAATATCTCACCATCACTCATTCATCCTGCATTCAGATAAACTTTATTAATCCCTCGATTAGTTTCCTTTGCACAAATCAGTATCCAGTAGTGGTGCATCGGCAGAAAAGGGGGACAATATTTTATCTAGAATTTAAAAATACAGAAAAGAACTACCGTGAATACAAAAAAGTCAATATTAGAAAAAGTATATGAAGCTTTATTTATATAGCACCTTTCACAGACAAAAAAGGTCACAAAGTGCTTCACAAGTTGAAACGACACATAAATAGGCTACTATAAAATACAGTCACAATGTACATAAAAGTCATATACAGCCAATCCGCATACAAAATATGCTTAGAATGCCCAGAGAAACAAATGGGTTTTCAGATTGCTCTTAAAAGCATCAAGTGAGTCGAGTGAACGTAAGAACAGATGTAAGTCCTTCCAGAGCCTTGGCGCGACGGCCTGGAATGAGCGATCTCCTCGTGTCTTGAATCGAGTGCGGGGGACCATAAAAAGATTTTGATCCAACGATCTCAACCTTCGAGAAGGCATGTAAGGCTAGAGCATGTCTCGAACGTACAGTTGAGCCTGACCGTGCAGCGCTCTGAAAGTCAGCACAAGAATTTTTAAATTGATGCGAGAAGAAATTGGGAGCCAATGAAGATTAAAATATGTAGTAGTAGTTGCACCAGGTCTTGGCAATGTTGCACAGGGTTATTGAACTCTTCTAGCCTAGTGAACTAGACCAAATTCTTGCTTTACAAAGTTTGGTCTAGGCATGCTCCATCGGAACCTCCGCAGCTCCTACCAGGACTCTGGCTAGCCAATCACAACTCTCTAGAGGGGTTTCAAACACATAAAGAGCTGTGATTGGTCCATAATGGTGGGCCAATCATAGTGCTCTATCTGCTTAGTGAACAAATCACAGAGCTTTGTCCGCTTTGTGAGCCAATCAGGGCACTCTATATGCCTGGTGGGTGGGATGATGCAACAGAGTGAAACAAGCGTATGTCACATTCATTGTCCAGTGGAATGCGGAGATCATTTGAAAGACAACGGTAGAACCCGCCCCACAACCGAGAGCCGTCAATGGAGCGTGGCCAGACTAAATAATACATTTATTTAGTCTGGCTTGCCAGGCTAAAACTCTTCAGCTTCAGACCCAGAGAAATAACAACCGTCAAGTCATGTGACCCCAGGTATCTCTGCTTTGACAATACAAACATGGTTAAAATAAATAAAATTATTCAGGACATGAAGAAAAGTGCTTCACCTCATTTTCACTTACATCCATATTTGATTGTTTAGTTGAGTTATTGTAACAATGATAGAAAAATAGCTTCAGCAATTGTTTTTCAGTGCCATTTTGATGGAAGTCACCCCATCCTCTGAAAAAAAAGTAATTTGATGGTGTAGGTATGGAAGCATTTACTTCCAGGGTCGGGATTTTCAAGTTAAAGGTGCATTTTGTAGAAATTAAGGAAAAATGAAAACCCTGTGGTAAAATTTGGTTACTGCAACCACTTTAAAGAACTCTGGAGATTTTTGCAATCTACAGTTGTCGGTGCTGCAATATTAGTTTGCAGGAGACACAGCACCCCCACACTCACTGATGGTAAACAGTAGTTACGCCCCTCCTTCCTTTGTTTTGAAAGGAGAAAAACTGGCAATCCAACAGCCAGCTGGATATGGAACATGTTTCAGTAAAACTTTCTGTCCAAAATGACTTAAACGTTAGACTCTTTTGGGATTTCCTAACTGAAAAAAAATCTCACTAAATTCTTACATACTGCACCTTTAATTTAAAAAGTATAATTTGTTGTAGAAGTTGGTGTCAGCAGATCCGAGTGGTCCAAGAATCAGAAATCGGTATTGGTCCTTCTAAATTGAATCGGTGCAGAAGCAAACATTAATTCAGTCTGTTTTAGTGATATTCTGTAAAGAATTACAACAAATACGCACTTTTTAATTTGTTATCTTAATTACCATTGCGTTTCAGTTAAACTGGAGTAGATTTAGCTAGATTTCCTGACTTTTCCTCATCGTCTCCCCTTTCTTTCGCCACACACTGAGCTCTCTCTCTACCTGAGCCATCCCCCCTCTGGGTGTCCGCTGGAAGGAGGAGTTTAACCCCACATTGTCTGGGAGGAGTCCGCAGTCTCTTGGCGCTCCGACCCAGGATCGTTTGCTCTGGAAACGGAATAAATCGAGGATTTTAAAACGTTTTATAGTAAAACAATCCAACATTACGCGCGTGTTAAACAGAAGCTTTATTCTAAGACACCAATGTGGGGAACATGTTAACGCCTTTGGAGGAAACATTGACCGGTGAGTAGCAGGAGGAACTATTTGTTTGTTTGCAGCTTTTTTTTTTATCGTCCTTGGTTTAAAAACATAAAAGAAAAGGTTAGTGCGCGTTTTGCTGAAATGCGCGTCGGTTTGGATTTATCCGCAGACTTTTCATTGGTTTCTAATCTCACCCGCTAAAACACGCGATTCGCCTGCAGATTTTAATTACGCCACGCTGAAATGTGTTTTTACATCCGGAGCGTTGAGTAGAATAAAACTTTATTTGTGTCATTATTTGAGCAAACTTTTCTCAGCACGACTCCTGACTTTTCCTTTCCTCGTGAGGTGAAGCCTTTTGTGCAGCGTGAAGTACAATTTAAGTGGGATTATTATAAGTCAAACTTTTCTGTGCTGCTTTACCAACAGATGTGTGTGTGTGTGTGTGTGTGTGTGTGTGTGTGTGTGTGTGTGTGAAATTAGTCTGTGATTTATCTGTTGAGATATTTGGATCACTTCACTAAACGCTCTCCTGTTGTGTTCAGAAGTGATTTATTTTCCATTTGAGTGGGTTTGTGGGACCATGTGCTCGGGTGGAGGTGCTCTCCAGCCACAGAGAGGCAACAAAAGGGGACCAGGACCCCTGGAGTGGAGCTCCAGCCCAGTGCAAACAGGGCCATGAAGCAGGAGGGAGGGACTGGGATGCCTTTTGGCATCTTGGATTTCCTCTCTGTTGAGGAAACAGAAATGAGTGACTGTCCTGCTACCTTTACTTGTCACAGAGGAGGGCTGTAATGACAAAAACGGGCTAATGATTGACTTAGAAAGGCTGACTTGATCTCTTTTGGTATTTGTCTTAAAAAATCTAATGTGTGTGATAATCAGAAACAAAACTCTTTGTTTTAAACAATTTTATTGAGAAAATTACACCTTCCATTTGACTTCTGCAGCAATGGGTGTGCTGTTTTATTGGATGATGTAAATGCCTGTTAAAATGCACAGAAAACATGATTTACTTGCATAATCTTTGTTGTTTTCATGTGTGCATGCTATTGGAGATCAGTATTCCAAGTTGCAGGGTCACAAAACCACCAAGCACATTCGGCTTGTGGTTCCCATTTTTGTGGCCCTAAAAAAAAACCTCAACCTCAAGGAACATTGTGTTTTTGTTATTCTGCTTTTTCTGCGGGTTGGAAGGAACTTTTGCACCAAGAACAGACACTGACTGAGAGTGGCTTGTAATTTCCCCTTCTAGTGCTTTTGTGACACCAGTTGTGAGTTTAGCGGGGTAGCTGGCAGGCATGTCGCTTGTGATTCTGAAGAGGAGCTGCAGAGCCACTGTTTTCAGAGACAGTAACATAGTGAAGCTGTGACAATTACCACTGGAACCACCTTGAACAAACAGTTAGTGTTAAAGTTAGTTGATGCTTTTCTTTTGCTGGTCTTTGGTGCTTTGATGCTTCCTGTGAGCGGTGATCAGCATCAAAACCTTTGGAGCTGTGCTCCCTGACAACAGGCTGTAATTCTAAAGAGCAAGCCTGGTGGCTGAGAAACACCGATGTTTCATGTCTCTGCCCCGGCACATTTTCATCCATATAAGGTGCTGTGCATGTGACCTAGCAGGCGTGGGTAACATCTTTGCTTTTTGTCCCAAGGGGCTGCAGGAGTTGAAAACAAATCAAATGAAAAACTTTTTTGTCTGATTCTCATCATTTTCATCTTTATGATTGCAATCAAATACCCCTGGAGCATGTAGCTGGGCAGCATCCTGGTGATCCATGTGTTTCTATTTTCTACTGCTTTCAAAGTGTTTGCTGGTCCAGCGTGTCTAAATTGGATGCTACAAAAGCAGATGAATGAAAA
Source organism: Nothobranchius furzeri (assembly GCF_043380555.1). Taxonomy (NCBI): domain Eukaryota; kingdom Metazoa; phylum Chordata; class Actinopteri; order Cyprinodontiformes; family Nothobranchiidae; genus Nothobranchius; species Nothobranchius furzeri. The sequence goes on from NC_091758.1 coordinate 36,549,390, forward strand.
AAGCTGGTGCTGACAGAGTCTTGGGGAACCAAAAGACACACGGTCGGGTTTGACCCTTCTGGGTTCTCATAGCTACAGATCAGACTTTTAACCACTGGCTCAAACAGATCAAATAGACCAATCATAATCAACACAACATTAATGGGTTTAATACTCTTACTAAAATATACCCAAAAGAGATTTCTTTTCAGAAATTCTGATTTTTTACATCTGTTGCAACTGAGCGAGCAGAAGTGTACACACACACACACACACACACACACACACACACACACACCCATCCAACTATGTGGGATTTGTTCACTCAGAAGCGCTTTGTTTATCTGCTCCTACACTTGATTCTCTGCTCTGCTGCACATCCAGGAACCTTCTGTCCAGCTCGTCAGAGCAGCACAGCCTCATCCAGCTTAACCCTGCGAATCCATTCATGCTCCTCCTTCCAGCTCTAACTTCCTGGCCTTTGAGGAGATTAATGCACAGGTCTAAATTGAACAGAGCTCATTCAGAGCCACTTGCTAAAGAATAACCTAAATGGGTTTGAGAAGAAAATGAAGATTAAATGGAGACAGGCTCTTTAACAACGTGTCAAATAAGGTAGCCGATTAAGGGTTACCAAGCTGCCGGGGAGTGTGGGTAATGAGAAGATTGAGGTAGCGTGCTAACCAAGCTAGATGACTTCATTTATGAGTCAGACTTTTATTAATGTCAACGAACTAACTGCAAGGCGTGCCGTGCAGTTACCCCTCTTATTGATTGGTGATATAAATCAAATGAGGAACTGGTGCGCAGAAGACAAAAGGCTCCTATGACAGCAGATGAGTAGCAGTGCATGTAATTCCTTTACGCCTGATGGTTTGTGTGCAAAAGGGCTGGGCAATAAAGCGAAAATTTATCGTAATCTACATTTCTGACTCTTGTAATTTTTCCCATGTCAATAAGTTTGATAATAAAAAATGAAAAGGTGCGTGTAGGTTGGCAACGTTTTTAGAAGCTGTACCACCTTGAGTCACGTAAAAATGTGACTCAGCGTAATAATACATGTGACTGCCCCCTCTAGTGGACAACTTTTGTTTCTGCGCACACCTGTAGTTATCGCCCATTTATCGTTATCGAGGTGAAATCCCCAATATATCGTGATATTGATTGTAGGCCATATCGCCCAGCCCTAGTGTGCAATATTCCGACCTGATAACGCGAGCGATGTGTTGGATGTGGATATGCAAAGAAATGTTTTGATTATATAAACGATCAACTAACCTACAAATAGGATTTTAAATTTACACGTTACAGCTCCTTTAATCTGATCAACAGTGTGATTACGCCAACACGTATTTTATTTTTAACACTTATTCTGTGAGTAAAACCGGGCATATTCATATGTGTCCTGAGCTTTAAAAGGCCTGATATGTGTTTTGGATACCTTCTCTAAAGACACGTGCTTGCACAATCTCCAGGCCTCTTTTGTATGGAAATCACTGTGTGTGCCCCCCCCCCCCCACCCCCACCTCCCACCTCGGCTCCCCAAACTGGGTTACAGGTCGATCCTTACAACAATAGAAATTGTGATTGATCTGCCCTGCGTCTTTCTAGTAGCCATAAGGCCCCCACTTACCATCCATGCCCTATTGGAAAAGCAAACACAGCTGGTGCATCTGGCCAAAAGTGCTCTGGTTTGTGATGTTCAGTTGGCGCCCTGTGTTTTTCATTGCCACTCATGATGGATGGAGCAAATTCAGGGTTCAAATTTACTCAGACTCATCCCACCTGCTCAGTAATGAGTTTAGTGACCCTTTCTATCCCCCCCCCCCCCCCCCCCCCCCCCCCCCGTCTTTGATTCTTGTGTGGAATTAACTTTTTTTATGCTGGCTTTCTACTGGATGTGTAAGCAGTGCAATGTGCATGTAGAAGCTGTTATTCCAGTTGATGGGTGTGTTTTCATCGGGCGCACCAAAGGACAAACACGACACATCCCAGAAGGATAGTGCACCTCTAAATTGACGCACAGGTCTTTTTTGTAATTGCTACGCTTCCAGACAATGTCGGGCTCAGCAATTGACATCGGACCAGACTAGAATCGTAGGGAACTGTGATCCTGGAGAGCCACTGTCCAGCACGTTGTAGAGGTTACCCTGCTTCAACACACCTGATTTTAATCTACTGACTGAGCCAGATGAGCTGCTGAACAGGTGAATAAACTGTGTTGAAGCAGGGTAACCTCCAAAACGTGCTGGATAATGGCTCTCCAGGACCAGGGTTGACCAGGAAAGCATCTGTCAGATTTCCAATTGCTGAAATATAAGAAGAAAAATTCCAGTACCTGGGAAACATGCAAGTTACATGTAAGAAGAACGGAAAATAAACCTAAGACCCGCTGGAAACATAAAGCTATCTTTCTCTTAGCTTATTAACTTGTGAATTGGTGAAATCACGTATGAATCTGATGTCACGGCGGTCAGCTGTGTGGAACGCGTTCAGAGCACTGCGAGTCTGAAACTTTCCCAGTACGTCGCAGAGGGGGAAAAAACTAGGGCTGCAACTAACGATTATTTTCATAATCGATTAATCTGTCGATTATTTTTTCGATTAATCGATTAATCGGTTTGTTATTGTTTAGCTATTTAACCTATACAAGTGATGGATGCATTTCAGTTAAGAAAAAAAAACATAAGAGAATTGTGCAGTTGACTGCAATCTATTTTATTGCACATGAACACAGTCAGCAGTATAAAATGAGCTAAACAGTGCAAAATATCAGTCCAGAATAATTTTTTAGCATTAGCTGGAAGCCTGCTCCTTCCACCATGGATAGTGGCCTCATGTCTTTTACCAGCATGTTTAGAATAGAGTTTGTAAGTGGTATGAATTGCTGGGGGGTGAGTGTCTCTTTCCCCATGTAGTTGTCCATCGTTGCTTGTTTTTTTTCTGCATAAGAAACACAAATAGACTGAAATAAGTACACATATAAAATAAAGCAGCACACACACTACAACACTAAATCAATATTATATTATTTGAATTAATTAACAATATACAGTGATCATTTATTTTGAGGGTTACGTTCTACAAAATAGCCCGCAACAGGAGATATTCAGAAAAAAAGTCTAATTTTTTTACTATTAAAAAGCTCTAAGTAAGAAGCTCATGAGGTTTTTACTTTGAGTCGGGAGTGTTTAAATTAGCTAGAAAAATGTGAAAAATGATTATTTTGTGTAATACTGTTTAAGAAACATGATAAAAATGTGTTGTGAGGCGTTTTACAGCGTTAGATAGTAAAACAGCCTTTTAATAGTAAAAAAAATGACTTTTTCTGAATTTCTCCTGTATTTAAAAATTGAAAGCGTACAACTATGCCGCGTTATATTCACCTGGACACAGCTCGTCTGTATATTTTTCACCGCGGAGTTGTCCTTTTTTGAATGAGGAACATAGTTATGGGTTTGTGCCGTTTTTCTCTTAACTAGAACATTCTTATAAACAGACGTGCTAAATTTGGCAAGCGCATGATTCACAACACGGAGGAGATTCACGATTGCATCTAGTCAATCAGAAGTAGAACACCGTAGACTGACGCGGCAAAAAAACATGTTTAACATCCACTATAACGAACTCAGCTAAAACACTAAGTCCAGCTTGTTTATTTTCTGTTACTTACCGGGCTGGCTCTTCCAAATGACGGCTCACTTGACCGCGGTGCTCTTCCTCAGCCCCCACGTTTTCGTCTCAAATGTTCACTTAGGGACGTCGTGCTTCCGTGCCATGCTAATGGTTTTTGCATATTTTGCCTTTTCAATGCATCTAGTGAAGTGCTCCCATACTCGTGAGGTTTTTGTCCGGGGTTTCTCTAAAATTTTGTCGCTTCTATTTTTCTTCCGTATTTCCTCTTGTTCCGCCATCTCTCACAGCAAGATGAGCGTCAGTAACGTGATACGTCATGAAAACCGAGGGCACTCATTGGCTCATTTCTTCTTCTACGGCTCCACTGGTAGATCAGTGGCTCATTACTGCCACACACTGGCGGCAAATTTAACAGCTTGTAACCGATGTCAGATTGTGGTAAAAATAGACTTTATGCGGTAAAATATGATTATTAAACAACTAATCGATGACTAAAAAAGTTGTTAACTATTTTAATAATCGATTATAATCGATTAAATCGATTAGTTGTTTCAGCTCTTGAAAAAACCTAATTCATCACGATAAGAAAACGCTACAGATTAGGGCTGGACGATAAAGGGAAAAAAGTATATCGATAACAATTTTTTTAAATTGTCCGATATCGATAATTTTTGAAAGTATTTTAAAAATGGTTGAAAATATATTTACGTGCAGCCCTGGCCATTTTAATTTTGGTATTTTTATTTTTTCTCTGCTTCTTCTCACTGAGACATCTTGCTGCCTTGTGCTCTGTTTTGGCTTGAGAAGTGGAGGGCCTGGCGAAGGAACGTGCCCGGGTCTGTGGTTTTGATTGGTTAGGAGTAAAGCCTGAGTAATGCTTCTCCGTCAGCTCCAAAAGGGAGAGACACGCATGGACGGAGATGTTTAGCCCTCATACTTCTCTGTCTCCTGGGGAGTGTTCCAAAGCAATTCCCTGCCAGGACACCAGAGGGCGTAGCGCTGTTCTGTGGTATCCTGTCATGTATCGGTCCAAGATAGTGTGTTTATATTGTGTTTTTTTGTATATAAGAGACTTTTTAACACGGACAAATTTGTCTCTCATCCTCATCCACCTCTTCATGGGCTCGCCACCTCTAAACCCACGCTTCCTGTCATTTCCGTCCCCAAATAAAACGCTTGCTGCGCATCTTTTCACTCCTCCAGTCACGGGGGAATTAAACGTTCATATTTTTAGAGTTTTTTCGCGAGGTATTCTTCAAGCTGCTCCGTGTCTGCTGCTAGTTATCCTCGGCTCTCTATGTTTTTGAGGGCGCAATGGCGGCGGTGTAGACGACAGCGGCATCCTGACCAATCACAAGCTTGCGTTCTCCGTCTCGATGGACGGATGTTTAGAAAAGAGAGCTCGACTCTGTCCGTCCTTGTGGGGCTCTCCAGGAGGCCCGCAAGGACAGATAATGGCGTTGCGTGTCTCCGCACTGACGCAGACGCATGACTCAGTCTTTAGTGGTGAGTCTAGTATGCTGCTACCTGATAGGTTATATTGAAAAAAGGAAACTTTTTTTATCAAAGTTTTATCGACCTATTTTTTTCCTATCGCACCACATGTCTGTCGCTGGATATATTGAACTATTGAATTATTGTCCAGCCCTACTACAGACGCAAATGTTGTTTCTATTCCATTAATAATCAAAAGCTGTAGTGATGTGTTTGGATCATGTCTTTCCATTGTCCACACAGTTTCTCTGGCCATGCAACAGACAGATTTCTTTGGAGGGGAACATTTTCAGCCTCATTAGCACTTCTCTCCACTAGCCCTACTTTGAACAGCTGGTGGTTTGATCTCTGGGAAAGATACGTCTTTTCTCCACTTCCCAGTTTCCAGACTTTGTCATGTTGGTTCATTTGTTTGGAGACTGGCCAGCGTAAACAAAAACTGGGTCTCGCTTGCTTTAGGTCACCTGAAAGCCTGGGCTCCACTCAGCAAGCACGCTAAAAACCAGCTTCCTTCGGAATACCTTTCTCCAAAGAGCATAGCTGGCTTATTTCCCGGGGTGATATCGTCGTCAAGGCATATTGAGTTGACAGTTTTCAGCTGCTAAAGAGAAAATGGCCTCATTGTAACACTTGTCAAGATAAAAGAGCAAAGAAAAAAAGTTGTTACACATGTCACAGTTTTTTAGACTTTTAATTAGTTAATTGGTGTAATTTGTGCATAACTTCATCAGCGTTAAGGGAACGGTAGCTTATCAGCCAAGCAGCAGCTGGGCAGCTTGTGTGTGGGCTGCCGTTGACGTACAGGGCTGCCAACTCTCACGCACTGAGCGTGAAACACACACTAAACCAGCGCCCGCACTCCCCAAACACGCATCACGCACGGTGTGTAGGGCTTATTAAAAAACCTGATAATTATTGGTGACGCGATGAAGCCTAATGTTTTATTCACCGCTTCACCACCAGTGTGTTTCTCCTGTTTGTGAGACAAACCTCTGCTCCATACCAGGTTACTTGTACGGAAGCCTGGAAAGGCCAAAATTCCTCAAATGTTTTTTTTCCCTACTGGCTGATATGAAAATAGAATAGAGTAAATTTTATTAGTCCCTCAGTGGGGACATCCACTCATTACAGCAGCACACACACACTTAGAGACACAGATTACAGTAAAACTGATTCCAGCCATGTTTGCTTTCATAACTTCAATAACTTCATGCTGATGACCCACATGAACATAATCCTCTGTTTAGTGGATGCAGCTACATCATGAAGTCAGCTTAACATGATAGATTTATTTTGTTGGAATAAATAATAACTGGTAATATTATGAATGACATGATATTGCCCACCCCTAGATGGAATTTTAAAACATTTACATTAATTATAATTTAAAGGGCCTGTATGACATTTGTGACATGTAGCTGACTGTACCTCTTTACTGCTGATAGATAGATATAAATAAATGAAATATAAATAAATACTCTGTATTTGATATAGCGCCTTCTAGAGGATAGATAGATGGATAGATTGATAGATAGATAATGTAAAGAAGTTCAGGAAAGTTGGATGTTAATTTTCCTCACGAAAATAAAATTTTTATTAAACAAAGGTCAGTTCCCTCTGTAAAGTCAGAGGTACGGAAGAGTATTAGGGCCACTGAAATGAAAAAAGAAAAAGAGAATTCTGACTTTTTTCCCAGAATTCCGAGATTAAAAGTCTGAATTCTGATAAAAAAAGTAAGAATTGTCTTTCTTTTCTTTCTTGTCAGTGGCTCTAATTCTCTTCCGTACTGAGTAGAAATAAATAAATAAAAAGTAGAGCACAAAGTCTCAATATTAATCCACCCCCGCCCGCTCTAAACGGTCGCCGAATTGTCCGCTCCCAACCCCATGACCCCGTCTCACTCTTTGAAATGTCCAAAAGTTGGCAGCCCTGATTATAACAATGTCTAAAACATTTAAAGGTCCATATGTTCGTGTTCAGGTAGAACCAGAAACACGATTACTGTCTGGATGGGTTGGAAGTGCTGGACTAAAAGGCTTACAGGATCATTTATCCGGCTGTGATTTGGAGGTAATATTTTTGCATGACATTACCAATTTGACATAAGGATTTCTCCCCAATTTCATCTTATTTATGACAACTAGCACCAAGCCGAGTCAGATTGCCTCTATCGCCGTGGTTACACAAAGAATGTTGATGCCTGGATTGTTGCATCTTGGGACTGTTTGCAATATTAATGCAGCCTCAGAGCAGCTATTGGGGTTACAGTCATGTCAGTGGATTATCAAATCTCTCCACGCAGAAAAACTATAAGGTCGTCTCTCTTAACGTGATGGTCGGAGGTGCGGCGCACCATGAGCTGAATTTACAAGGGGGGCCATTAATGTACTCAAACTTTCCTGTATCATTGGAGAGGTGGGTATGGAATTAGGATTGGGACAATATTACATGTAACTTGTACCAAGCTTTGTAACCTGTAACATGTTTTGTAACACGTAACATTTGGTACGTAACATGAAACTTTCATTTTGTAACTTGCAGAAAACAATCAATGTACAAGTTTCAAATCACAACTCTCAAAACACACATCCCAGTCTACAGTTACAAAACTTAAGTCTACAAGTACAAAACATTTTGTCCCAATTCTAGCTTCCTTCCCAAAGAACCAATGGCAGGCTTTGTCTGACCAACCAATCATGAGTCTTGGATTCCTTTTTGAAGACAATTCCTGTTGGAAGCAAGCTAGAACTGGGACAAAATGTTTTGTACTTGTAGACTTAAGTTTTGTAACTGTAGACTGAGATTTGTGTTTCGAAAGTTGTGATTTGAAACTTGTGTAGAGAATTAAACTACACACTGGAATCATCTCTGTTGCTGTTCAGTTGGAGATTCCGAAAAATGACCAATCAGATCAACCTATGAGGCTTAGTTCATGTATAAATATCCCGGATACTTATGCATCGATCTAAGTTCATACACCAACCTGTTTGGTCTAATTTTAATCCAAGGATTAATGTTTAATTTAGATAATTAAATTTAATAGCAGAAGTTATTTTGAATCAGAAGCTAGGAATCTTTGCTTTCAAATAACTAGAACTATCATACCTTTTCTGTGTTTCGTTTCAATAATGAGGCAAGTTTAAAAACGAAGAAATTTATTACTAACAATTTTAAACTTAAAGATTTGAAGCGACAATTATAAACGACAATTTAATGACAATTTTTAACAGCTTTGATATTAAACTTGTTTTAAAGGCAAACCTGTGGCTGGATGGAAGCTAAATGAAAATTACGAGTTTGGATGCGTGAATGGAATTATTAGAAAGTTTCTTTCAGGGAGAGAGGAAGCATTCTGGATGAAAATGATGTTTTGCGGCTAACTGAGTCTTTTAACTTAGAGAAAACAGCATCAAACGCATTCCCGTGTTCTACCTCACCCAAATGGAGACTTTCTTGTGGATCCGGAGATCAGGAGGATGTTGTTCATCCAAGATGACACTCGGTCCGGCAGGGGAGACGCAAGTGTCCGATCATCTGGTCCAGAGATGTCGCCGGGTACACAGGTGTCGAGTGTTTGCGGATGGACGTTCTCGTCTTAACTTAACTCAGAGATCAATGACTCTGGGTAGAGTCTTCGTTAGCTGGTTACAGTTTCGTTTATACTTAGCTTTTCTTGTCGGCGTGACAGAAACAGCAGGTGGAGGTTTAGGGACGGCCGTTCCCTTCCTCCGTGGTGTTTGTTCAAGAACTGACTTGAAGCTGGTGATGGTTACAGTTTACAAAGCTCTCAGGACACTCCCACTCTCCCAGCAAGAAAGCTTTGATCATGCGTCAAAAACATGTGTTGCAGTTATCGTTTATCTGGACTCTGTGTTAGGTGGATAAGGTGAACTGACCTTCTTTGCTGAACACATCTTTTACTGTCATCATAATCATTATTATAATTAGTCATTATTATCCCAACGCATAATAATTCATTTCATTTAATTAAAATATCATTATACTGAACCAAGTGATCATTTTGATGATTTTCATAAACAGTAATAAAATCAAATATATTTTATTAATATCATCCAATTACTATCATCGTGACTTGAAGTGTCCTCCTCCTGGGATGGAACAGCAGCAGATATGGATATGATCTTGAGCAGACATCGTGGCTCCTTGTTTAATCTGTGGATTTAAAAGTACTGTTTGACCCAGCTGGGTAGATGTGCCCTTTGCCACAAATTAGAGGACCTTCGGTGACGCTACACTTGTACATTGATTGTTTTTTGCAAGTTACAAAGTAAAAGTTTCATGTTGCGTATCGAAGTTACATGTTACAAAATGAGAATTACATGCTACAAAAAAAAACTCACAGCAACAAAACATATTACAAGTTACAAAACTTGGTACAAGTTAAGAGTAATATTGTCCCAATCCTGGTTCCACAGGTGGGTCTCGATTTGTCGCTTAGCTCTTTTTTGATTTTATAATAGCTGCTGGAGCCAAGCGCTCCAATCAGCTTCCTTTCTTAAATGAAAGACATGAAATTTGTTATGGGAAAGTTTTAAGTCTGCATCTCACTGTGAATCGCCTCTGTCAGTGCGCCCCAGGGCAGCTGTGGCTACATCGTAGCTCATCACCATCAGTGTGTGAATGTGTGTGTGAATGGATGAATGATACACTGTAGTGTAAAGCGCTTTGGAGTCCTTACTCTGAGAGGCGCTATACAAGTGCGGATCATTTATCATTCATCAATGTTGGTAGCAAAGTGGGAATGGCATTGATAAGTAATGGTAACTGAACCATGTCTAATGGTAATATTTTCTCAAAGTACTTTTATTTTTTACTCTTACTTTGGTTATTATTTGTGTCTCTCATTTTTGAGATACCTCTGGTTAAAACCTTTTTTTCATCCACATTTGAATAGGAATGCTGTTTGGCCGAGATCAGCGGGTCCGCTTCGTTTACACTGCGGCCTCCTGAGAGCTTTGCTAGTATCTGCTCGTCAATCTCGTGGGATGTTTTACCACTGGCAAAATGTATGGAATAAATATAGCTGTGTCATATTGTCCACTCCAACATGGGTGTCTAGAGTCCGATTTATACCACCCCCAACAGCCGTGCTTTAGGGATGCACGTTTACCAAAATTTCTTTAACCGGCTATTGACGCTCCTTAATGGTTAATAGCCGGTTAACAGGAAACCAACCCCCCCTCCCCTGCGGATGCACACAAACATTTGTCCCCGCTCTATAAATAATAACGCTATTTCCGTCTACTCTTTTTAAAATAATTCTGATGCACAACAAAAGTCCCACTCGTGACATTTATGAACAAAAAGTAAAAGAGAGTGGGGTGACAGCTGGAATGTCCGTCAGACTCAGAACTTGTTGCAAAGCGGACCGTCTGGCATCAAATACACAGCGCTGCTTGCGATTGCGTGCTAAGCGCATTCTGGAGGCCATGGTTTTAAAAAACTATTTTCTTACATTGAACTAAATAATTACAATGGTGTTTCTTTATTTTACTGGACAAATTAGGAGTCAGACACAAGGAGCGTCACAGCACGCTGACCTTTTGCTGGTCTCGGTTTCAGTTTGCTGAGTCATGTTCTGCCAGGCTCAGAGCTTTGGTGTGAGGCTTATTGTGTTCCAAGAATTAAATGACTAAGAATAAACTGCTCCAACGTGCTGGTGAAGGTCCATCCAGGTCATGGTAATCCAAAGAGTTCAAAAGAAGGCAACTGCATTTCATTGGTTTCTTGAAGATGTTTTGCTTCTCATCCGAGCAGCTTTGTCAGTTCTAACTGGAATATGGGAGCGTCAAGCTTACTCTAATTTCCCTCTGGGATTAATGATGAATCCCGGGAAAAGCAGAATCAGCAGAAAGAGCAGAACGAAGCTAACTCAGGTGTTTGCTAACCATCCAAATTAAGTGCCGTCCACCTAGGGGGCGGGCGTCTAACCTATGAAAACCCACCCAGTTTGCCAAATGGGTGAAGAGCTCAATATGATTTGTTAAAAAAAATCATGCTTTTGTTTGATTGACAGAATGCATTATGTGTAGCAAACGTTTGAGCTGACCATTCATTGTGATATTTATCTGTTATTTGCGATATACATATTGTGCATGCTGATATCGTGATAACGATATATTTGCGATGTATTGTTCAGCCCTAAATACAACTGTAGTATTTCATTGGTTAAATCGTGCTATCATGCCTTTGTCTTATAGACCTTAATATTTCCTGGTAAGAATAAAATTACAAATAAGTGCTCTTCACTTGGTCTTTATTTTTTCATACCTCGTGGCACAGTGACCCCTCTTCATCTCGTATCCTTTGAGACTTTTCATGCTCTCTAGCTGTAAGGGTCATCTCACAGAAATACTCCATCTTTCTATTTGTGTGAAACACTCAACAGAACCATTGCTGGCTTTTCTAACGCGTTCCTTTGCTTGTCTATACAGAGGTTCTACACTTTAGGGTCAAAGGGGAACAACAGACTCACAAGTACATGGGAAGAAGAACAAGAAGAAAGTATAATTTCTATAGCGCCTCTCAAGGTAAAAATCACGAGGCGCTTCACAAAAACAAAAAACGTAAAAATATAAAAAAGAATTTAGAAAATTGTTAAACATATATTTTAAATGAGCAAAGAAAAGACAATTGTGATTAAAAAATGTAAAGAAAGAGAGAGAGAGTGAATAGGAAAGAGGGAAATCAGTGGATCCTGAGGAAGGTGGAATAGGTGGGGAGAGCAGAATAAAGAGAGAGAGGTGAAGAAGGTCATCCAAAAGCCAGCTTGAACAAGTGAGTCTTCAGCTGCTTTTTAAAGGAGACCACTGAGTCCACTGATCTCAGGCTCAGGGGGAGAGAGTTCCAGAGTCTGGGGGCCACAGCAGCAGATGTTCTGTCACCTTTGGTCTTTAGCCTGGTGCTGCACAAACAGTAGGCTTTGATCACTGGACCTCAGGGACCTGCTGGGGGTGTAGGGACTGAGAAGATCACAAATGTAAGATGGTGCTTGTCCATGTAAGGCCCTATAAACCAGAACCAGGATCTTGAAATGAACCCTGAAGTTGACTGGCAGCCAATGAAGCTGGAGGAGAGGTGGGGTGATGTGGGTGTGTTTGGAGGACTTGGTCAGAAGCCGAGCACAGGCATTCTGAACCACCTGCAGACGGTTCAGGGAGGTTCTGCTCAGACACGTGAAAAGAGAGTTACAGTAGTCTAAGCGTGAGGAGATGAAGGTGTGGAGAACTGTCTCAAGTTCAGAGTGGGACAGAATGGGACTCAGCTTAGCAATGTTCCTGAGATGGAAGAAGGAAGAGCGAACAAAAGAACTGACATGAGAATCCAGGGTGAGAGCTGGGTCAAAGGTCATGCCAAGATTCCTGACGGAAGGTTTGGTGTGAGAAGCAAGCTGACCAAGAGAGTCTCTGACTTTAGGAACCAGCTTGTCTGGGGCACAGATGAGGATCTCAGTCTTATCTTCATTCAGCTGTAGAAAGCTCCCAGCCATCCAGGTTTTGATAGAGTCTAAGCAGGTGTGTAACAGCTGCAGCTTAGACATCTCATGGGGCTTAAAGGAGATGTCATCTGCATAAAGATGGTAGGAGATTCCTTTGAAGGAGCTCAGGATCTGCTGAAGAGGGAGCAGATAGAGGAGGAAGAGCAGAGGCCCCAGCACAGAACCTTGTGGGACACCATGGGTAAGAGAGGTGGTGGAGGACCTAAACTTGGAGACGGCCACAGAAAAAGAGCGCTCAGAAAGATAAGAGAAGAACCACTCCAGAGCAGATCCTGATAGGCCTACCCAGTCTCTCAGCCTCTCAAGTAGCAGGTGATGGTCAACAGTGTCAAAGGCTGCAGTCAGGTCCAGCAGGACCAGAACAGAACAGTCCCCTGCATCACTGTGAGTCAGAAGGTCATTAGAGACCCTAAGAAGAGCTGTTTCAGTAGAATGAGCTCTACAAAAACCTGACTGGAAGCCATCATAGATGTTATGTTCATCAAGAGCAGCTGTGAGTTGTTTAGCCACAACCTTTTCCAAGATCTTGGAGATGAACAGAAGTTTAGAGATGGGTCTGAAGCTGCTATGGAGAGAGGTGTCGAGACTCGGTTTTTTAAAAAGCGGGTGGATTACAGCGTTCTTAAAGTAAGCAGGGACCTGACCAGAAACCAGAGAAGCATTAATTATAGAGAGCACGCTGGGACCGATGGACTGAAAAGCACTTTTAAACAAAGATGAGGGTAAGATGTCGAGGGGGCATGCAGAGGTCTTCATAGAGTTAACTAGTTTGGTTAACTCAGGCAAAGAAACAGGAGCAATGCTATCTAGGATGACAGATCGGGTTGGAGACGGGAGAGGCAGCGATAAGGCTGAAGGAGCGATGCTAGATCTAACCTTATTGACTTTGTCCACAAAGAAAGACAGAAAGTTCTCACAGTCTGCAACAGAATGGGATGTGCATATACCCCCATTGTACGCCTAGGATTTGGCTGGTCTTTAAATGTGGTGCTAAGTGGCAAATATGTTGCACAGCAACCTTTGGGTTTGGGTTTGCATTATTATTATTATTATTTTTTGCCTAAAAATGAGGACGTCTGTGTTAGTTTGCATTTTGCTGGAGTCGCTGCGACTGTACTGCCTGTTGGCATTTTTGATCTTCACCCGCTTTCATGACAGATGCTTCCCTGCATATCAAAGACAAATAAACTCCTTGATATTTGACAGGATCTGATGTACAGCTCTGATGTAATCCGTTCTAAATGATTTCCCCTTCGGAGGGTGAAGTCATTTATTCGCAGCCTCTTGAGGTTAGTGATCCGAGGAGCGCACCCTGACTGCTGACTAATCGGTGAGTGATGTTGTGTCACTCAACCCACTGACATCCAGCGGATATACACTTTGGCATCCGCATTCGGGCAATTAATCTTCACTGTCAATACAAACTATGACTAGAACACAATAATTTCCCTGATCCGTCTCAAGTGCTCACCTGGGGCTTTTCTACATGACATTTTTTTAAAGGCAAGTGCTTTTTCCCTATCCTAAATGTCTATTTCTGCCTTGCAAAGACTCTGAGTGTAAAAGGATGACTTTAAGAGCCATTGAGATGGTGTTAAAGTTGTTTTGGAAGCCAATTCTTGTCTCTTTAGGCTCTCGTGTTGCTCTTCTGTGGTAATTCTGTGTGTGAGTGGTTTTTGTATTACGCAGCAACCCCTTAGGTGTGCTCGTGGAGAAATTGTCTGTACTGGAAACCTGTGGTTGCTTTTTAAAAATACTAATAATGATATTTTACAGTGCATAGGTCAAATCTAGCATGCAGAGCCTTAAGCTAATAACAGTGTTAAGAACCACCATGAACTGGGTTTTCCCCAGCTGTTAAAATAATCGTTGGAAGGCTGGAAGCTGAGCGTACTCGGTCATGTTGTATTAATAGTTTCGTGTCACTTTCCTTTGACTTAGACGTTTATTTGTAGTAAATGACACGGAACACATCTCAGCTTCGTCTGTTCCATTATCTAACATGCTCGGCTGGTCTTTAAATGTGGTCCACAAGAAAGTGGGCCATTAGTCAGTGGGTAGCTTCTCTAAAACAACGGTGATATGTGTCTAGCTGGGGTGTTCATGTTTGGTCCCAGACATGCCTGCTGTTTTTGCCAATTATGCTATCATACTGTGCCACAGGCAGGAATTTTAACAAGCTGGAAAACTGCAGTCACTCTTTCCGACTAGCATCTATATCATCCTGTTTAATGTTTTGTGCTATGAGGTTCAGTTAGCCACATGGCATAAAAACGCCCCTTTGATGTAGTGTGAGACAAAGTGGCTTTGCATACTGCACAAGATGACAAGTTAGGTCAGGTTTGATTGTTTAAACTGTCACACGCCTCTGTGGTTATCACCACTTTCTCAAGTGGGCTGCAGTGTGTTTGTCTTGGCGAGGAGGATCGTCTGAACGCCACGCGTTCTCTCCGTCAATCAAGAGGCTAATCATGTCTGAATGTCTCATATTCTTCGATCACTACTGTCCGTGATTTTAATGCTGCTCTGTTTTTGTGGGTTTTACTGGAACTGTAGTTGGTAACGAGAGAAACTGTGGGTAGTTTGTGGTCGCCCGTTTGCCTCAAGGGTTAAAGTATTCAGCCCTGTTCTCTCCAAACCCATCCCTGTTCAGGAGGAGAAGCCTGTGAATAAATGCCGCCCTTATCCTTTCGTAATGGAGCAGTTTGACCCTTTGAGACCTCCGCTGGTTCGAGCATCTGCCTGTCGATTCTCCCTCCCAGCTTGTCCTGTGGGGCCACAGCCTCCCTGTCACATCCGCCCTGCAAGCACCAGCTCAATTAGCAGAGGAATTCCCTGTTAATGAATAAAAATCCAGAAGTGGCCTGTAATTTTTCAAACTCTGAAAAGAAAGCCTGTCAGCTGGAACATGTTGCTGATTTACTGTCTGATGATGTGAACGTTTCTTCCTATACTCTGTGCGTGACCACAGCACTGTGAGCCTGATCCTCATTGACATTCTTGAGCCTCCCTATATAGATGGGATAATAATGAGTTTGGCCAGACGGGTGGGGACTTAATTTAATCATGTCTGTAAAACAAGGTGCACGTGTGGCCCAGCTGCTAGCGTTTAGCTCGGTTTGACATGCCCGTAGATGAGGTGCCATTAGGTGCCAGTGGAGACTTGTTTGTTTTATCAGTCATTTACGGACCACATTCCTTACTCAAAAGGCTTTGCAGGATAACACAAAGGAGTTTGGTTTCCGCCGATGTGCCTGCGACTTTTCAAGCGAGTTCACGTGGCTTTTCATCCCAGTGAAGACTAAAACTGGTTCAGTCTTTGTTGTTTTTGTGTGTTTTTCTCCACACAGTGCTTTTTGTCTAGCACCTGTTGCGGATTACATGTCGATAATGGCTGCCAGGTAGTTTTTTTTTTTTTTGTAATTCAGCAATAAAAATTTAATCTCGACTTGATTTTCATGTAACATGAACTTAATAGATCTTCCTGTTGGAATTTGGAGGTTTAAGATCTGTTTCCCTCTATCAGGTGTTGCAGCACCTTCTGTGTATTTTAGTGAATTGCATCCTAACCTGTGGTAGTTTTTGTTTTTTATGGATTGTGCAGAGTAGGAATGTAAGAAAATATCAATACACTGAAGCATCACTGTGTCTGGACGGGCAGACCGGGGTGGTTGTTCCCTTATTTAAAAAAAAAAGGGCGGGGGTGTGTGTGTGTTCCAACTACAGGGGATCCCACTCCTGAGCCTTCCTGGTAAGGTCTATTCAGGGGTTCTGGGGAGGAGGGTCCGTCAGATTGTTGAACCTCAGATTCAGGAGGAGCAATGTGGTTTTCGTCCTGGCCGTGGAACACTGGACCAGCTCTATACCCTTAGGGGGATCCTGGAGGGTGCCCAATCAGTCTACATGTGTTTTGTGGATTTGGAGAAGGCGTTTGACCACGTCCCTCGGGGGGCCCTGTGGGGGGTACTCTGGGGGTATGGGGTACCAGGCCCTCTGATATGGGCCTCCCTGGTGAGGTTTTCCGGGCACGTCCAACCGGGAAGAGGCCTAAAGGTAGACCCAGGACACGTTGGAGGGACTATGTCTCTCACCTGGCCAGGGAACTCCTTGGGATTCCCCCAGAGGAGCTGGCCCAAGTGGCTGGGGGGAGGGATGTCTGGGCCTCTCGACATAGGCAACTGCCCCTGTGACCCGACTCTGGATAAGTGGATGAAAATGGATGGATGGATGGACGAAACATCACGATATTATGCCCTATGTTTCTGAATCAATATGTGTTGATTTTTTGGAGAATTTACATGCAAACACTTACTTTTCTGTGGTGAAATTCCAACTCCAACCATTAGTTGGCAGCAGTTTTTACCGCCTTCATCCTGAAGGAACAACAAGATTTCGGGATAACACCGCCTGCATCTTCGAAGCATTTGAGAAGAGTTTTCCAACTAAATTCAGTATAAAAACTAAAATATTGTCTGGCTTTTAGTATTGCAATACATCTTCTCGTCCGATCTGCATTTTGATGTATATCTTATTGCCAGATTTGTGCCAATACTCATCAACAAGAAAAAAAGGTCCCACCAGCTGCGGGTGTTGAACGGGTTTGTTACATTTCTGCAGGCAAAATGTGTGAACTGCTTCAGCTCACACTGGATTTGGCCATGTCTGAAGGAGGTTAGTCATCTGGAATAGGGTTGTCACGGTAACCGGTATAGCGGTAAAACCCGGTAAAAAAGTTGACAATAAAAATAACCGTCCAGTTTTAAAAAAACTAAATTATCTCGGTGGGTTTACCGTTGCCGCGGTTTCAGCGCGGTGACCCTTACCAGCCACCGTCGCTTCAGCTGAAGTTCCCGCGGCGCGCACACGCACTGTTTAGTTTGCAACGGCACCAAAACTTTGAAGCTGAAATAATGACCGAAGGAGCGCCCAGGACATCCATCAGCCCTCAAAGAAGACTAAATCGGAAGTATGGGCATATTTTGGATTTCTGAAAAACGCTGAGGGACAGTTAATAGAAGACTGCTATCCCGTTTGCAGAACGTGCAGGAAACAAGTGTCTGCAGAAGGCAGCAACACTTCAAATCTCATGGCACATCTGCGTGACCATCACCCACGTCTCTACAGCCAGTGCAAGGTAAGATAACATTAGCATTTTAGCTTAAATGCATGACGTGAGGACTTTTGGTTGAGGGAGAATACAACGAGTCACTATATACTGCAGCCGCAGCGTCCTCTGCCAGCATTTAAACCGTGTCACGGACACCCTGTTGCTGGATGATGCATCTTATTTGTTGATGATGAAGAGAAATATACAATTAGTTCCTTGTCATTGATTTGTTTACTTATTCAATGCCATTTATACTTGAACATTTGGATTTGATTACATAGTGTAGTAGTTATTTTAGTAATTTGTTTAAAGTGGCTATTTATTTTAAATACATATATTTTTTTAAGGTTGACTTGTACAGTGCTCAAGTCAAGTGTGGACTGGAGTTTTAGATTTTCATTTTGATAATGAAGAAAACAAGTATATGAGAAAACAAGTGGTGTTTCTTTGATTTGTTTACATATTGTTTATGTTTTGAATGTTTGGATTTGTATAATTTAAACCTGCACTGACTACTGTAACATGTTCCAGAAAAATAAGCTATTTGTTCCTTTACTTGTGAAAAGTTGCACTTTTGCTAAGGCTTTGTGTTATTTTAGGTTTAATAAACACTGTTAAACCTTTTCAGAACTATTTCAGTTTGTGTAGAACAGGACTATCAATGCTTTCTGAACATATGCAACACCGTTTAAAAAATACCGCGATAATACCGAAAACCGTGATAATTTTGGTCACAATAACCGTGAGGTTAAATTTTCATACCGTGACAACCCTAATCTGGAATAATGATCAGACATAACTGAACATCCACACCTAAAGTATGTTTCCAACTATAAGTTAGGAACATACTTATAGAAGGCTCCTTAAACATGAAGTGACATTTATATGCTGACCGTACATAAACATTTATATTTGCAGGCTTTAGTTACAGACCGACTGATGTAAACAGGTGATCTCACCTGCAGGATGGTTTATTTAGCCGTGCAGTCTTTGGTCCTGTGTTTACTGAGCTCCGATGTAGGTCCTCAGCCTGATGCTGACAACGGCTTTATCGTTCCATCTTCAGCCGGTCAGCAGGCTGCAGTCCGCTTGGTTAACAGCTTTTTATGCATTCATGACTCAAATTTTAGGCAATTTCATGATCTTGTTTTGATGCAGAATAATAGTCATTGTTTAGCACTTGTCAAGAAAGTCTAACATCAAGTCCACATCCTTAACAAGTCACAGAGAAGCACTGGTTTAGGTTTTTAGGGCCAATAGTTATTCTAGTATACCTAGTAATTCTAATTTTAGCTGATCTAGATTTATCTTAAATTGGGGCTAAAATTGTTCTTTCAATACATTTACTTTGGTCTCTAAATCAAAATCTTGAGTCGTTCTTTAAGGAAAAACGCTTTGAAGCTTTTGTTTCAGGAAGTAGTTGGTTGGGGGAGGCAGTAAACGACAGGACTACGAGTCTTACCCATTAATATTAAAGATATGTGAACATCTCGCCTCTGATTGGCCAACAGCAATGTGACTCGTCCGCTGTGTTTGTTTGGTCTTGATCTTTTAGCTCACCAAATAACAAGCTAAATGTGGAGATGCTAATGCTAATGGTTAGCTTCTACGAGCCTATTTCCTCGCCACTGTCAACACATTCTTCCACTGTTGTGACTCAAGGTGGTCCATAAATGCAATTTTTACCATATAAAATTGAAGCGACTGATTATTTTAATTTTACTGCAATAATTGTTGTTAACCCCATTTTTTATTTTTCTTGAATTTCTTTTAAATGCCAGACTTTCCAGATCAGTGATGGTGCTCGGCCTGTCTTATTATACAAAATTCCTGGCCCATAACCTCACCATTGCCAGTGTGATGTCACCCAGGTACAAGTTGTACAGAATTCGTTGTCGGCCTCCAAACCAGGATCGGTGCACCTTCAATTACAGCTTGTTTGATTTTGTTCCCATGCATAAAAAATTCTAACCGGAAACGTCAAACCCGAACTTTTAACTAAAAACTAACTTGTCAGATGTGATCAAAGGCAGGCATGAATAACAGCAGTAATAGTTTCAGGTAATGGCTCCTAATAGACCCTGAACATCAGCCGCTTTGTTGTCTGCTAACCTCGAGCACAATGAGTGGACCAACCAGACGGGCCCAGACTTGTCTAACCACCACTAATACACTTAGAGCTCCGCTGTGGCTTTTTCCTGTCAGGTTGTCACGGTTATAGGCTTAAGCAGGCACGACTGTGATGAATAAACCGTGTTGAGAGTTCTGAGCTATTGCCAGCTTTAGCTGTTATTTTTTTATTTCCCTCCTATTCATCACATGTAAGGTCACCTGCTTACATTAGCAGTTGATCAGAGTGACCTGAGTGATTCATGTTGTATTTAACCTGACTGCTATCTGCACTCGGGTTTTTAACAGACCGTAAAAGTCTGATGGTTACTCGGGAACACATGGCTCCGTTTGGCTCGGAAGTTTCTCGTTTTTTCCTCTGGCTCTCGAGCTTAAATCACATGATTCATCAGCTCTCCCCTGCACCAAACAAATTTTGAGTAAAGTATAGCCGTACAGTGGGTATAATAGGCAGCTGTGCCCTGTCCAACGTGAGGGAGGCCACAAACTCCCTTTTGGCATCAGAGCTCCTTGAGAATGCAGAAAGGGATTAATGCATGCCTGTGGCAGTGATGGATGGGACTTGGCGTCACCTCCTCCTTCACACTCACACTCACACACACTCTCTCTCACAGAGAAAAATGCCCACAAAGCATCTGAGTGCAGACGCTTGCAGCAGAAAGTGCCAGCTTTGCAGGCATGTGTTTGTCTGCAGGGATGGAACGAGGGTTTGGTTGCGTGCTGTGCCCTACTACCCCAGATAGAGCTGTCCTCACCAGCTGCATGTCATTTTGTTTTGAAGGCTCTGAAAGCTTCATTTTATCCCTTTCAACAGCAGGTGAATTGATTTATTCTTCATAGTCCATTCTTTCCAAATGCTGGATTTTGAACGTGTCTGGCGGCTCCCAAATCCTCGGCTCCCAGTTGTTTCGCTCAACTCCTGCGTGACACCACGCGTCCGACACCTGTGTCTGAATTTCTCTGTGCAGCGGTCAATGATCTCTGATGGATCACCTCTGGAAGCCGTCGCCGTGTCTCACATGGCCACCACAGCACCGTACTGTGGCCGTAGCTATGATAACGAGATTTTAATCACTCACACTACGTAGCATGAGACGGATAATCCTGCAGCACACACAGGACAGCAACAGTCACTTCCAGTGGAGATAATCCAGCATAGGTGTGTTTAAACGCAGGTGTGTGTTACTGGGATAATCACGATGCAGAATCACTGTTTTAAAAAGTTCTTTTCTTTATGAAAAAGGGATTTAAAGCTTTTTCTGAACCCTTCTGGGTTCCTCAAAGGCACTTTTTCTGCCTCATCTCTTATCTGGTGGGAGATAATTGGATATCTCTCCTCTCCTTTTGAATGAAGAAGCTGTCACACTCTGCCCATCTCTCCCGAGCAGGGTGAGGTGTTTGTTTTCCTCCCGGCCTCCAGGTCTCTTCCTTGACTCTTCACATATTTGCACCGCCTGCCTTTTGACTCTCTGAACTCTGACTTCCCAAGTCCAGCGACATGGAAGGTTTAGCTTTATGTTGTGAGTGGACTGCATGAGAAAACCTCGTTAC
Source organism: Nothobranchius furzeri (assembly GCF_043380555.1). NCBI lineage: Eukaryota > Metazoa > Chordata > Actinopteri > Cyprinodontiformes > Nothobranchiidae > Nothobranchius > Nothobranchius furzeri. The sequence goes on from NC_091758.1 coordinate 36,570,806, forward strand.
TCTTACACAGACGCCGATCGTGCTTCAATCCGGCCAAATTGCCGGAACCGGCAGATTTAGCCATTTAGGAAGGAGTCCAGTGTGTGAGTGTGTGTTTCATCTTCCTTCACATGTTTAACCCTCAAAATGACCTTCGTCTGATCATTAAGCTGTCAAAATAGCAGAAAAGCTGTTTAGCTGATTTCCAACCAGCTGTTTAGAAGATGTATCTCGCACTTTATTTTATTATTTATTTTTATTTTTAACTCATAAATTCCCACATGGGTCATTCCCAAGCACTAGCTGTAGGTGGACACTGACACCCCCTTGAGGATGTCAGCAGTCAGTGTCCAGTCACCTTTAGTAGATGTTGGTGTTAAGGTTATATAGTTATTAATAGTAACACACACACACGTGTATAAAACGTCTGGTTCATGTTGCACACAGTCTCTCACGTCTGAAAACTGGCACTCAGCGGCACATCCTCGAATAACCGATGTAATCTCTCTGAAAAAGAAATCTAAAACTTATTTAGGTGAAAGTATTTTAAGTTTTTATTCTTTAAGCTTTAGCTTGAAGGATGGTTTGCATTTAAGGGTGGAACCCAGGGTCAAACAAAAGCTTTGACCTTTCACCCTGATTCAAAGCACTGCAGCTTAAGTAAATTCCATCTGTCCCCCCCCCCCTCTCTCTCTCTCACACACACACACACACACACACACACACACACACACACACACACACACACACACACACGCACACACACACACACACACACACACACACACACACACACACACACACACACACACACACACACACACACACACACACACACACACACACACACACACGCGTCAATAATTTCAAATCCAGACACTTGATATTTCAAACCCATCCCTCTTTGTGAGGAACTCTACTAATTGCTACTAATATCAGCAATTAAGATGATTTCTTTCCCTCCGGTGGATGTTTTGTTCCTAAATTGCTGCAGACCAGCATCCCCCAGTGAGGACGATAATCAATGGTATCTAAGCATAAACGGCCTCCAGCCACGACCGTGGCTCCGTCCCGCTGTTTGTAACTGAGACGTGAAATATCAGCAAGCTGAGTGAAAACGCATTTTTCTCTGCCCGACTCTTCCCCGATGCTCTTCCTCTGTCCCATCCGTCAGACAAGTAATCGGCCCAAGATTAAACGTAACATGATGAATGTGTTTTGCATAAAGGGAATAATTTACTCGGAAGGTTAAGATGTCTACAACAGCACCTTATTGGGACAGATGTTTGACTGTAGTTAATAAAACTGTGGAGTGGCTAAACCGGGTGTGAGAGCAGTAGGACTGAAAAACACACACATGTTGTAGTTTTAACCAAGGTGTCATCAAATATGGCTGCTAGCTCTGATTTTAGTTAGGATTTCTGTCTGGGGATGCACCATCCACTCAGCAAAGACTGGAATCACAGGATAAAAACAGAAATTCCAGACATTCTTAGAGATTAGTTTGTAGAAATTCCTCAGAGAGAGAGAGAGAGAGAGAGAGAGAGAGAGAGAGAGAGAGAGAGAGAGAGAGAGAGAGAGAGAGAGAGAGAGAGAGAGAGAGAGAGAGAGAGAGAGAGAGAGAGAGAGAGAGAGAGAGAGAGAGAGAGAGAGAGAGAGAGAGAGAGAGAGAGAGAGAGAGAGAGAGAGAGAGAGAGAGAGAGAGAGAGAGAGAGAGAGAGAGAGAGAGAGAGAGAGAGAGAGAGAGAGAGAGAGAGAGAGAGAGAGAGAGAGAGAGAGAGAGAGAGAGAGAGAGAGAGAGAGAGAGAGAGAGAGACTTCAATCTAGTCTGAAATCAGAAAATGTTGTTTTAATTCTTCTATTGTTTTTCAAGTTGAACCTGGATTTTTGTTAGAATCTAGGAAGAAATCTTTATTAAACGCTGCAAAGATTCTCTTACTGAAGGCAAATGAATCCCATCTTAAGCAATACAGAACATCAGGAAGAGGAGATTACAAGAGATGTGGATTTAAGTGACAAAAGGTCATCAGAAGTCATCGAGACTTTAGTGTCAGAGCGGATTTCAAAGCATTATCCCGATAAAATCCTTGAACTTTGTGTCAGAACACAACAATCGGATACTTTTTTCTTGCAGTTTTCTTCTTTTGTATTCCAAGGTGACACGAAGTCCAAACTATCTGTTTTTCTTCCATTATCACCATTTAGTGCAAGTTGACCCTCGTTGCATTCCTTTAGAGGTTGAAGGCACGAATAAAAAACACTCAGGAATGTGAGTCAGATGCCGAGGGCTTGAATATATCGGGATTTAATCCGACTCTGGAGAGAGGAGCTTATTGGAGCCTTAATTGATCATGATTAGGGGTCGGACGATTTGGCTAGGTGGAATTAGACCCACCACCTGCTCTGTATGAATATGCAACACATTGGCCCACCCCTTTCTCTTTTCATGCCACGTAGCCACCCCAGGCATGGTGTTGACCAACCTTTTAGGCAGCTTGCAGCTAAAGGAGGACAAAAGCTTTTGAGAAGATCTCAGACAGGCCACGAGATCCATTGTGCCGTTAACAATGTCGTTTAGTCCTGCTGATATGATGTCCTTGGGCTGATGTCTCCATGTCAAGCAGCAGGCTGATGGGAGGCTATTCCACAGCTGCTCGTGCAGCACGGCTTGGATATGACTTTGAATAGCTATTCAGGCCGTGATGGTTTTCTAGTAAAGAACCCAATTTGACGTTCGGTTGTGATGTTTTCCATTTGCAGGCGCTGATAGAGTCACATTTTCTGAGCAATACAGGCTTTCAGAAGCGCTCGCAGCAGCTTTAAAAGCGCTCCGGTGCCGTTTTGTGTTCTCGTGTGGCTTTCTGAGCAGGGTCCAGTTTGACTGAGCGACCACAGTTATGTGGTCCATAGAGAAATGGAGGCATGTGTGGGCTTTGAGACTGACGGCGGTCTCCAGTTAGGCTCCGCTTGGATAAGGCTCAGTCACAACACTGAAGGAATGGGATTTTGAAGAAAAGTTCTGCCGCTTCTTTTATTTTTAAATAATTGAAAGCGATGCCATTTTGGCCCATATTTGAGGTTCTCTGCACCCCAGAAATCCATCAAAGCTGATTCGACTCTAGTTCCCTTCTGTGTAACTCCTTTTTCCATCCCTGCTCTTGATCACCTCTAATCACTCTTGTCCTTTCTTCATACCCTCACTCGTGCACACTTGGACGCACACTTTCTTTCTGTTGCTGGCTGCGTCTTCAGCCTCCTCCTGGGGTCTCTGTGGTATTTAGGGTCAGACAAGGGCTCCAGTCATTGCGCCCGCCACAGTGCCTCCCATGCTGGGCTGCAGCCCTTACACGCCAGCTAGTCTCACCCAATCACCTCAAACTGCTCTGAAAAAAATAAAAATAACGCTCCTTTGGCTGCTCTTGAGTCTTGCATCCTCCTCCCAGCCAATGGAAAAGCTGGATGCTGGAAAAACAACACATCTGACTCGTGGAGACTCTTAATGAATGAAAGCTATAAAACATCTTGCTGTCTTTCTGAGCGAGCTCTTCTCACTTTTTCCACCCTTACTCACTGGCTTTTCCTCTTGGCGCTGACTTCAACTAGTCAGCCAGGGAGGGTTGTGATTCGCTGCTCCTCCAAAGCCGGGAGGGGAAGGAGTTTCCACGTGTTCTCCAGTGTGTCTGAGTCAGATGCAGTGTGTGTGTGTGTGTGTGTGTGTGTGTGTGTGTGTGTGTGTGGCGAAAACTCACCGGCAGAGAGAATCCACTTTGAGATTCAGAGAACAGCAGCTAGGTTCCTCCTTTGCAAGCTCTTCAAAGAGCTTGTAGATTAAAGCTGGAGTCACAGAGGTAAGCCATGTTCTGCACTCGTTTTATCTCTCTATCCTTTTGTTTCCTCTGTTTACTGGAGGAAGAGGTTGTTTCCTATTATCCAGGTGTGTTTACTCGTGAGAACTTTTTAGTCCCGTTTAAATCCAGCAGACGGTTTATCTATGACCCACTTCGCTGTGCGAGCCTTCAGCATGTAGCCTTGTGATACCCTGAAGTGGCCTTTCAGCCTTCAACTTTATCGTCTCTGCTGATGCGTTTCAGGCCTTTCAGCCTGCTTTTGTCTGACTTACAATCATTTGAGAATAACTGAGTTTGAACAACTTTTCGCATCTGAGTTTTCTTGGAAGCGCAGAAACTTGAAGTGTTTGGAAACACTTTCATTTTCTTGGCATCGCCCTGGAATGGTGGTGGTACACGTGTATAAATCTTTCTGCTATATCACTTTTTGTTCAGGAGCCAAATCTTCAAATTGTATAATGAAAAGGTCCCAAAGACACCAAACAAGCACTGTGATGGATGTTGGTGGTTTTGGCTGGATCCACCACTCGGTAATATGAGCTTTCAGTGAGTGATTCATAGGTTTCTACTCACAAGTAAACTACTGTGGGATGCTTTAAATCTCATTGGTATGACACAATCGCAGCAGCAGTTGGGCTGGCTGTTGGATCCAGGAACATCGTTTTTTTACCACGTTCTTTTGTTTTTGAGGTGCTGAAGGAACTTGTTGGTTGTTTTTGGGGAATCGTGAAGAGCCCTGTTGCTTTAAGGAGTTTGTTGTCGTAGCAGTAGCAGAGGAAAGTGATAAGAGTCCACTGGGATTTGATTTGACAGAAGGGAGGCAGTTCAGTTCCTACCAACAACAAATCACCTCATAGCTCTCTTACTATGTATCTCAAAAAGCACGGTGCTTTGTTTTCGTTTGCTTTGCATGTCTCATTTGTGGTTTTTATTCAAAAATCTCTCAAACGTTGTGGCTCAACTTCCTCTACTACCTCTGAAAAGTCAAATATCTGTGTGTCTTAAGGTTTTGTAGCAGAGTAAGTAAAATAAAATGCACCAACAGCATCGAGAAGTTGCCTTGAGGGTCATTTCTCTGGGGATTGTCTTCGTTCACACTGCTGTGTTTGTAGTTTGTTCCTGCTGCAAGTTCAAATTCAAAGACGTGAGAGTCAGATTCCTACCGCTCAAGGGAAGTTGTGAAGTAGTTCAGCAAATACAAGGTGGTCTCCATGAAGGAAAAAGAGTTACGTCCTTAATTTTCAGGCACCTTCTGTGTTTATACAATACCAAGGTGTGGTCCATTTTTTTGTTGGTATTCCAGCTTTGAGACAGACTAAACATGGGGCTTTCGTAGGAGTCACGTAGGGGCAGAGTGAGAAGAATGCCAGGTCATGGGGTGTGCCGAGGCACGCCGGGGTGGCAGTGGTCCCTTGGCCTTGGAGCAGATGGCCTGTAGGAAGTCTTTTTGATGAGAACAGAGGCCTGAAGGGAAAGAGGGAGGGAGAGTTCAAGACTGGGCACAGCGGTTTGCTGCAAAAAAGGAAGACTTGTCTTGTTGTTCTCTAAAAAAAAAGCCAACAATACGCCAGTTCTACTTGCAGCAGAAGGCAAATGTGCACGTCTTAGGGTTTGTGTTGTTGGCACGCCTTTGAGCCTTTCAAACTCATGCTTAGTCTGATTAAACTACAACAAAAGCATCAGTAGTGATGTTAAGAGAAAGCAGACACTGTGACACGTTCGACAACCGGCTTTATGTTGACTCTTGGTGCAGCCGGCAGCTGCTTTCTCAGTCTTCATTCAAGAAATGGAATCAGAAAGCACTTTTCATTCATGCAGAGGCATTCAGAACCATGCTTTAGCTTCCTCATCAGTTTACATACATAGTGATGGTAACACCATTTCTTTTTTTGCTAGAAAAGGGAACAGAAATGTTAAACCCACTCGATCACTATGTAACCATAACGCTTCCACCTCAGTCCCTTGTCTAGGGTTTATTGGCACCATGGCTCCGGCACAATCTTTGTGGCAAAGATGAAAATTATTGGTGTAACAGCAAGAGAGCTGTCCTAATAGGCGGTTTCAGAATTATAGGTTGTCTCCCTGTGTCGGTTCTGCTCACATTCGGTGACTTATTACAGCTCATGAAGGTAATCCTCTGATCTGTGCAGAGTGATGGTTAGGTAGGTCGTTCTATGGTTACAACTGGACTTCCTATCGTCTAAAGCAACTGCAGGAGGAGAGAATCATCAGCTGGTGGTTTGTTTGTTTGTTTGTTTCGTAACTGGATCTTTACCACGTCCTTGACCTTTGCAACCCCTTAAACATGTAAGGTGTTCACAAAACTTCTTAACGATGTTTAATTGTCACCTCACAGTCAAACAGAAGCAATTAAAATCTTGTCGTAATGCTGCAGCTAATCCAGAAGGTCAGGGCTTTTGACAGTTGGATATTTACACTGTAGCCGTACACATGCTGTACGTGTGCTGCTCGGCTTAGCGGCGTTAGCTCCAGTTGAAAGCCGTCTCTGAGTCTGAGCAACATGTGTGCAGGTAGATTGCGTTACACACACGTCAAGATGCCACAAGACCCTCGGTTTGTCTGCAAATATCACTCCTGGATCGTGCTCTCGGATGGATTTGGCAGTGATGAGTGGGGGGGGGGGGGAGCGAGGATTCCAAGGTTTAAAAATAAACCGGCGGTTAAAGTGTAGTTGGCTTTGAAGAACTTTCCCAAACCTGATGAAACACAGTGTCGTTTATTTTTGAGGTGGAAAAATGCAACATGTTTGGTTTGGAACGGCTGAGAGGTGTACAGAGTTTTGCAGCTTTACTGGAAGGCCTGAGTTTAGAGTTCATCCAAGGTGACAAACGAAACGCGTCCCTCCATAGTCAAATATTTAGAATATTTGTAAATTGGTTAAATTTTCATGTGCAAATCTCAAGATAATTTTCCAAGAAAGCCTCGTGTTCTGTTGTTCTGATTTGTTAATCTCTGACACAAACACTTGGTGCCAATCACTATCCTCAGCAAAGAGCTGGGGATTAAGTCTGCTCTTTAGGTTGCACACCTTTCATCAAACATGGACTCATCACTTAAATGAAATTACGGTGCAGTGGAAAGAGACCAAGTCTCCTTTGTTTGTGTTTCAGGTGAGCAGGACGACAGAGGAATGAGGTGGTCTTGAGAAATGAGGTTTCCAATAACGGGTCCAGAGTGAAACAAGACCGTTGGACAGGTGAGGTTTCCAGCTTACAAATCATTTAATAGCCTCAATTTGAGTAATTTCTTTAAGTTTAAACTTTTGTTTATTTAATTGATAATCACTTGATAATTTGCCTCTAGTGAAGTGAAGCTTTAGTTCTTTGTGTTTCTGAAGATTTTCAAACGACTCTCGTGAGTTTTGAACAGATTTTTGCCTTTGAAAGTGAAAATTCTTAGTTTAAAACTCTGACCTGTCTCTCAATCAAAGTTCAAAGCTCCCAAATTCAAAAATTTAGTCAACATTGTGATTCAAAAAGCTGCCAAAGTTGAGTCTAAAATGCCTTCAGAAAGCCTGAGGCTATAAGCTTTGGTTCCTTATAAGGACATTGTACAGAATTTGGGGGTGCTTTAATCTTTTGCACAGTTCTGAATTTTACAAAGCTTCTGTTGATTCCCGCATGTTTTCCAGCCAGTTTGTGCTTTATGTTTTCCTGTGTTTTTCCAGTCCAGGATGGGGAATTCAGAGAGCCAATACAGCATCGATGGTCCAAAAGGCACTAGCTTCATTTTCCCTAAGAAACAGAAGCCATATTCACAGAAGCTCAACTCAACCAAAGATGACGTTTTGTCTCCACACATGTGGTGGAAAAACGCCTCACTGGGCTCAGGGTATAAGGCTAGGTGTGTTGGCCCTAGATGCCTGTCACCTCCTAAGAGCAGGCTGTCTTTCTCTGCCCAACACTGTGACTTTGTCTCCAAGAGAGCAACAGGCGCCGCAAGTGAACATCGCTGGTATCGATCCCCTGGATGTGGTCTACGAAGACGGCACGAGTCGGATGACTATGAGGAGAATCCATACGGAGCTGCGCTCAATGGGCTCGCTCTTAAAGGACACAGTGACGACCACGAGGTTTTAGAAGAGCAGAGCAGTCCAAGGGTGGTCATCAAGAAGGATGGTACTCTCAGGGTGGAGTTCACCAACACCTCAGGCAACACGCTTCTCCTGGATGAGGCCTCTGGTCCCGTTCAACTGCTCAAGTTTTCCCCCAAATTAGAATCCGCCTCCAATCCCAGCCTGCCTGGTTCCAGTGGAAGTAGGCAGGAAGTCCACCGCAGTGGTCCACCACCAGCCTCTACCTCCTCTACAGCCAGAACCAGCAAAGGAAGCTCGCTGAGCTCCGAAGGCTCCTGGTATGACTCCCCGTGGGGACCCAGTACAGAGCTTGTTGAGCAGGACCAACCTTGCTCTGCTAGTAGGACATTAGCAAACTCCCCCATTCACCAGCTTGACACGTTTACAGAGCAGTCCACCTCTGAATCCATTACAAACCTTTATAGGGACTCTGCAATGGCTGCAACGTTCCCCACAACCAGTGACTTGTTGCAGTTACAACAGCCTATGATGGGGCAGAAAGCACACCGGGCCTCCTTTGCTTCCATAATGGACGTTCCTTTGGAGGAGGAATGCCCAGAATCTCACCATTACTTGTCATACACCCTGCCTTGTCGCAGGCCCAAAGCACACACCATTAGCGACCAGACGTCTCACCAGGAGACGAGTGGGCACGAATTTGCCTTCCATAAGAAGGACTCCATTAAAAGTCGCATCAGACGCTTCAGTGATTGGACAGGCAGCCTCAGCCGCAAGAAGAAAAAGTCTCAGGTGAGTTTTGACAGGATGAGTTTAGTTTGGTGGCTTTTGTGTTAAATTTAGATGGAAAAATGCTTCTTGTTTAGAAGTTTGAGCTCAGGGTCATCTGTGTTTGGATCACAGTGGTAGTCCTGGCATGGCTGGGAACCAACCACCGTCCTCTGGTTCTTTAGCATCACAACACCAGCTGTCTGAGATCAGGACACAGTGGGGAGATGAGAAATCAAATTTGTAAGGCAGCCAATGCAAGACATGGCTGATCCTGCAGGGAAGAGGAGCGAGGGGCTGATACGCAGGTGCCATGGTTACACTTTCTGGGTGGACAATTTTAAAACATGTATGTATTTTAATTAAGGAATCGTTTACTCACTTTTGCAGGTTTGAAAGGTTTGTGATTATTACGTTGTTTACCAAAGCTCTGGAACATTTAAGCTAGCCGCTATTAGAGAAATGAGTAGTAACGTGATTTCCCAGGAGTAAAATAATCCTTGCATTGTGTCGGCACAGGTCGGAGGAGAGCTTAGACAAAAGTATGGCCTGATTTAATGTTGCTCACGTTTGTTTTTGGTGCTCGTGAGTTTTCTTGGCCGCTCTACAGTCCTACTTTTGTTTATTGACAGAAAACATTTGTTTAAACTGAGCCTGAACCCGTGTCCCACTCTCGTCTCCGAGGGTTGAAAGCAGTTGTTTCTGCATTAATTCTTTTAGCTCTACCTTGTAAAACTTTAAAAAATGGCGTTTGCGTTCTGCCAAGAGGATAGCTGTAAGCCTTTGAGAGGCTCTGCAGAGTGAAACGAAATCCAAGCTCAAGGTTTAACCTCACCCCTCCGCTAATGTTAATGAAGGAACTTTGGTTGTTCTGGTGCAGCTTTTCTGGGCTCCCCTCACCCTCTGTAGGGAGTAAATCTTCTAATAGGGATTTATGCTCAGTCAGCTGGGTGTTGCAGCAAAACAACAGAAAAAAATGCAACAGTTACAGTATTCAGAAGGCTTTTTCTTCTGGGTAGATTTAGGAAAATCCGAGCTTCTCTTTATGCTCAAAACATCAGATTATCCTAAAGAAAATGCTTAAGGCACTGATTCCTAACCCTCTAGGACCAGACTGGCAGTCTCCATCATTCCCCTAATTCTCTGTGCTAAAGTACGATCATGTGCTGGTTCTTAAAGGTGGATAAGAGACATTTTTCTTGCCGTTTAGGCAAGCTTTTAGAAAATACACAACCTCCTTTCTACAGGCACCAAGCCGCATCTTCAGAATACAAGAATCTGCAATTCTTGTCCCAGAGGTCTCAGTTACGTTTTTGATATGTCTTCCTTTGGCAACTTTTCCCAACATAATGCACCCACATCACCGTATAACAGTTTATTATGGCAGCTAAAGGCTGAGTTAATTGGTTGCCGTCAGTATGTGAAAAGCATTTCAACCAAAATGGCAAAAATGCCCCAGAAAAACATCTTTGATTGCATCGTTAACTGGAGAAATTTCAGGAAAATCGGAATAACTTCATGTTCGATCAGTTTTATTACAGGTTGGGTTAAATGGTGACCACAATTTGAGAAAACACTTTTTGTATGTTTTATTTCTTGCCATATATCCACCCACACAGCCTCCTTTCAGCAGTCCTGCTGAAATCAGGAGCCCTTCCTGCCCTGGTTTCCCTCCACCTGAGCCTGTGGATTTAAAAGGTCACTTTGTGACCCAGATGCCAAAGACCAAGAACCTGTCTAATAAAAAACAGCTGGGGTGGGGGTGGGAGGAGCAGCAGTTAATCTGGGCTGCTTCAACTGGGGAGATCTTAGAAAAGAGTAACAGTATATTTTCCCATAGATGTTCCTATAAATACTGTATATGTCATGGTGGCAGGTGGTTAATAAACTCAAATACTGAGCTCTTGGAGCCTGCTGCCGCCCTGAAAAGTACGCATAAGCTCGGTGTTGTAAGAAAAATGATTTAGAAGTCAGTCTTCTAGTTCAAACTTGTGCATCTGCTCGTTGAGAGTTCTCTGCTCTGCTGCTGGAGGGTGAGTCGACGCTGCAGCCTAGTCAAGTGTAGTTAGGCTGTCATTAGGGATAAAAGGATGCAATTCCATCAAGTGTTCATTCAGAGAATTAGGAAGCCACACCAAGATGTCAAATGTTGTGAACTTGTCTGAGCTTGGAGGGTTTCAGTCTGTTGGAGGAGGTGTCCCACTTTCCCAGCTTCCTGAACATTTAGAGGCTCAAGTTTCAAAAAGGTTCAAGAGGAGCTGATTACGTGCTTTTGGGATAATTGACAGAATGTTGGTACAGATTTGTGTCCCAATGTGGAGAAAATTAGGATGCGTTTTTATTAGGGCCGGGACTTTAACGCGTTAATTATTATTATTAATTAGAAAAAAATTAGGCGTTAAAGAAATTAACGCATTTAATCACAGTTTGCATTTCGAGCAAGGCGGAACCTTTGTTATTGCACGATTTCCTCTAGACCGAATATCACTGACGCACACAACAATGCACAGTGCTAATGGCTACTAAAACGGGATAAAAACAGAATGAAGTTGCCTTGCTTGGACTGATGCAGGATTTAGGAAACCTGTCCGCCTCTTTTCTTAACTTGGGGGAAAAAAAACTTCCAGACAACAACGAAGTCCGTGTCGCAGACATTTTTCAGAGATCGTCTCTGCTGCGGCTGCCCGATGGCACCAGAAACTTTACAAAAGTTGCTGTAAGCTATATTTTTAACATTTACGTAACATCTGTGCAGCGCTGAAAGCTCCAGACAGAATAATTCTTTCCCCTAACAGTAGTTTATGAAAGTAGTCAGACAAACGAGAGGCACCCGGCTGCCGCTGTGACAGCGCTCCGTGTTCTCACTACTCTGTAAACAATCACAAGCTATGTGTCTTAAAGTTGAAAACAGAAGTTTAAGTTAAAACGGAAACACTCTAAAAATGTGATTAATTTAGATTAATTAATTACAAAGCCTCTAATTAATTAGATTAAAATTTTTAATCGAGTCACTGCCCCAGTTTTTATTTAAATACTGACAGATAATTTACTATAAACTGTTTTAGACATGATGATATAGATGCAAGAAAATATCTATACACAAATAATAAAAATGATACTTAACCGATATTTAAAAGCAGACATTTTTATTGAGAATTTACAGGCATATCTTAACTGTATTTCTGTGTGGTGCAATTCCAACTCTGATTGCTAGGTGGCAGCATTACTGGCTTCATTCTGATGGAACAGCGACACTGGCTTTTAGTATTGCAATGAATATATCGTATCGTCTCCCCAGATATGTGATATATATCATATTGCAAGATTCTTGCCAATACACACCAATGTGTGATCTCATCTTTAGGAGATGAGGTACAAGGACCAGAACGATGCCTTCGACAGTGGAGTAGATGGTCTGACCGCAGACACCAGCTCCCCCTCACAGGTCTCCAGCCTCGTTTGGTTCCCTCGAGCCTCTAGGGCTCAGTCTTCAGGAGCCATTCACCAAAACACCAGCGACGCCCTTCGCCAGAATATCTACGAGAACTTCATGAGGGAACTGGAGATAGGAACTGGGCAAGGTGGAGACAGAAGAGATCCGTCCACGGGGACGGAAGAGGATGGGAGCAGCAGTGAGTCGGCCGACGGCTCCCTGGAGCAGATGGAGATTCTGTTTGAGAAGGAGCAGGGAGTGGTCAGGCGGGCTGGCTGGCTCTCCTTCAAACCTCTGGTCACCCTGCACAAAGACAGGAAACTGGAACTGGTCACCCGACGCAAGTGGAAGCACTACTGGGTGACCCTGAAAGGTAACCCTGAACCAGATGTTTTACGAGATTTATTTATGTTTTTACAATACGTTTCCATTGGTGTCTTCTTTTTCAGGCTGTACGTTGTTGTTTTATGAAACTTATGGGAAAGGCTCTGCAGAGCAGGAGCTGTCGCCCCGATACGCCCTTTTGGCCGAAGATGGCATCGTCCAGGCTGTCCCCGAACACCCCAAAAGGGAGAACGTCTTCTGTCTGAGCAACTCGTACGGAGATGTCTACCTGTTCCAGGTAATGCTCGTGTTTCATCAAACCGACCTACGTATCCTCGTCACCTAACTAAACGGCTGCGAAGCTCAACTCTGCATCTGTTTGGAGCTGAAGCGTCCCTTGAGAATTGTTTTCATTGACTGTTGCATTTTTCAGGTTTTATCATTTAAAGAGGTCCTTCACTCATTTTAATGAATTTTCAGCGGTCTATAATAGGAATGAATGCCTTGTAAGTCACACTTCAGGGAAAAAAAAGCTCTGGTGCGCCTCTGATCTGGCGGACATCTCGCCTCTGATTGGATACCAGCAACATGACCGATTATTTTCAAAAGTAACTTTCCCAGTGAAGGACCTCTTTATAAATAAGTTACATTCATTGCTTAACCAGTATGTTGCTATGGGGATGAGTAATAGCAATAAAATGCAGAGGAAGTGATCTTTTTAGATAATACCACGACTTTACCTAACCCGCAAGTCTGGCGTGTTTATAAAGCGCCTCATTCTTCATCAAGTCCTCACTTTTCCCGCCTCTTTAAGGCCAGCAACCAGACGGATCTGGAGAACTGGGTGACGGCCATCCACTCCGCCAGCGCCTCGCTGCTCGCCAAGCGCCAGGGGAAGGAGGACACGGTGCGTCTGCTGCGGAGCCAGGTCCGAGTGCTGCTGCAGAAAATCGACATGGATGGGAAGATGAAGAAGATGGCCGAGCTACAGCTGACTGTTGTCAGCGACCCTAAAAACCGCAGAGCCATTGAGAACCAGGTGAGGATAAAATTATTATCAACGTCCCTTGAAAACCTTTGAGATGATCTGTTGATTTAATTTACCCTGTGGTGTGATTTTTTTACTCATTCCTTAAACTCCTATTGTTCCACATCATGTATGTAATTACCACGCCACTCACTCCGCTTAATTCTCCTGATTTGGCGACCGCGGCGACAGTTTGGTGCTTTATTTGCGTCTGCGGGCAGCTGAAGTGGCCTAAATGCATCAGTCCCTGAGCTCATAGCGAGGGGGCCTGGGGGAGCAGCGCGTTCCCAGAGCATCAAATTGGGATTCCAGATGTTTTCTGGTAATGGGCTCACAACATGCATTATCCCATTCCTTCTCCTCCACACAAGCCTGGGGGGGACAATCCAAAGCTATCAACACTGTGTTGGACTCTGCAAGCAGCAGATTACAGACAGGCAGACAAGAGTTTTAACAAGGACACTAATGCATTTACAAGAAATTAGTGTTAGATGTGGAATGTGAGGAAATCCAGATGTTTTTTTTTTAATACCTGCTATCGGTCCCATGAAATACCTGTGTGCAGTTTTTCCTTTTGCATGTTGTGAACTGTAATATTACCTTTAATCTCAAAGCTCTGAGTGGAAACCGGTGAGATAAATGCAGCGACGGAGATGGCACGTCTGTTTCCAATTAGCCGACGTGCCCCCTCAGAGAGACACGGCAGAGCTGGAGTGAATGATAGGGTCAGAAGTGGAACGGGACAGAACTCTGATAAAGGCGCCTCGAGGCTGATGAGAGATTTAAGGTTTCTGTGGGGTTGTCTAGCACCAACAGGGCACTTACTTTGATGTCCCTGTTTACCCCCACCCATGTCTGCTGAAATCTGTGCCAGTAGATCTCGTTTGAAGTCTGACTTTGCCCTCAAATCAAGCACACACGCACACACATGCACACGATCGAGTTGCAGTAGAAGGCTTACCATGCATTTTGCAGAAAGCAAACTGCAAAAATGTGTTTAGAGAATATTTCTGTTTAGTTTCATGTCAAAAACTGTGAACAATAACCAAATGGGTCCGTTTGAATCTTACAATAGATTGGAAAACAGTGGCGTCAAAAAAAGCCAGTCCCTTTTTGCATTCATGGCCCCGCCCACCTTGGTTTGTGACCATGGGAAGTCTGTAGCAGAGCATGTCCAGGCTAGCTAACCATTAGCAACTCCACAACATGGCGGAACACGTTCAGCTTGTGTTATTTGTGAAGTTCAATGTTGCGTTTTTTTACCCAAGAAAGAAGAGCAAACAAATGCAGCGGAAGAGTTGTGGTGCTGTTAGCCAATCAGAGGGGAGATATTTGCACGAATGAATATTAATGAGTAAAACTCTTGGACTGACTTCTACCCCCTGAAACAGGAGCACCAGAGCCTTTTTCCACAGAAAACAACTCACAAGGCATTCATTCATTCTAGACACCACAGCAGATTTATTCAAATGAGTGAATGAGACCTTTAGGCTTGTTTAAAGCCTACGGAGAAATCATAATCACAACTGATTAGTCATCCCCCCGTGTCACTCAGTTGTTCAAACACACAGTTCCTCATTTTTTAATGACCTAACCCAAAAATAGGTTTAAAAAAGGAGAAAAACATATTTTTTATAGCATTTAACTTAAATAAATGCTTACATTTTGTCCAAACTGAATATTATATTTTAATGAGTTTAGTCACACGTATACTCTGTAGTACTTACTCATCGTTACTGATTGGTGTCGTTGTATTTGTGACACAATTACGGGACATTGTAATAAATCCTTTATCAGAGTCTTAACCAGCTGTCAAATAAACCAATCGCTCTATGAATGTCGTCGTCGTCTTCCTCCGCTTATCCGGGTCCGGGTCGCGGGGGCAGCATCCCAACTAGGGAGCTCCAGACCGTCCTCTCCCCGGCCACCTCCACCAGCTCCTCCGGCAGGACCCCAAGGCGTTCCCGGACCAGATTGGAGATGTAACCTCTCCAACGTGTCCTGGGTCGACCCGGGGGCCTCCTGCCAGCAGGACATACCCGAAACACCTCCCCAGGGAGGCATCCAGGAGGCATCCTGACCAGATGCCCAAACCACCTCAACTGACTCCTTTCGATCCGGAGGAGCAGCGGTTCTACTCCGAGTCCCTCCCGAATGTCCGAGCTCCTCACCCTATCTCTAAGGCTGAGCCCGGCCACCCTACGGAGGAAACTCATTTCGGCCGCTTGTATCCGCGATCTCGTTCTTTCGGTCATTACCCAAAGCTCATGACCATAGGTGAGGATTGGGACGTAGATCGACCGGTAAATCGAGAGCCTGGCTTTCTGGCTCAGCTCCCTCTTCCCCACGACAGATCGGCTCAGCGTCCGCATCACTGCAGACGCCGAACCAATCCGCCTGTCGATCTCCCGATCCCTCCTACCCTCACTCGTGAACAAGACCCCGAAGCCACCCTTTTCCGGCCGAGAACCATGAATGAATCTATGAATGTATGCATTAAAAAGCAATTTTTAAACCCTTTAAAGTTTTTGCCTGCTGCTTGAGCAGAGATGATCTTTTTTTGCATTTGAATCATTTGTCTGCAGATTCATGCAACAACTACTTTGAGTTTTATGCATCTTGGTGGAGAAGCGGAGCACGAACAGCTAATGATTTCTGCAGACTTGGATAAAAATAAAATCGGGAGTTTGCAGAGAGCTGCACACTTCGGGTGCCTCCACTTGCCAGATGCAAAGTATTTTTATTAAATGCACGTTCCAGCTGGGCTTCCCGAGTTTGAGTCTACAGTGGAGGCTTGTTAACTTCACTCACCTGCTCGGTTACAAATATTCAGAGTGAATTAGTCCCACAGTGATTTCTCTGTGAGCTCTTTGTTTAAGATGTTTGTTTAGGATGTTCATAAAATGCCACCCTTTGGCCCCGATCACAGTTTGCCCCCAAACCCAGAAGAATGCAGTCAATGTGAGCGACCCTAGTGGGATGCTGCCGTAGGCTCCGTTACACTAAATGAAGTCACAGTGCAGACAAGACCCATTAAATCAGTTGTTATGGAGGGCTGTTTAACGTGAGTGTTCTCGTTAAAAGCGGTCTCCCGCCAACAAAATAAGCACTTTCCTATAGCTTACTCAGTGCTAACAGAAGGAGGGGGCTAACTGTAAAAGTTGGGGTGTGTGGAAGTTTGACGGGTGGTCTGTTCAACGTCTCGAACCTCTCAAGGCAGAAAATGAACATATAGATTTACTGCACACCAAAAAGCACGCCACTATGCTGACATGCTCGATTTCCTGCATCAAGTCATGGCTTTACCCTCCACAACATCTGCAAGTGGTTACACTTTAAATGAAAGCACTTGTACGAACCTAACTCCTTCGTTGACTCCCAGGCTCCCCCTCTCGTGAGACATTCCTACCTCAGACGTCACCCCCAAACAGAAATCCATATGTAGGAGTTCAATTCAGTCACGTAAATAATCTCCTCTAGATCCAACAGTGGGAGCAGAACCTGGAGAAGTTCAACATGGACCTGTTCAGGATGCGTTGCTACCTCGCCAGTCTTCAGGGAGGAGAGCTGCCAAACCCAAAGAGCCTGCTGGCCATCGCAAGCCGCCCCACTAAAAGCACCCTGGGCCGCCTTGGGATTTTCTCTGTGTCCTCCTTCCATGCACTGGTAAGGACGTTTAAGACAGATGTGAAAGAAAAAGAACTGAGGCAAACCAAAGAATTGGGAAACATCAGATACTTCAATTGTTTTCTCATCGTGGTCTTGATGCTGTGCTCAGATCTGCTCCAGAGACGAGACCACAGCAAGGAGGCGCTCGCTCTCCCTGACCTGCAGACAGCGCAAGAGAAGCCTGTTCTCCTCTCTGAAAGCCCTCGACAACCTTATGAAGAGGGGCCAGGACAAGAGACCCTCTGCATCGCAGGTATCAGGAAACGCAAGTCCCAGTTTCTTCTTACGCAACAAACAAACAACATGAACCATTTTCTCATGTCAACAAACATCAAAACATCTGTGCAAAAAGAAAAATGCTCACAATAACAAGCCTCTATATTTAGAAAAGCACCGATTCTGGTTTTGAGAACCAATACCGATTGCTTATTTTTGGCACATCTCTGATAAAAATTCTAATTAAAGGGAAAAAGTCTTTAATAAGGGACGTTTCAGCAAGCATGCAAATCAACAAGATTAATGGGAGTTCTGGGAAAGGCAACAAGGCTAATCCGGATCTGGATTGACATAGGAAACTAATAACTTCCAAGTTAGGCCAAGCTGCAACTCCGGGTAAAATTCACATCCAAACAGTGGATAATCTTAAAGGGGCATTATGGAAGTTTGACAGCCAAAACATGTATAGAAATAATAAATTTCTTCTTCATACATTCTCCTGCAATGCCCTGGTCCTGTAGAATGAGCCCTGGCATTTTTACTGTGATTGCCTGTTTTTCTGTAAAATCACAGAAAAAGAGAGAAGCTCGGGTCGAGCAGGCTGCTTCATGCGCGTTCACGCTCAGGCATCGCCCGTAGCATTTGCTATCCGTAGCTTTAGCAGCAGAGAGAGAGGCAGTTCCACTTTGTCGCTGTTCCTAACGCCTAGTGACAAAGCTAGCTACATTTCTGAGGACCCTTAGCTACTTTCTTCTAGATATTTCCTGCAAATTAGCCATTTTCGCTAAGAACCGTTCTTTGAACGTTGTTTCAGGTGTTATCAAGGATATAAAAGTTACAGATACAAAGGACGTCACTGGCGCTTTAGCTCATCTAGTAAGACGTCGGACTTTCATGCAGAAGTCATGGGTTTGATTCTGGATGTGAATATAGTTTAGTTTCTTTTTTACATTAATGGTATATTTTTTTACAGTAAGATGCCCAAATTTTTATTTGAGACTTGCCGAACGGCATTGAATTCACATATAAAAAAGATGTGGGTTCAACTTTCATTTTGGAACAATTTTTCAAGCAAGGGAAGGGAATGATCTGAGCATGCAGGAGGACTGACCCATCTTAAACCTTTGTCGGCTGTGCTGAAGAGAAAGGTACAGAACTAAATTATTTTATTAATTAGCTGCGCGTTCTCCTGTCCTCTGTCCTCCGGGCCACACACACACACACAGGACTGTCTCAGCTGTTATTTTCGTTAAGGAGTGTGCACGTACAGCATGCGCGCCTCGTGCACAAGCCTACTATTGAAGCTGCCGTTACGCTTTTGGCCTGAGGGGGCAATCACGAGCATAAAAATTCAAAAGTCCGTAAAGTCCCTTTAAATAAACAGAATGAATCTGGACAGAAAAATGGAGGCATAACGAGAAACAAGGTTGTTACTCCAAAATACTAAAACACACCAACTCAAACTTGCGACGTCGGCGTACGCGCTCTGGATGTAAAGCTTGTGTCAATGCCCCCCCCCCCCCCCCCCCCCCCCCCCCATGCAAATCGTGCCCATTAGTTAATGAAACAACCTACAACCATGCTGCCTTTTCGCTTACTCTCACATAACACGTGCAGCTCTTTCAGCACATTTAGCCCTCCGGGGGGTGTTTATTTATTAGAAGCACATCCCTCCTGCTTTCCTCCAGGTTTGACTGCAAACCTCTCATCAGCATAAACTCATGGGAGCATTCTTTACCCAGGTGCAGCAGGGGAAGTCTAAATCCTCTCTGGTTAGTAATTAGTCATGCAGGCCGCTTGTTTATCGATACAGGAATCCAGCGCTGTTCGCCCTGCAGGCTGGGGAGAAAACTCCGGAAGCTTTTGTTGACTCGTGTATTTCATGGACCTGTGGTCTTTAGTTGAGGAACAAGAAAGGAAAGACGCAGCTGAACGGTGTGACCTCAATCTTGCGTCTTATTTGAGTTTCCAGCACAGCTACAAGTTAATCATAATCTTCAGTAGGTGAGCTGTCTGCTTACAAAATGTTCCCTGCCCTGGTTTGCTCCCTGCTTCCAGCTCCTCTCATCGTTCCCACCACCTGCTGGGCGATGTTTATGTTTGTGCGTTTGTGAGCGTCTGTCAGCATCTAGGTATGCTTGTTGTTATTATTGCGGGGATCTCCAGCCGGCCGGTCTAATGAGGCATGGTTACGTCAGAAGCTGCAGAAGGCTGAGGTGGCGCTGCAGCACACACACATGAATAATCAAAGGCCATGTGTGGTCGATGGCGTTCTCTGTGTGCTCCTCGGTCCTGCAGACACCAGCAGATGGCATAAAGACTTAATATTAAACACCCTTCATTTTTCCCCTCTTAGGTTTTGCCTTCGCTAATGCCTACGGCTGTTTTCTTATTGTTTTGGATTTGAAATGATCGGTTAAAGAGCAAGTAACGTCTAAATTAACTTTTTTTTGCTGATGAACTGTATAAATGAGTGTCTAATAGTGTTTTAAATGTGTGTATTCATTATTTTAGCATTTTGGTGCATTTTCTTTAAAAATTAAAAATTCTGCCTAAATACTACAGTATAGCTCCACCTTCAGCTTAAAACATAGAATTTGACTCATTTTGAATAAATTTTAGCCAATGGCTAAAGAGTAAGATACTACGTAAACCAGTAGAGTACTACGTAGCAGCTCTCTGTCAAAGTTATAAAAGCAATGAGAGTCTCGGCCACGCCTTGTGGCGAGTTGGGAGTTGGATTTGCAAGCGAGTGTAGGCTAGCCGTAGTTCAGCATTAGCATATAGCATTAGCATATCCTAGTCTTTAGCATAGCTTTTAGTGTTATACATACTTATTTAGTGTTAGCTTGGCTGTTGGATATTGTAGTTAAGTTAGTGTTTGGCTGTTAGTGTAATTAGGAAAGTAGTTAGGGTTTAGTGCTCCATATCGTGTTAGCATGGTAAGATGGTGTAGTGTAGTATGGTTGCGGTAGCTCTGTGGGCATTTTACCCACGATTCTGCACGCCTCCGTTTGAAGAGGGAGGCTGTGCCCACCGTGGCTCTTCCGCGATTTAGATGCAGCCCACCGACTCTGCTCCCCCACCACGGCGGGCTCCAGTCTGAGGTGAGTCAGCTAAATAAAGTTTTAACATCTTCTAAAGACAATTCCCTACCTAAATGCAAAGTCCGAGAGACGTGGTTCACTTCCTTTAGCTAGTCAGTCGGTAATTCTGCAACAGTGTCTCTAACTAACGCAGCACCAGTTGACAGACAGCATTACAGCATGAAACCCAGCTTGTGACCCGGTTCTGTGAGGAATTCTGTTCAGGAGGTCGCATTTCAGGCTCTCCACATCATATGTGACTGACTTTTACGTTATAACAACGATCACACTAGGAATGGTATAAAGCGCCTTTATAGGACAGTTTCTTTTGTATTTTATCTGACTTTATAAACTCCCAACAACAATGTGCTTCTATTTTTTTTTTTTTCAGGCTAAATCTACCCAAGACACTGGCTGTCAGACTGATTTAGCTGCAAGAATGTACTTGTCCAGGCTGATGTGAAGCTTTACCGGCGTAGCAAAGGTGAATTATTTTTAATAATCTTCTATGTAAACATTTTATTATTACCTTCTAGTTTTAATTTGTTTTACAGATAATTGTTACACGTGATTTTATGCTCTTTTAAACATTTATAAATGTGCTGCTTCTTTGTTTTTGTACATAGTCAGCCAGAAGAGCTCACAGCCTCAGTGTGTCTTGTGACACAAGGATCATGACAGAAATTCATCTTCCAGAAAGTCAGAGCAGCGTCCACACCCCTGACGATGTGAGGTGTCTGCTGTTGATTCCAGCTTCCACCTCAGTGACAGTGCAAGCTCAGTGAACTGTTCAAGGTAAAAAAATTAAAACATTTCAGAATTTTTAAGATATTAACAATTAAATAAGTATGTGATTACATCATGAAGGAGGCTACTGATTCTGGCCCTGTGACACTTGGTGGTGACGTGTGAGCTGATTCACCTGGTAAATAACTTTTACGTTAAATATTTTGTTTTTGCTATCAAAAGTAAATTAACTAATAACCTGCATTATTGCAGGACACTCAGCAAAATATGGACTCTACACCATGAGGCAGGCACAAGTTAATACTTATAAGAGCACATAAGGTGAGCAACACCACATATTATTGTACACTGTCCTGGATTTGTTTTCTTTCTGCATCTCATCATTAGCCTGGCTGATCACCTGATAACTCCTGTCATCTGGTTGTGACAGCATGAGGATGTCCTCACACACCTGTAACCTATCAGCTCATCTGGCAGAATAGAGAGAGAAGAGACAACACCACATCTCCTGTTCCTGGAAAGCCTTCAGCCTTCCTTCGATGAATGAGAACCTCCATCAGCTCTGTCTCCTGTCTACCTACAATTATTATAATAAATATTGTGTTTGACAAGTTTTTTGTGCTGCCAAATATCTCATTTTGATTCCAGTTTTGATATTTTAATGGATATTTATAAATTACATTAATTGAATTATCACATTGTCGCATGTTTAACTAGCTCTTTTGTGATGAATTAAACTAGCACCTCACTGTTGAAAGCTCGTTTTAATTTCAAGCATGTTTAAGTATTTATGGACATGAACAAAAATAGGAAATATATCAATTGAGATTTATTTAATTAATATAACAAATAAGGGGGAAAGAGTCATTGAAAGGCACATTCTTCTGGAAGCTCCTGATCCTGACGACACCAGCAGAGGAGACCTGCAGACACCAGAGGACCTAGAACCAAGAGAGCAGCTGTTATTAGTAAATAAATAAAGAAATCAGGGCAGTTTTAGTGGGCTGAACACATTACAGAATAATTTTCTCATGGGATATTTTCACAACTTTATGCAGCAGACTGTAGCTTGAGCCCAGGGCTACCGGAGAGCTGCTATCCAGCACGTTTCAGTGGTTTTCCTGCTTTAACAGGTTAGATTAGCTGTTAAGCAGCTCAGCTATTTGTTGCTGATTAAAACCAGGTGTGTTGAAGGAGATAAATCTCTAAAACATGCTGAATACTAGCTCTCGGGCCGTGGAGACGAACCCTGCAGCTAATCTGATGCTATGGCTAACGGCTACTTACATTCAGAGATGGTTCTGTTGGGTTGGTTCCTGTAGTTTCAGGCAACTCACAAGCTCAAAACAATAATAAGGCTCAGGTCCGCTTGTCTCCTCCAAATAGACTTGGTCCCTTTCTTCTCGAGTGTCTGGGTAAGGAGGGGGAGAAACGTCCTCCACTTCTAATAACTGCTCAGAGTGAAGGGAGCTAGCTTCGTCTAGTTAGCCATCGTTTCGTCACTGCCGCGGCTCCGCCCTCTCGGTCCTCCAGGCAACGCCTACTAATGTTGCAGCTTTTAAAATTGATACGTGGGTGGAGTAAGACTCTGAGGGGGGAGTGACAACTTCTTTAATTTGGCTGTTGACTGATTTGTCTCTAAGAAGCACGTCTTTATACTCTCAGATTTTCTCGTCCGACTTTAATATTTTCTCTTGCCTTCTCTTCACTTTGGACCTCCATTAAGCTCAGTTGCCCCCGATTCAAGAGCACTATCTCTACTTCTTCTGCACCTATTTAATCTCTTGAACCTTGCATTTTTATCTGTCCTTTCTCTTCCTATTCTTCACATCATTCCTCATCCCTCCCCAATTCCTCCTAACTCCTGGTTCTCAGAGGATAAACAGCAGAGCGTCAGTCCCTCTCGCACAATTTCCACCCTGACTCATCAATGTTTTTTTTTTTTTTTGTATTTATCTATTTCCGTCATAACAAATACATATAAAACACATGAATAGGAAAATAATTATCTAATAAAGAACATAATAATAATTATCACAGGTACAAATTCCTCTTGTAAATTAAACAGTTTCTTTAGATATAATTTATGAGCGAAAAGGTATAGGCTGAAGTTAAACTTATTTAAGCCTACCCATTAATTCATTAAAAAAAATCAACATTGTCATAAATATCAAAAGTAAATAAACATATAAACAATACAGTTATTACATGCATCATCCTAATTTCAACAAAATCAATCAAGAGATATAAACATGAATAAAACAAAAACAATTGAAATCAATCAAGAGGTATAAAACGTGTGACAAAACTAATTTTGGTGCACTTGGTAATTACGTAAGGCATTATTTTTTAAACTCTTTTTGAATATTTTCAACGAGCATGCATTTTTTAATCTATCCTCGAGGCTATTCCATAAACTCACTCCTCTTACTGAGATACATCTTTGTTTTTTACTGGTTCTAATATTCTTTTTTT
The DNA here is from genome assembly GCF_043380555.1 of Nothobranchius furzeri. Classification (NCBI taxonomy): domain Eukaryota; kingdom Metazoa; phylum Chordata; class Actinopteri; order Cyprinodontiformes; family Nothobranchiidae; genus Nothobranchius; species Nothobranchius furzeri. The sequence continues at coordinate 36,594,432 of NC_091758.1, forward strand.
TTTTTTTATCCCAGTTCCTCTTAGACTATATCCTCCTTCCCTTAGTTCAAACATCCTTTGGAAATAAGGTGGAAGATGAGCCTGATATGCCTGATATAATACAACCAGTGTATGCAGGTCAATAATATCGTAAAATTTTAGAATTTTTAAATGGATAAAGATAGGATTTGTTGGAGCAAAATAGTTAGCATGGGAAATTATTCGAACTACCTTTTTTTGAAGTAAATATATAGGATAAATATTTGCTCTGTAATTATTTCCCCATATTTCAACACCATAGCTCAGATATGGTAAAATAAATGAGTTAGAGTATCTGAAGGGATTTAATATTTAAAACAAATCTCATTCTACTCATAAGTCCTATATTTTTTGATATTTTTAACTTTATATCTATATGAGGCTTCCAACTCAGTTTTTCATCTATTGTAATTCCTGTAGTAATGTTGACAAAGCCTAAATCTCCTTCACCTCTGTGCTCCAGAACTTTGCCCCAAAGTCATGTTCTCTCTACCCCCCCACACCCTTCCCTCTTGCTTTCTACTCTCATCATCCAGCGGAGCTACAGTAAGGAGCTGGCCGGCTGTCAGCTGTGGGAAGTGGGCCAAGGTCTGAGGATTTGTGGGAGAGTTGGTAGAGCGCTCTAAAATTAGACGGTTTACGACGAAGCGGCACTGTTTATCACCAGTGAATAAATGTTCAAGTGCGGAGGAGGAAGATGGTCTGCAGATCTTGCTTCCATAATGGGCTGGAAAGTTTTTCCTCATCATGTTTTTATTGTAAAGTAATCCAGAGACCCTTAAAGTCACCCCTTCAGATCGGTTTTAAGCAGAAGTGTTCAAATATTCAACTAACCAGAGAGGCAAACACGGTGCTGCCTGCCTTTTCTTTTCATAACTATGTCTTTTTGACCGAGGAGCAATGACGAACAGGTTGAGGATGTTTGAACCGATCAAGATTTTTTAGCACTTTGGGTCAGATGAGGAGAGCGAGGAACGCTTGTCCTCTCCTCTCAACTATCCAACTGTTATCTCCTTTCATGTCTGTGCAACAGAAATCGCTAAATGTACACACACACACACACACACACACACACACACACACACACACACACGCGTGTTTTTATGGGTTTGTGTGGACTATGCCTTCTGAGTTTTTTGTGTGGACCCTGTGCACACACGCACGCACACACACACACACACACACACACACACACACACACACACACACACACACACACACACACACACACGCAGCATATTTTTACCACAACACCTTCAAAGGGCTGCAGATCTCACATGAAAGCCGTATCAAAGGTCTCCTCTCACCTTCAGCAGTTTTTAATTAACTACCTAACTACCAGCTCAGTGTGTCTAATACTGCGTTGCCGAAGCAACAGCCATGAGTCGGGCAGTAACCCGTCCGTCTTTTGCATTCAGATCTTTGAGAGCGACGCTGGAGGTCAGACTTACACCCTGCCACCAAAGAGCTCTGAGGTGAGTCAGCAGCGTCGTTTTGTCTGCTTTGGTTTCCAGATCTTTGATGCGGTGTCGAGTAAAGACAAAAACCTTCAGTCTGAAAGTAGCCACGACTCTTCTGTTGCTCTGACCTCTGCTCTGTTTCACAGCTTTGATAGTGGAGCTGTGTAAAGATATTTTTACACGCGTGTGTGGGGAGATTAAAAGGTGTGTGTGTGTGCCTGCCTGAGTGTGTTAGTTGTTCAGGATCAAAAGCAGAGATTCCTTTCATGTTGATCTGCAGGTGTCTGAGATAAAGTCAGCAGATCTAACAGAAGTTCAGCATGCCTGAACTCTCCTCTAAGCTAGTGGGAACACACAAACAAACCATGTACGTCATTTAAAAAATAAGACCGTTATCGGGCGTTTAATTAGGAACTCATTCATATTCTGATCACCTGAGCAGCTGGAAACTAGAGCTCTGTGTACAGATCAATACGTATGAAACATTGCAGCAATTCTGCAAACTTCCTCAATTTTTTCTCTTATTTTTACTGAACTGCATGTTCACAATAAAGCGCCAAATGATTTCAACACTCTTTAAGGATTTGAATTATGTTATTTTGCTCTAATTTGACTCTTCATGCATCAGAAACGGTAAAATTAGTTATTTCTTTAGTTTTGGCTTCAAACAACCTTTTAATTAGACAACCAGACCGTCTGATTTGGGCCAAAACCTACTTAAGTTAGAAACTCATCACCAGGGATCTGTTCTGCTTACAGATATTTACCGTATTTTCCGGAGTAGAAGTCTCACCAGCCATAAAATGTGTAACGAAGAAGAAAAAAACATATAAGTCGCATTTTGGGGGGAAATTTTACTATTTTTCTTACAAAATCTGAGACCAAGCGTTTCACATTGCAAGACAAGTACCTGTAACAATAACAGAATAAACAATCAGGGCGCAGCAGCGCGCCACGGTCTCCAGCTGAGGATGGCGGTGTTTCAAACCCTCCCAGCGGGGCAGAGAAGCTGAAACCTGGACCGGAGCTGGCCCGCAGCAGCGCGGTTTACATAACTTGGTATATAAGTCGCAGGACCTGCCAGACTATGAAAATAAGTGCAACTTATAGTCCCGAAAATATGGTATTGGCTTTGAAAGACAAATCTATTGTTTGTTGCAGTGGATGCAGAAAAAAATCAAGTTATTACAAAATTCTTATAGCTTATTTCAAAGTGAGTGAACAGTGGAAACGGCAGGTTACTGTTTGCCAACATTGATATTAAAATAAACGAATGAAACCACCGTGGCCTCTTGAGCTCGTTTCTAGTTGCGTCAGAAAGCCACCATAAAGAAACGTCCCGCTGGATGACCGATGTAAACGACACGTTGAGACAGTGAAGATGCAATGGGATGTACAGGATGTAGTGAATCAGTGAGTCTCTGGGACAAAACCGCTCTTATTTAGGGTCTTGAAAGATTTAGAACAGGAAGTGGTTCAGGAAAACAAAGACGCCTTTCATTAGTTCCGAGCTTTAATGTTGTTTTAAACAGCTTTGCCTTCAGATGAGTGTTTAAACCTCTTGGATTTGGTTGTGAGTGAAGAAAACTGCTCTTCACATGAATCTGTGTTGAACTGTTGGGGATTAAAACTCTTGGGACTAAAAAGAAGGAGAAGAAACAAATGACCATAACAGGCACAGTTCTTCATTTCTGTCTTAGTGGCTTTGTGTTGGCTGCTGTGTTTGGGACACAAATCTCGTAGATTACACTAATAAGCAGCCATCTTTTTTAATCCTCTACAGTAAAGTCACTTTAAGGGTATGTTGTTGTGAACAAAGCATGCAGGACGAGCCCAAAGCCCGGAGAAGGAGAGGATATTCTGACACTGCAGCTGGATCTGGTATGGAGCTGTCAGCGCTGAGTCTGATGGAAAAATTACACCTACATGGACTTCCACCCTCCTGTCTGCAGCAGAGTCGAGATGTTTCGACCACACAGATGATGAGACATGTTTGACTTCTTATCCTTAGAACTATTGATGTTGAATGTAAGCATCTCTGCTATTGTTGTTCAGTAAAGGTTTGAGTTCTTCTAGATTTAACCGGTCTCTGCTCTGGGCTACAGCGTCTAGCTGAGGACATCCTAAACGTCTTCAGACCAAACATGGACCAGATGACTGTAGAGGAAAACTCAACAGGTTTTCAGAAAAGTCAGACAGACGGTTTTAGAATGAAAGATTGAGATGAAAGGCTTTTCCCTCCAGAGAACAGGAGCAAATGCTGGGCTTTAGTTCTCAGTCTAATGTGAGGTTCAACAAAAAGGCCCGATCCCGCGGTTCCAGAGGTCTGCAGCATTCCTAGGGGTTTGATCATTTAGGGCTCTTAGGGCTGGGCGATACGGCCTAAAATCAATATCACGATAAATTGAGGATTTCACCTCGATGACGATAAATGGACGATAACTACGGGTATGTACAGAAAAAAGTTGTCCACTAGATGGGGCTGTTGCATGTATTACATTATGACTCAAGGTGGTTCAGCTTCTTAAAGGGACATGAATGTTGCCAACCTACACACACCTGTTCATTCTTTATTATCAAATTTATTGACATGAGAAAATTATCTCCAACAGTCAGAAATTTTGATAACGATACATTTTCAATATATTGCCCAGCCCTAGGCTCTATATGTCAGAAGCAAGAGTTTATAATGTGCTCTGGAGTGGATGGGAAGCCAGTGAAGCTGGATGGATGGAGGTGTGGCATGGGAACACTTAGGAGGTCATGTGAGAAGTCTCGATGCAGCATTTTGAATCAACTCATGGAAATAAATAAACAACATTTTAGTTCTGATGCTTTTCCACCTGACTACTTCTATTTGATTCTCCGTTTGGCATCCTTTTTCCTGATAACGGAAGGTTGCCTTCTGAGTCTGAAGAAGTTTTCCTGAGACCTGAGGAAGTCCTAGACTGGACACCATACTGCTGGTTGCAACCAGAGACCATCTTTAAATGACCGTCTTGGCTCTTGAGCAGCACCCGGTCACTCTCGACTTACCGACCCTCTTTGTCACGCCCTCCCAGCACGATCCACTAAATCAGAATACAAACCTGTTTTAAATCTAAGATCCGGGACAGGGGAGGGACAGAAACCCGCCCAAGTGGCTGAGCAGAACACCGTTACAGGAGTGGAAACATCACCTTTGGGTGGAGCTTAACGGAAATGAGGGGTAACACTTTTTAATAGATGAAGAAGAAGGAAATGACAGCTTTAGCTCCTTTGTGGTTGGCCTATAGTGCTGTAATATTTGTGTTGCTAACGGTGACAGAAGATGTGTTTTGGGGCAGCATCTGGATGGGCAGACTGAGTTGATCTCCAGACTTGAAGCGAAACTCTGAAGTCTTCAACTATTTGGCAAAGTTCAAACATAAACAGTGTGCACTGACCACACAGGGCACGTTTTGAAGCCCAGCACGAGCCTCCGCCTCAGACTTGGCAAACGTCGCTGGAACGGGCGACCGCTCCCTAACCATGAATGAGTGTCCAGTGTTAGTCAGCGGGAAACCAGATTTTTGACTTTCCGTTGAGCGTTCGTATCGCCTGGACACAGATGAGGTTGTTGCCATGACGACATGTTTGTTCCTATTTCGGTGCAGGCAGAAGTGGGTTTCAACAGGCCTGCTTGTGTTCTTTCTTTGCAACAGGTGACGGGGCGGGGGTGTTGTCTTAAGAACATTAGTGGCTTTTATTTATGCCAAAACTCCCAAATTAATTAAGAAAGAAAACAAAGTGGTTGTTTTTTGTTTCTGCGGCTCGTGTTTGTGAACGAAGCAAGGCTCTGAGTCAGACTCCAGCTTGTCCCTTGAGGCTGTTTGTCTGGCAGGGCAAAAGGCCCTTTTACTTCATGAGGTGATTCATCAACAACAGGCAGCCAGCTTGACATAAACAGAAAAACTCAAACACATCAGATGGAAAGCCTCCAATGCCCCGTGTTACAGTCCCACAACGCATTAGAAATATTTCCAGTTGCCCCGCTTGGTCCCGCGTCTCCGTTTTAACCGGATATGGTTGTTACATTTGGAGAGATGGAGCCTTTCCTTATGATCTATGGCCTTAATAATTGTGGTTTTGAGCTGCGCGGTGGCGCCTCCCTCTGCGTTTCCCCCTCCAGAGACACGGAGTCGCAACCAAAAGCCTCAAATGGCTGGTGAGGCTGAACGGTGGGCCGGCCCCCACCTTAAAGTCAACTCGAACTTCACTGCTAATGCCACGAATAATGCAACACGTAATTACCTCCAGGAAAGTTTGGAGATAAATCTTCCCTCCGCGTCGCAGGAGGACCGGTCTAGACCAATCCGCCGGCCCTTGACAATCATCTTGTGTACACGGTCATTATAACGAGGAGCTACCGCCGTCTGTGTTGCCAAATGAATTTCTGAAAGGCTAATTGTATGACATCTTTGCTCCGCTGCTTGATCCGGAGCCAAGCATTTAAACTAATGGAACCGTATTGATTTGTGTGTTATGGTGCTCGGCTCACCCTCCCTCCTCTGTTTACCTCCTTCCTCACACACACACACACACACACACACACACACACACACACACACACACACACACACACACACACACACACACACACACACACACACTTATCTACCACTACTCATCCACTTCTCTCTATCATTCCTTCACCTTCCTTTAGAGGCTGAACATACTGACCAGCATCTACTCCATGTCGCCCCCTGATGGGGGTATTTGGGAGAACCTCAGTGGGGCCACAGACAGGCTGATGAGTGTTTACATGCCAGACGGCCTGACGGTCCAAGTTCCCACCAGAAGAGACCAGACAGCTGCAGACCTTCTCTGTGCAGCTTGCAAGGTTGGATTTCAAGGAAATGACATTTCACCACAGTGATGATATTTCTGACAGCTGATGCAAGGAAAAAGGGGAACTGAAGCAGTGATGCCATTTCAGCTATCGTCATGTGTAGAATTAGGATTTCTTTGACCTCTTTAGTATCGACTCAGTTGCATTACGCAGAGATGTCATAAATCCTTTCATCTGATGCAAACATGCATGCTATCCCTTAAGGTTGAATCTTTGCACCACGTGAAGAGTCTGTAAATAATTCACACCTCGCCTGCACAGCAGCAAGCTCGTCGGTGCATGAAAAATGTCACATCGTTCTGTGGATATGGGCAACTGAACACTAAGTGGCTCCTTGTGTAAACAGGTGAAGCAGCTGGACCCGGCCTTGCACGGCCTCCGACTGCAGTGGCGGGCGGGACGGGACGTGGAGGTCCGATTCGTGGCTCCCGGCGAGCTCCTCTGCGATGTGGTACGGAGGACGAATGTTCACAATCCCTCCAGCGCTTTTTATGATCTCGTCTTTACTTCACTGTGTATCGATTCGCTTCACATCGCCCCGCAGGTCGGTGATCAGCTGGAGGTGGTTCCGGCTAATGTGTTCACACTGCACATGAGGAGACCAAGCAGCACTACCGACTTTGGTGAGTCACGCATACAAGAACACAAAGATCCCCATGTGTGACTGCAGCTGTACTCATAAGAGCTCCCGTTTTCATGCCAGGATTTGCAGTGACGGGACACATCGACAACCAGAAGAACAGCAGGATTTTTGTCAGTGAAGTTCTCCCTGAAGGATCGGCCTTTAATGAAGGTGGTTGTCCTCTCTAACCCTTACCCCGGCTTTCCACAGGAGCCGTCAGCAGCACGTTACTGCAGCAGCACGTCATAGCTGCTGATAGAAACCGCTGTGGTCAACAGAACCTTTTCCACTGGAGCCGTCAGCAGCGCGAGTCGGCCGCGTCTCAGGAGCAGCATGTCGCGGCCTTTACGCGCCGGTTCTATTTTCTACGCGCGACGCCTCTGAAACGGGTCAAGTTCGACATTTTTGGGGAAGGAAAGACAGGAAATCGGACGCGGAAATGGAGAGAAGCTCCCGAGATGTTCAGAATAAAGAAAGTACTGCCTTCCGGTTGCTTTACTTTAAAAAAAGTTACTAACTGTGCGGCCCTGTGAGAAGTTATCGCCTAGCTAGCAGTCTCCTTTGTTTTTCAGGTCCGTATTGGCGATTATAAAACGGACAGAACATAAAACACAAACCATGTTGTAGTTTTGTCCTGCTTGTTGTTGTGTTTACTGACGAAGTCACTCGTGTGAATTCGTGCTCGGTCGGTGACAGCTGCTCCCCTGCTGCTTCGCGTCTCGTGGGAAGGGCCAAGCAGCAGTTTACGCGAGCAAGACGTGCTGCTGACGGCTCCCGTGGAAACCCGGGGTTAAACGTGCCAGTTACAGTGTCATGCAGGTGCTGAATCTCCTCCGTGTGCGTTCAGGTCTGCGTCCGGGAGATGAGATCCTGGTGCTGAACGGCCGTTGTGTGTCCACTTTGGACCTGACGTTGATCCAGACTCTGTTTGCTGAACACACCCTGCACCTGAGGCTGAGACGGGACGGTTGTGTCCCGTCAGCTCCGACGTCGGACCGTCTGATCCCTTCATCCGATCACAGCCAGGAGTTTCGTAGCAAACACCACCGAGCCAAGTCCTCATCAGGTGAGTTGTTACACATTCAGAAGGTTTACCTGAAGATGCTCCAGATGGATTTATGTTTTCAAACCAAAGTGGGACCCTAGTTTGTTTTGTGAAGATGTCGATCGTTTTACTTTCACAAATCCTGAAACCACATCTCAAACGCGCATCGTCGTTTTCCATTTCTTCACTTTTATCAGTCACTCGTCTTTCACGATTGATGTAAGCGTATTTGTTGGCTGCTCTGTGCAGCACGGATGATAAAGCAGAAACTTCACGGTCTGCGTCTCAACGTGAACCACTGAGATGGGCGCTTCCATCACAAGACAGCCGCCAGACTCCTGTTTTTGTCAACATCGTCACTTCCCCAGAAGTTACCGTTTGTTTCATGGTGAACAAAAACCCGATGAAACAGCAGAAAGATAAAGATCGGATGAAATTTAACAAGTCTGACACGAAAGGAGGGTCATTCGGCTCGGTTTAACCTCTCTGTGGATGCAAGGTGACGGCAAGGCCGCCCACGTGGCACCGAACACTCCAGCCATTCTAGCTGGTAGACGAGTCGATTGCTTTTAAAGCCCCACATTAGAAGAAGAGAACTTTACATTTAGTCAGGAGTTTGTGTGTTTGAGAAGTCGGGGAGCGGTGGAGGGTGTTTTAAAGAGAAATCTAACGGGTTAGTGCTGCTGCTCTACCACGGTCTGAATCCACAGAGCCTGTTTTACTGCAACAAAAACAAAAAGAGTCTGTTTCAGAGAAAGTGTTAAGTGTCATCTTAATTATAGCAATTCATTACTGTTTCCTGCTCTTCAGACATAATTAAGCACAAAGGGATTAATGACTTGAAGGTCTCATTACTGGCGGATCAAAGCACCTGCAGTTCTCTGCTTCATCCCTAGAGGGCACTTGCTTCCAAGCCGGAGAAGAAGAATGGAGACTTCTGACAGAAAACCCCAAAAACCTTTTTTCTCCCGCCTTTTCTTAGGAGGAAGCGCTCTGTCACCTTTAAGTGTTTTGAGAGCAATTAGAAAATGTGAGCTTTCAAATCCGTGTGAGGTGTTTTTATTTCCTGTGGTGATTTTGGCCGACCTTCCAGACGACAAAGATAAATAACACGCAGGAGACTTTGTCCTTGGGACTCAGATTTAAATACTCAGGCTTCCTGATTATATCATTCTGTAACGTGTGTTACTATGGAAACAGGCATGGATATCTAAGAGAATATAAAAAAAATCTTTTCATTAACTAGAACTGCCACACTGACATAAGCGAATGACCTTGTGCTTTAACTTTCAGATGCCTGCGTTAGTTTTTGAAAAGTTTGTGTTTTCTTAGTTGGAAAAATAAGAATAGCTGCTCTGACTCCCTTCCTCCTGCCCCGTTTCTCCAGACGTGTTTGCTGCAGCCGACAGCGGAGAGGCCCGGTGCGTAGGACCAGAGAACGATCACTCCCACTGTGCACACCGGCTCGTTCAGCACAGCAAGGTAGGAGTAAAGAACCAGTGTTCTCCATCCACACGCTGCACCTGCCTGTCCTTCCAGGTTTGTGTGTGTGTGTGTGTGTGTGTGTGTAGGGGAGAAGGAAAACCAGGAACAGTGTTGCGTGAGCCCTGTGCCCACTCGGGCGGCAGCTGCGAGGCTGTCAGGAAGCAGACTGGCACCAATCCGTAGCATTACCATAATTAGGATAGCCGCCGGTATAAACACAGCTTATTACTGTCACAGAGCCGGGAAGCGGACGGAGTGTGGCACTCGTGTTGCTCTGCCTCCAGCAAACATGAGTCACGTGGAAAGCCTGTGAAGAGTTTTTATTTATATCAAATAATTGAAACTTTCGAGTTTGTTTTTTGTCTTTTTATTTCAAATCGCTTTACAGGAACATCTCTTCTCCAGTAAACAAAAGCTAACGGCTCGTGGCCTTTCAGCTGTTAAATATCTGCTCTTTTTAATGGGGGGGGGGGGGGTAAACCGACCCCTTTTGGGAATACTTCTACTTCTATGTGAGAATGGGTTTATGGAGAGCGCTGATGAGTGTGTGTGTGTGTGTGTGTGGTCCCTAAAGTGGTGATGACATGGCTCGGTGCCTACAATCTGAAGAATGTTCAAACTTGTTTACCTAATATTCCATCTTCAAAGCTGTGTACAGTTGTCGACTAATTCGCTCATGGTGTAACGTGGAAACACGAAAAAACAAACAGGTTCATATTCATCCAGGTAAGAAAAACAAAAGATTCCGGCGGAATATTCGGTCGGCATCGCCTGTAGATCTATTTGCCTGCAGAAGATGCCGTGCAGTATTGGACCTGAGGTCAGGCCTGGAGGTGGATTAGAAAAAACAAGTCTCCTCTTCAGTCTACTCGGGCTTTATTCCTTTTGTTTACCCAGAGACACGAGTCGGTCCCACTGCACTGCACCACCACTGCTGCTCAGCTTCCTGCAGATTATGTTTTTACTCCAGGAATGACTGGAATAGATGTGTGTGTAGGGTTTGGGAAACTGAGTGTTTATGAGCTCAATCTATATTTTACCTCTGCTTATGGCCAATAAGCTGTGATACTCTATCTGAATATAGAATATCCCCCTGCTTGGTCTTTATCAGTGTTGGGAAAGTTACTTTTCAAAAGTAATTAGTTATAGTTACTAATTACTTTGTCAAAAAAGTAACTCAGTTACTGAGTTACGAGATTATAAAAGTAACTAATTACCAAGAAAAATAACTACTTAGTTACTTTTTTTGTAAGTAGCAATAAACAAATGTTCACTTAATGATTATTTGACTATTAGTTGTGGAAGTTCATCTTTTGATTTTAAATCTTCTTTCTTCTGTGAAGCAAGGAGTCTTAGATAAAGGGTGCTCTGTGAGTGACCTTGGAGAGAATGTTATTGTTATGATTTCATTACCTCTGTCAGAGCTGCAGGCTCTGAGCTCCAGCTGAGGGGATGAAGGCTGGCTGATTTAAAGGGAACACGTGCAGTCTCGTGTCTCCTTTTTGACCAGATGTTGGACGGTCAAACCGTGCCTAAAAACTGACCGTTGCTGTGCGTTACGTGTGTGTGCTGGAAGGCGGCCATGTGCACACGAGACACAAAGGAAAAGACAAATGTCACCTTTTTCATCAGTAGGAGTGAGCCACTGCGAAGGGAATGTTGAAAATCCAAAGCTAAAGCGCAGCCTAATATATTGGTGCTGGTAAATTACCTTTTTGTTGCTGGATTTAATCACATCGCAGCCTTCAGCTGATTCTCCAGGGTGAGGAGGGAGGAATTGAGTCACCAGGTAGAGAATCAGTCCAGTATCAGCAGGTAGGCTCACGCATGCCCGCGTTGTTGTGAAAGTCGACGGAGATGGATGAAGGAGGAACGAGTTTCCAGCTCTCTGTCACATTTTATTAGTTGCTTAATTGAAAATCAGTCGTTTGTTTTCTGTTTTGGGTGATGTTGTTGTTTTCCATCTGGATTCTGATTTACATTTTGAGTTTTCCTTAATAAAATATTTGGCTGCAGACAGAATCAGCAGACGGTTTACACAACGCCGTGCTTCTGTTATGAGCTTAACCAATCGATTGCAGATGTCATCTGAAGCGGTCGCGGATGACTCCCACGAGAGCGCTCAGACTAAAGCGATCTGACGTGGATAGAGAGTGGAACTGTGCTTACAGGCAAAATTAAAACAGCAGTAATTTCTATGAGATTTGATGGTTTAAGGCTTCTGGGATTTTATCTGATTACTGAATATTTGTTTACATCTTTATTTTAAACCCAAAACATAGATTATTTTTGCTCCTTCTAGTTTTTCCTGTGGGAATAACTGCGTTTTATGTTGCCTGATATATTAAACTAAGTGAATCTGGTTTGGAGGGACAAGAAAACGAAGTGGACACGTCTAATGTAGAAGTCCTTTCCTAAAAACAAAACCAAGGTTTCCGCTAAGAAGCCTGCCGATGTGGCTTTTCTACGGCCGATACCGATGTTTATGAACAGCCGGTGGCGATAATGTGCTGCTGATGTTAACGGTCTATAATTAGACATTTTCTGCTTTATTTTCACGCTAAAATGTCACTAATGACAGTTGATGCACAACCTTTCTGAACTGAATGTTTTCTTATTTTTCTGCACTGCTTCATATTGAAATCAAATATTAATATTATTGATATTATTAAACCAAAGTTAATCAAACGTATCAGTAAACTAAGTAATAAATAGAAAATATATCGATAAAAAGAAGTGTCAGTTGACAATAATGTTTATGAGAATCTATGAAGCAGATGTTTTTCAGGAATTCAAATATAAATCGACGTGCCTGACTTTAAATTGGCTCTACTGAAGAGGTTATCGGCCGATGTGATATGTAAACGCAGGTAAATATCGGCCTGATGTGTCGGTCTAACCCTAGTTTCTAGGTCTTTTTGTTGAGTAGATGGATGAAGCGTCTCCGACATGACTGCTAAGAAAAGGCAAACTGTTCGAGATGGCAGCAGAGGAACCCAAAACAAACAAAACCTCAACAAAGTTTGCCGAAAATGACCATTTTGAACAAATCATGAGCAATGAAATCAGCAGAAAAGTACCTGAATAATTTAGTTTTCACCTTTTGAGTTATTGGCCACCACCAAAGTTTATGCTCTTGTCTTCCTTAAGCAAAGGTTAAACAGCGAGCAGACATATTAAGCCTCTTTGCATCCATCCAGACCAGACGTTCCATTAAGAGCCTTTAACTGGGTTTATGATGGAAGCTAGAAGTGGAGCCGCGCTCCGTCTGGAGAAATTCAGTTTGATGCATTGATGTTCCGATTTTGTTTCTGGGTAATAATGCCATCAAACCTGCGTGCATTCATATGATTTCAGCGTTTCTGCTGGACGAGCACGTCCGAGGTGTTTTCAGACCCTTTACATATGTTTGCATGTAAAAGCAGTTCCTCCATTTTTATCAACTCCCAGATTTCAGACAGAGACGCGTCATCTAGTCTCCCTTCCAGCTCCAAAATTTAGACAATCTCCTGTACCTGACTTCCGTGTGTGTGTGTGTGTGTGTGTGTGTGTGTGTGTGTGTGTGTGTGTGTGTGTGTGTGTGTGTGTGTGTGTGTTATGACTAAGCCCATCAGTTGCCATCTGGCCATAAGGAGCCTATTAATCTGGGCTTACCGCTGGCGGCTCAGTTAACGAGCCTCCTTTGGTCAGTCCACTTCAGTGTAAACAAGTTAGATCAGCACCAAACGGAAGCCATGATACCACCTCGCTCGGGATGACCTCATCGGGGGCGGCTGGAACTGCAACGGCCCCGACGAGGAGCGATGAAGACCCCCGGGAATGCCTCTACCTCACCACCTTAGCCGAGCTTTTTCTGCACGACCGGTCTCCAGCCCACGCGCTGTGCTCCCTGCTAGCCATGTGCTGGTTCTGGACGTGCGGCTCTGAAGCAGAGCAGGCAGACCTTTTTTTAGGATCTGCGCTGCTCAGCTTAGGACGACTGCTTAAAGACGAGCTGTCCTGCCTGACTGAGGAGGTGACGGCCTGCCTGTCCTGCCAGAGAGGCGCCAAAGGGGACAAACGGATGGTAATTATGGGCCGTTGTGCTTGTGGGAGGAATTCACCGAGAGCTGATACTGTAAGAATTCACACCTCCGCTGCTAACTTTCTAACAAATCCCACAAACATCTGTGGGATTGTGGTAAAAATATCTCCAGCGCTGGTTTGTCAGAAGGTTGATGCACACCACAAACTCATAGTCAGCGTTTCCCTCGGAAGGAAAGAAGTCCGGATCCTTCATCTAAAAGTCTTCTTGAATAAACTTGTATTTATTTTAGGTGCCTTGGCGTGAGAGAAGAGAATAATGGTGGCGCTTCTTTGCCTTTGTAGCAGCAGCCATGCAGTGAAGTGGATCTGAATAGCCGGGGGGACTCGGTAGAATAGGTGCTTTAAGCTGAAGCGGGCTTCATTATTAAAACACACCCCTCTCCCCAAGTCCCCCGAGAGTTAGCAGAATAATATTTGTTAACGATGAATAATAAAAGGCATAAATGGGTTTGAGTGGAGCGCAACGGGACCCCCCACCTGCTCTGTTTGATTTATGAGACTGTGTTGTCTTTTATTGGGCTTTGAAAGGATGGCGTGGTGGCACCATAGCCCGCTACGATGGCGCATGAATCACTGGGTGGCTGCTCTTTCTCTCTCGGCCTCACCGTGTCATGACGAGGCTGTTTTCTGTGAGGGATGGGTGAAAGCAGCCCCCAGGGGCACGCCCGTATTTCATCCCGTCTTTTTTATCCTCTCCCTCCCCACATTTGTTTGTTTATTGCAGCAAAGATGGAGCTCATGTGGGTGAAGCGTACGCCTTTTCCTTTGATTTTGAGCAGCGTTTCATTGCAGCACCAAAAAAAAAAAAGTTCTGCACATAATGACTCGCAGCTCTTAAAACGGACCCCCAACCCAATCCTATAAGCATCGGTGCCCTGAAGAAAAGTACTGAGATCTAAACTCAAATAGGGTTTTTACTTCTCTGCCTTTAAAAATGTAAAACTATTGTATTTGTTGATCACTTTTCACATTAAAGCCGCTAATGGGTTAAGTGAATAACTCCCACCCTCCAAGGGGTTGAAGCTCAGGAGATAAGTGAGGTTTTCTGGTAATTGGTAGTTCGATTCGAGGCTTCTCTAGTCTAAGAGTTTGTTTTTGGGGAAGAGCTCTCGTCTCCAGCATGTTCATTGGAAAAAGAGGCTGAAACCTTTTTATAATCTGCTGCGTTGAAGGAAAATAGCTGTTTAAATACCACACACAACATAGCAGTGGCTACTAGAGGTTAAAGGTCAACAATAAACTGTAATAACCTCATTTGGCATTCAGGAGGAAGCCCTAGCTACATGTTGATGCCAGAATTTTAGCTTTTTAATGCTTTAAAGCTGTGAAATTCCTGTTATTTCGAAGGTTTGGACGAGAATCTAAGCTTGTGGTTGTCAGCGGTGCTCTCTTCAGATTTGGGGTAAGTTCGTACCTCCAGAAAGGGACTTTAATGAGGGTGCTTCTCCACCTGTGAATAAGAAGGTGGTGATTTATTGATCCAGCTATGTTCTAACCCTCATCTATGACTGAGATTTATGCTGTGACCAAAATAACTAAATCCTGGGCCCTTAACAATTGGGGCGAGGAGATCTGTGATCCAAGAGAAGCTGCCGCTACTCCTCCACATCAGAGCCAAAACTCACTAGAGAGGGAATATTCTACCTTAGAAACTTCTCTGGTTTCCCCAGAAGGAACTGGGAGGGATGACTTGGTTCTCCTAGACCTGTCGTCTCTGGGACTTTTGGATTTGATGGAAACTTTAAGTGGCTTTAATTCACACTTTTACTTATTTGGCCTTTTTTAATTTCTCCGTTAATCCCAGATGAACTCCTGTGACATGCTGATGTTTTATTCTTGTGCATGGCCATAGTTAACATTCCTGCCTTGTTACCCCCTCTGACTCGGAGCCTCCCATTTTTGAGTCAGCCATTCCTCTGTGTGCAGAGGTAACAAGCCAGAACACTCTACATTGTGCTGGTACCATTGAGACCGGACACCAAAACAGCTCCCGGCCTTTCCATACAGCTCTCTGGAAATCACAGCGGAGAGGTCATCTAGAGGCGCAAAAGGAGGAATGACGATTGAAGCGAGGAGTGGCGACAGAGGAAGAGCGATGCTGATGCAAGAGCTGCTAATTTCCCCCCAAAGTGGCCAGAATTTATTCCTCTGATCGGCGTGCAAAACAAGGCAGGAGGAAGTGATTCTTCTCTGCTTACGCCTTCAGGATGGAAGGATAGAGAATCGATGGCTCAAACTCCATCAGAGGCAGAATTGGTCCTTAAGGCCGAAGCTTCCGGCCTATCCAAGGTTGCAAATTAGGAGGGGAAGGCAGGGGAAAGTTGGGAATGTCTGATTCTTTAAGAAGGAAATTCAAGACGGTCAAGCTGTACATTCAGATGTATTAGTGTGGAGTCATGCCGAAGTTTAGGGGAAGCAAGCTGCGCAGGAAGGGTTGCTCTCTGGCTCGACGGACTCAGCGTCACGCGGCGGCAGCATGGAGGCTCCTCTACCGACTGGTCTTCATAGTGACCCGGAGACTGGGAGAGGTACTTTATGGACACTTATTTAACGCTTTTGAAGAGTGAGACAGTAAGTCATCGGGCCCGTGCTCATGAAAGCGAGTTGATTCAACAGAAGCTGTTGATTAAACGTTCAAACGGTTAATGTCAGTGAGAGATGAACGCAGGCGTGTAGGTTGAGCGTGTATGCGACGGCAGCTCCTTTGATCTGTTTGGAGTGACAGCGTGATTCGATTTTACTCAACTTTAAAAGCATTTTGGAATAAAGCCCTTCACTTTGACAGCAAACATGCACGCGTGCAGACAGAGGATTCGAGATCAAACAGGAAGTCCTGCTAGGCGTCGCCAGAATGTAGACAGAAGACAAAGTAACAGCGTACAAAGAAGGGTAAAGAACTATTTTCTAAACTGACTCAAGGGTACAAACGTGATGTGGAGTCGACACCTATCAGGGAGAAAACCTGAACGGGAATTTTCAGCGGTGCTGTCGGATCCACTTGTTTTCCGCAGCTCTCCCAGGCTTCTCTTCCGTCACTGCTGGCTCACATCCTTCGCTCCTAATCGGTTATCTGGGCTGGCTGTCAGGCTGCGTTGGGTGGATTGTTACGACGGCCTTCTGAGTCACGAGTGTGTCCTTTCTCTCTGCCCAGCTTCTCCTGTCTGGCAGCAGTGCAGGTGCATTAATAAACAAGCAAACAGTTCACAAATTTCCCTTTTTGCTCTCCAGTTCTGTTGCTCCGCCATGATCGCATGACGTTGTGTGTCTATGTTGTGACGATGCAGTAATGTGTTGGAATTAATTCTGCATTTGATTGGCAGTTGACGCAAAAAAGGGGTAGACACTTAAAAAAATAAAACAACCATCCTCCCTTTTGGGTGTCAGGAGCAGAATGAGACGTGACTGCTGTCAGTCTCTACGAGCCTGCTCTAGAGGGCTGTTGCATGAATTCTGTTGCTCTGATATCCTTTAACCTGTTTCCTTCAGGCAATCCCCCCCCCCCTGCCTGCTGGGGGAGTTTTCCCAGTGTGTGTCTGTAAATGAGGGCTGACTGCCGCTGTGTGCAGCAGCACCACCACCGGTGGCTCAGGCAGCCTTCCTGAGCTTCACAGAGAAAGTTTGTCAGCTGCAGGATTTACAAAAAGGAAACCAGCATGAACCGTCGTTTAGCGGTGTACCCTTGATTGAGATTGTCAGTGTGAGCTAATTAATGTGTTGAG
The DNA here is from genome assembly GCF_043380555.1 of Nothobranchius furzeri. Lineage (NCBI taxonomy): Eukaryota > Metazoa > Chordata > Actinopteri > Cyprinodontiformes > Nothobranchiidae > Nothobranchius > Nothobranchius furzeri. The sequence continues at coordinate 36,611,737 of NC_091758.1, forward strand.
GTATGTCCATTTTGCAGAGCATGAAGACATTTTGTCCCTGGCACGCCGGGAGGACATCAAGTCCCTTCATAATTATCAGCCGACGTATAAAGAACTCAGCGTAGCGCTCATGCGGACAGTCGATCACTCCAAAGAGGCTTAGCCCAGACGTTTATGAAGAAAAGGGAGAGGAACCGCCCCCACCCCCCGTCGGTCCTTTTCTTCTCTCATTCCCAGAGACACGCAGCCTAGATTCAGACTCTGGGAGGTAAATCTCTGGAGTGACCGCGCCGTAATGAGCCAGCTGATGAGTCGCTGGCTCATTAACAGAAGCCTTGATGGTCTGCGGACTCCCTGTGAGTGGGTAGCGGTGGGGGATTATGGGTGGTAGCTCGCTTCGGTATAGAACTAAACGACTTAGACAAGCTTTCGCACACCGCTCACGTTTCGTGTGCATGCATGCGCTTCGGTGCCTGCAGCGTCAGAGCGGAGGGCGCATCGATCCGCGTCTGTTGCTATACACACTGTGGCTGGGGGAGCGAGTCTTGACTGCTTGCTCGTGCTATATTCTGAAGAGCATCACACACACACACACACACACACACACAAATCGGGGGAGCAAAGAATGCTGAGCAGCTGTTTTGGCTGGCATGAGGGCCGTCCCACCACTCTGCAGCAGATTGGAAACTGCGATTACCCGCACTTATCGACCTCTGCTGGATTTTAGAGACTGCATGATTATAATGCAACGTCATGTCCGTCACTTGAAATAAGAGGGACTGGTCATCATGAGGCTATTTTTAGCTGTGAAATCGCATCATAATTGACAGCTTTCACACCCGCAGACCAACGTGGTGTTGGATGTTGCTACAGATTAGGGGTTTTGCTCATCAGATGAGACATTTTTGGGGTTAGCTGCTGCTAACAGAGGATAATGTACGATTTCTCCTTATTGCAGAAAGCTTTTAATTGTTTTTTTTTTTTGTGCCACAGGTGCTACCAGACTGTCAAATCTTCCCTGCCACAGGCGAAACTTTACAAGAAGATGCCTTAAGCACACAAGTTTCCTACCTGAGGCTGTGCAGTTAAAGCGTGTAGGAAATAAGTTATGCAGATGATCAAACATCTGCAAACGAGGCGTTCCCAGTGGGGTTCCACCTACCTATCAAGTACACTAAATAGAATTTTTCTGTGAAGGAGCAAAACCTCTAAAAACGACTAAATCCTGGTTTTGTGGGAGTTTTTTTTAACATTCTAACCATATCTGAAACAGTAAAATGTCTGCTGGTTAGTATTCAAATGTGCAAATCTTTATTACAAAGCCAATGAACATATCCTACAGAAATAAATCCTAAAGACCAAGTTCACTAGGAAAATAGTCTTCTACCCCTATTTCCTGCATTAGACCCCAACAGAAAATAAACAAGGAAACGCTCGGATGAGAAAAGCCAGTCGGATCTACGTCACACTGAAAATGAGCATTTATGGACTCGCCCATCTTCGTTCATCAGGGAACGCTGCTTTAACATTCAGGAGAGAGCAGAGCATGCTTTGGCCAGGCTTGTGTTATTTGTGGAGATACAACACCAGCGTAGCAGAGTGGTAGAACTGTTACTGTTAGCCAATCAGAGCAAAGGGGTGCTTCTCAGTGTCAAGAAACCTTGCCTTGATGTCTTGGCCCCGCCCCGGTTGCCTAGGAGATACGTCATCAGGAGCCGCCAAGACGTGTTCCAATCGGTTTCAATGTTCATGTTCTACCGAGGCGTGTGTTCTCCGTTTGTTAGCCGTTTAGCTAGCTGAGCGAGGATACATGGGAGGTGTCTTGTAGCCTAGCCTTGGTCAAAAATTACCCACAATACACTGCGGTATTTTCAAAAAGACGGCAGATCAGAAGCCGGCAGCTACTTCTGGGACAATTTTCAAGTTAAAAACACATTCTCTCTCGTGTCACGTGACGTTACGTGACCGCCGCGGTCACGTGATGCAAGTCTGTCCCATTTAACCGTTTTCTTTGACCAAGGAAGGACAGTGTCCTCGTTAGCAAGGCGCCTTGGCATTGAGAAACACCCCCGATGTCTGAATATCAGGAAGTAAGACTCCAAATCATGCAGTGTTCTGCTCCCCTCCTGGCCAACTCTACTTCCTGAAATAGAGGTGCCAGAGCTTTCTCCCCACATAAATTGACTCACAAGGCATTCTTCTATACTAGAGACCACTGCAAATGTATTAAACACCAGTGAACTTGATCTTTATCGGCTCTCAGAATACCCAGAGGGATTACCGACCATGCTCGGCAGTTATTTACGCAATTAGGATTCTTTACTGCTTTGAAATCATCAGAAGCTTTATTGGATCTGTGGGAAGATTTATGTATTTATGTAAGGTACAACATCTTAAAGTACTATCCTCTCTGTCGCCCCCTACAGAGCGTGGACGCGGTCTGCACCCTCTACCAGTCCTTCCATGAAGGCTCCAGCTCAGGAGTCAGGGATGTGATGGACGACATCAGGGAACTGTCCGCGACGAGGGGAGGGGAACTTGGCTCAGGTGGAACCAGAGATGGAACGCTGCTCAGACCTTGCCCCAAGCATTTGAGCGCCACTGAGAGGCTGCGCAAGGTCATCCAGGAGCTGGTGGACACGGAGAAGTCCTACGTGAAGGCGAGTCCACAACCTTTTGACAGCTGTAATATAAGAATGTAATCTGAGAGACGAGGATGAATATTTGATCAAACCTGACAGCATTTTCTAAAGAGATGGAACAAGTCTCTTATCGTTTCCTGAAATTTAACAAGACATTTTTGATGCAAGGCACTGGAGAGGGGTGGTGAGCATTAGACCCATTCCCTCTGACTGAGGAAGTGTCTAACCATATTTCCATCCCATGCCGTCAATTTTCTGCCCCCATGTTTTTTCTAACAGTTCCCCCCTCCACCACCACCACACACAGGTTAAAAACCACATGAAACACTTGTTTTTGCTGATAATTTCGTTATTTTCCTGTTTTCCTCACTGAGCACTCCTCTTCCTCAACCTGCCATTGAGTTGTGATTGAGAAAAGCGAGCGTCTTCCCAGAGTGTTTCCATGCAGGCCTTTCCATCTGTGTCCACGCGCTACCGTCCGGGTTGGTCGGGGGGGCGATGCTCATTAATCAAGCTAATGAGAATATCCTCACTGATACTTAGACAAGCTACCGCCACATTAAAGGAGCGGGCGGCGGCGATACCGGCGAGAGAGGGAAATGAGGTGATTTGTGGGAGGAGAGAGGGAAAGATGGAGGTTATACAGGAAGAAATCTGATGATGAAAGAAGTTTTAAAGGGTGAGCTGCTAAGGAATGATGTGCAAATGGCTGACCTTTTACATGTATTTCCTTCTAGGACCTGGATAGCTTGTTTGAGATTTACCTGAAACCACTGCAGAACGAAACCTTCCTTCCACAAGACGAGGTAGGTGTCACCCTTACCTCATACTCTACCTCTGTGCGATTTCTCATCATTAAGAACGTTCATGACGATTGGACAAGGTTTTTCCAGGATTGTACGCGATTAACACTTTTTTCTTTACTGGTGAAGAGTATTTAAATGTCTGAGACAAAACCTGAAATGGCCAATATCTGCAGAAAAGAGCTGCACAACAATTGGTTTTGGCCTACAAGACTAGAATCGGTGCATCTACTTTAGTTAAGTGCGAGGGGCCATCTCCGGCCCTCCCTGCAGATGGTAGGGCCCAGGGCTGAATGTGGACCGGAGGTGTGTTCTCTGAGATCCTGACTTCTTAATGAAACATAAAATGAATCGAGTGTTTATTAGCCGTTGATGATCCCTGCTGAGCCATCTCCCTTATTGCCACTTCAACAGCTTCCAAGTGAAATTAGCATTCCCCTTCACCGACCTTGCCTCGTCCCAGAGGGACAGGTTGGTAAGGTGCTGGCTTAAGAGTAAACACCTCAGTACACACTACTCATTACAAATATGAGACTTTTCTCCACTTAAAACCGCGTGATTAAATTCCGATTACATGTGGCGTCGCTGCAACATGCTGATGAACTCAGTTTCCCACTGACCTCAAACACACGTCATTCCTTCCCAAGACACTCCAGCTAACTCGGGCCAGATCAAGTGGTCATTACTAGACGAAGGAACATGTCCTGAGAGAATGGACAGGGACGCGTTAGCCCCTTAATGGCTTTTAATGAAGGCTACCGGCCACCGTAGCTACAGGTTTTTATGAGCTACATTTTTAGCGGGGTCATAGCTTTGCAGCTAACTGGCTTCATCAGAGATGGAGCATCACAGGGGAGGTTTTATAAGACTCCAGGGTTCCCGTCTGACTGACTGTTATGAATTACAAGCCATCTTGGCTTTTTTCCCCCTTCTCTTCCTCCCACTCCTCTCGTCTCTGCTGCTCTCCTTTCATACGTCCTCATCAATCAACTTCCTACTGCTCCACCAAACCTTTCGTCTTTTTTCTTTCTGTCACACTTCCTCCCCTCCATCCTGTTCTCTCCCTAGATGGAGAGCCTGTTTGGAAGCCTTCCTGAGATGCTGGATTTCCAGAGGGTCTTCCTGCAGACCCTGGAGGAGAGGATCGCCTCCTCGCCTGACTTCAGCACCCTCGAGACTCCGTCACAGTTTAAGGTGAGGAAAAATGCTAACTGATTACTTCTTTATAAATATTCCCAAACCAGACGTTGTCTTTAGAGACTTGAGGATGTATAAATAATTGAGGTGTAGTGACAGGAGCGTGATCAGCTGATTTATAGGCCTGACATGACAAAGTGTGAGGTCTATTGATTGATGCTGAAAGCCAGTGAGGTCCAAGGGTTAGCGGGGAGGAAGTGGACTCGGGGGGGTCTGAACTGTCTCCCAGGAGAGGGAGGGACAGTCATGACTTCATGTGTTCACTCTTTCATCCTCTCTCCAGCTCCGTGTAAAAACCACCCCCTGCCTGTTTTATCTCCTGCAGAAGCTGCTGTTCTCCCTCGGGGGTTCGTTCCTCTACTACGCCGACCACTTCAAGCTCTACAGCGGCTTCTGTGCAAACCACATCAAAGTCCAGCAGGTCCTGAAGAGAGGTACTCCATCCCAATCAGACATTTAACACGTTTCCACCCCCCTGCTAAAGTCAGCATCCTTACATCTGCGTTGCATCAGAGCGGTGTCGGCGCTCTCTTCTGGACTTTTGGTCTCTTCTTCTGGGATTAAAGGAAATTTTTTTGCGTGAAAGTGAAAGTCCCAGAGTCAGACTGGTGGATGAAAGTGACCGAAGCCTTTCCACACGAAGCGCCGGCTCATCAAACTCTGCACAATTTCAAAGTTTAATCAAAACCCTCCACCTTTCACGTTGCTTTTTCTCGCAGCTCGTAGAAGATTATCTAAAAGTTAATTCATGCCGGTACTTCTAGCATCGCTTGGGAACGCAGCCCAGTAAAGGAAACTGTCGGAGAAGATTTGCTTCGCCGCCGTGGGAGGGTAGAGGGGGCAAAATGCATCCCAGTGCTGCTTCAATCTGTCACATTAACATAACAGTTTGGGCTTTTCCTTGAAGTAGGCAGCAGGATGGAGATTTAATAGGATTAGGAGTTAAAAGTCTCTGATGGGTCAGAATTACCCAAAGCAACACAAATTCTAGACAAAGTTTGTGCACGAAAGAGGCTGAAGTTCTTATTTTAAATAAATTGTTAAATACTCACGTTTCTAAAGTGCACGTAGCCTAAAACATCGTCTGTAGGTCGTAGCACCAAAACATCAAATTAAAGCTATTATTTAATCCGAGATTAGAGCCCTCTCTGACGAGCCGCTTTTACAACAGGTGGAAGAAAAATCCCATCGGACGGATAAAACCACGGCACAACTTGGTCCGAGGCAGGTGTTCATCAACGCTTTCTAATCTCATTCCCCCTCCTCCACTTTCTTAATGAGGAGCTGCAGTTTCTGTTTATATGTCGACGTGTTAATTACCTGCCAATTACTCTGGGAGGTGCCGCTGCAGCTGTAAGTGTTATAATGAATGTTGTAGCGGCCCCCCTCTGTAAAGCGCCGGGGGGGAACGTCACCACTTCTGCAGCGCTGTTGGTGTGAGCATGAAGCAATCCCGACTAGATTATTTCAGCAAATAAGATGTTGACACAAAAACTAGGGTAGATCTTGTGGTTGGGGTCAGTAGCCTACACCACCCCCTGCTGGAGACACGTTACTGCACCATGATTCTGCACTGACCCAGATTGAGATTTGGATCCAAAACAAACATGGCGTGCATTTTCTTTTTAAGCTAAAACGGATCAGGCCTTCAAAGAATTTCTGGACGCGAGAAACCCCACGAAGCAGCACTCGTCCACTTTGGAGTCGTACCTGATTAAGCCGGTGCAGAGGGTGCTCAAGTACCCCCTGCTGCTGAGGGAGCTGGTCTCTCTGACTGACGCAGACAGCGAGGAGCACTACCACCTCAGCGGTAAGGAGGAACTACATCCAAACATCCATGCGTGTGGAGACACGGCTCCCGTCAACCCCGTTTCATTTTTCCCCCGCAGAGGCTCTGAAAGCCATGGAGAAGGTGGCGAGCCACATCAACGAGATGCAGAAGATCTACGAGGAGTACGGCCCGGTGTTTGATCAGCTTGTCGCTGAGCAGACCGGCCTCGACAAAGAGGTGCAGCTCTAAAATCAGCTCTGATTGAAAACACTCGAGCTAATTTCAGCCGACTGGATTCATCAGAACGGTTTATCTTGTGCACGTTGCCCTTTTGGGACTTGAAATTTCCAGACTGATGGAATATTTATTTGAAAACCACTGCAGCATTACATTTCAAAGTGAATGCTAAATGTTGAGGGGTATACTGTAGCACTGGATTTATAAGACTCCATCACGTCTTTATTCATAGATCTAGTTTGTTGTTCTTCAGCCTCTTGTTGCTCTTAAACCCTTCTGTTGCCCTCTGTGCTCCCGTCAGGTCACAGAGATTTCCATGGGAGAGTTTCTCATGCATTCCTCAGCGCTCTGGCTCAACCCGCACCCGTCGCTGGGCCGCATGAGAAAAGATCCAGAACTTACCGTGTTTGGTGAGCAGATGAATGTTCGTTAGAGCTGCGCAGAAGCATTTAAATACCCATGGCTTTAACACAGAACTGGCATCTAAGATGCTTCTGGCGGCTGCACCTCCTTCAAATTCTCCCACGAGGCATTTGCAGTCAAAACCAAGGCGCTGATGTTTTTCCCCCCCCTCTAGTTTTCAGGAAAGCGGTGATATTGGTCTACAGGGAATACAACAAGCTGAAGAAGAAGGTGGTAAAATGCTTCTCCTATAGTGCTTTTTTTTGGTTTGATGTAAAAGTAAAAAACATCTTTGCCTTCATCCGTTTGATCACCAGACGAATCCTCGTTCAGCACTTTGTCACGGCGACTCGGACCCGTTCAAGTTCCGACGGCTCATCCCGCTCTCCTCGCTGCAGGTCAGGCTGGGAAACGCTGCAGGTAGGATGCCGTTTTAGCCCCCCCCCCCCCCCCCCCCCCTGAAATATATTTGGACCACATGATTAAAAGCTTCATCTCTCCCAGGAACAGGCGCAGAAAGCAGCTGCATCTGGGAGCTGATCCACTCCAGGTCCGAGGTGGAGGGCAGACCGGAGACGGTGTTCCAGCTGTGCAGCAGGTCAGAGATTACACTCCCACCTGATTTGCTTTTGCTTTACGGTGGTAAGGTCAAAGTTTACACTGTAAATGTGTAATTTTAAACTTCTAATTAGTTCCATGAAGGCTAGGGCTGCTCGATTATGGCAAAAACAATAATCACGATTATGGTGACTGAAATTGAGATCACGATTATTTAGGACGATTTTTCTATTTATGTTGATTTAATTTGTTTTTATTCAGTCATAAAATTGCTCAGGGCACAATCAGGACAAAAATAAACAAGAAACAAGATGATCACTAAAATAATTCCTGATTCCCAGTATAAAAAGACCAATATACTTATAGCTCATAGTTTATGACCCAAGGGCTATAGACCTTGGTTTAACTCATGTAAGTCTAACCAGTACAGACCCAAATACCAATATCTTGCAAATACTGACAGCAAGAATTATACAGTGGCATTTATAACAAATACATGCAAATAAATTGATGTTCACAAAATGTTGCATAGCATTTATTGAGTCGTGTCAAGGTGCTGTAGGAGCGTGCACTAGCACCGTGTCCTCAGAGAGATTAGTTATTATTTATCAGCACGAGGAACTTATTTCTACCTTATTTATAAACTATTTATTTACAAGTCGTCCATCAGTTAATGTAATAATTGTCCTAACCACAGCTGCACGCCCACCCCCATCCCGGTCTCACAGCAATCAGGAGCAAGCTGCACGTGTGTTTAGCACGCGCACATTTAGCCGTTTTTAGCGGCTCAGGAGCCCGCAGGTACGGTGTGTGTGTCACTCACTCTGGTTAATCCAACAGGGAGCCGGCTCAGAGAGCTGTTTCTTTAGCGACCGACACATCACACACCATTCCCTTTCCTAATGTCCTGAAGAACGGTCCGGAGTGCAGGCGGAGTGTTTAGCTAACCTGCAGGAAACGTCGACGACAGTTATCCAGAAAGTAGCTAAGGGTTATCAGAGATGTTTCTGAGGTGTTCACTAGGTACTTTTAAGATTTAAAAAGTCAAGAGGGGGTCTGAAAAGCTGCTAGAAATAGCGTCAAAGTCGCCAAGTTGGTAACACCGTGGGAGGAGCGTTTCGTTTGCAACTCAGGGCAGCGCAAGTGGGAGGAGCAAATAATCGGCTTGTTTTGTTTTTTATAATCGTTCAAAACTCAGATCGTAATCATGATTAAAATTCGATTAATTGAGCAGCCCTAATCAGGGGTGGACATTAACTTCAAAACCAACCGGCCAGCCAGGCCTGTAACTCTGAATATTTACCGGCCCCGCCAAGAATCTACCGGCCCCGCTGGTCAGCTGACAAAACGAGTAAAAATAACAACTGAACCGTTTTAAATGTAATAAACCTTTATTTTGTACACATTCACAAACATAATAACGTATTCAAGTTTGAATTTGTTTGTTCCCTCAACAAAACACGATTTTGTCGTCGCATACTTCCGGCATACAACGCAGTACATCACCAACTCCGCTTTGCTGTATTCGAGCCATTGACTGTGTTCGAGATGAGCCAGTTCTGCGCAGATTAGACCAGCGGTGACCGGCGAGCAGTGCATGCCGGTTAGATTTGTGTCCGAATTAACGCCGACTTGCTCTGACGTCATGCATACGTAGGCAACGATAACCTCGTGAGATCAAGGCGGCCGCAGATTTTAGAGCAAGGTGCTGCAGTTGCTCTCCCTCGGCTGCAAAACCTAGAGGATGACGGGAAACGCCTGGCTCTCACCTGATCTAAGATCTGATTGGTTCATATTCTGATCCAAACATCCGGTGGTAGAACATGAAGTTAGTTGGTCACATGTATTCTGTAAATCATGTTACGTTGATGATGACAACAATATAGGCCATAAAGAGAAATGTGTTTTGTTTTCTTTTGTCACGTTTCCTATGAGCACACTGAAGCTACAGCTGCTAACCTTTACTTATTATTACAGTCATGTCTTCATGTACAATATATGATATCCACAAGCACGTGAGGATGTGTTTCAGCTGCTAACAGGCACTAGAATTAAAATTGAACAAGTGTGAATGCTAACGCGATATCTTCAGCCATCATCACCCCGAGCTACACATGTAGGGAAATCCAAGAGATTCAACTGGCAGAACTCTCTCTCTCTCTCTCTCTCTCTCTCTCTCTCTCTCTCTCTCTCTCTCTCTCTCTCTCTCTCTCTCTCTCTCTCTCTCTCTCTCTCTCTCTCTCTCTCTCTCTCTCTCTCTCTCTCTCTCTCTCTCTCTCTCTCTCTCTCTCTCTCTCTCTCTCTCTCTCTCTCTCTCTCTCTCTCTCTCTCTCTCTCTCTCTCTCTCTCTCTCTCTCTCTCTCTCTCTCTCTCTCTCTCTCTCTCTCTCTCTCTCTCTCTCTCTCTCTCTCTCTCTCTCTCTCTCTCTCTCTCTCTCTCTCTCTCTCTCTCTCTCTCTCTCTCTCTCTCTCTCTCTCTCTCCTCTCTCTCTCTCTCTCTCTCTCTCTCTCTCTCTCTCTCTCTCTCTCTCTCTCTCTCTCTCTCTCTCTCTCTCTCTCTCTCTCTCTCTCTCTCTCTCTCTCTCTCTCTCTCTCTCAGAGCTGAGGACATTGAGAAACGGAGCCGAGACGCTGAACTGAGGAGCGGCGAGCAGCGGCCGGACTTCTTGAGCGATTCGCTTCGGGCGCTTCCGCGGCCGGTGTGTCCCCGGCGTTAAAAACGCTGGCTTTCAGCCACTCCGTCTGCTCTCGTCTGTTTTCCAGGCGATGCGCTGCTCAACTCGAACACGGCCATTCTCTGCGCCTACCGTCTTCTTTAAACCGCCAAGGATCATTCCACCTACGCACACGCTTCTCTGCTTCATACCGTTTCGAACTGTCTCGCTTCTCCTCACCAGTTTTAAAGCGTTTTGCCGGAGATTTCATCAAGAAATCCAATCCCTGTGGTGGCGCGATCTTCCTGCGTGCTTGTGTGTTTCTAGCGTGGTTCCACTTCGTCTTTAATAGTGAACTTATAGTTCACGTGACTATAACTAATCGTGCAGTACGTGCACGAATCGTACAGGTGCAGTACGTGGCTAGAGGCGCGCAGGTTCGCGCGCACGAAACGAAAACGGCAGCTTCCTACAGGGCGGGGCCATGATGTAGGTGAAAGCCGGTGTGTAAATGACAAATAAAGCTTGGGCGCCACCCGGGCGGTAAGTCGTCAAGTATTTACCGCCCGACGAGAAAATTTAGCGCCATTGGCGCTCGGGCGCTTTAACGGTCCACCCCTGCTAATGAAGGCAAAACCCTGCTATCTTTTTTTTTATTTGGGGTAATAAGTTATAATATGCCATGAACATGTCTCGTTAGATCACAGAACGACGGTAGCTAAGAAATAAAAGCTCCTTTAAGCCGGGCGTACACTGTGCGACTTTTTCACTCGCAGCGTTCAGCTTCAGCTCAAACTGTACGACTTCCTCGCAGAGCAGATCTCACGAGTCATGCGCTCACACTGCACGACCCAGTTCTCGCATGCGACCTGACTGCTCACACTGTACGTCTGGTAGCAACACGTCTGCCCTAAAAATGTGCTAAAAATAGCAGTTTTTACGCAACACGTCAGACTTTTTTGTCTTGCCTGTTGTCCTTCGGGAGTGCTGCAGGAGGACACACAGGGATTTATGGGGGTTGGATGAGGAAACGAAATAAAGAAAGTGAATCTGTGTTTTGTGATCAGTTTAATTTGACATGAACACGACAAACACGCTTTCTTGACAATCTTTGTGAGTAAAAAAAACGTGTAGAAACAAAAACGAACAGCGTGTGTTATTAGGGAAATAGCGACCGGCTGGCGTTGATGCAGGATTGCGCATGCGCCGTGAGCAGTTCTGATACTTTTTGGGTCGCAGCGCCGCTTCAACAGTGCGATACCCTCACGAGGGAAGAGCGAAATATTAAACACACCAGAAGTCCCTGCGACCTCACGACTGCTGATCGGCGGCTGGTCACGTGGTGTTAATCGCCTCTCGTAACCCCCTGTACACTACACGACCGCTCGGCGCAAAACTCGCCCCGATGTCGTGGATTCTCGCACGAGTGGAAAATCGGCTCAAAAAAGTGAAAAAGTCGCACAGTGTACGCCCGGCTTTAGATGTTGGCAGCATTGAGTGATGATTACACCCAACATGAGGAGGATCCTCAGGATAACTAATCCTCGTCTCTCCTCAGTGTGTCAGAAAACAAGATCAGCATCATCAAGGTGATCCGCTCCCTCCTCAGGGAGAACTTGAGGAGGAACTTGAGGAACGAGGGAACGTTGGAGAGGAATAAGGAACGCCTGACTCCTGCGTGTAGAACTTTGCCCTCTTCAGCGAAGCTAGGTGAGCTCACAGACCGTTCTTTATGAAATGTGTTTCTAATGCTAGCAGCCTAATGACTCGTCTGTTTTAACACAGCTTCTTCCAGGGCTTTGCGGTTGTGTAAGCAGCCTTTTGACGACGTGTCTTCCCAGGGTGGGACTCTTAAGTTGGGTCCAGACTCTGATGAAGGAAGCCTCAGCAGTGGAACCTACAGCTTTTCTGGGGCTCCTCCAGCTTGCCCCTTGTCCGACCCACACGTCATCCTGGCTCAGCAGAACTGGGCTCCACCTCGTGGTTCCGATTCAAACTCGCTCTCCACCTCTGTGAAAGAATCGGACATCCTAAACGACGAAGACGACGATGGTTTTAGCGAGGGGGCTACAAGGAGGGACAGCGAGGACAGCAGCTCCCCTACGAGTGCCATCGAAGCTCAGTTCCTTCAGCTTCAACTCTCTGAGGACGTCGTGTCAAAATGTGCCTCCGCCCCACGTGTCCAGCCGGAGGGGATCGGCGACACCCCAAAGACCCACCACAAGCTGCTGCGGCAACGCTTCACCGCCATCAAGAAGAAACCCAGCAGTCTGAGAAAGAGCCCGGGCATGCTGCTGCACATGAAGGAGCAGAACAGATCGCTGGACAGTCAGACAGATCCAGCGTCGTCCTGCGGCGTGGTGGACCTCAACGCGCTGCTGGAGAGAGACTTCAGTGTCCAAAGTCTGACGTCAGTCGTGAACGAAGACTGTTTCTTTGATTCAGCTGAAAGCTGCACCACAAACTCCGGAAAGGTCACCTCTTCTTAGGAGCCAGCATGAACACAACAGAACTCGATCCGACGCACAAGTTAGTGGTCATAAGTGTGAGGGCAGTCCGGAGTCACGGACGGGGGAAGGCCAGCTGAGCTGTGAAGCTTCACCTAAACCCAGAGGTCCCGTGTCTGACACCTAGCTACAAAAGGTTAGGTGTAAAGGATCTCTCGGCAGGTGGACCTGCTTGCTCTTCCAAGTGGTGCAGCAAGGCCATTCCTGGGCTTTGCCCTTCCTTTAAAACCCATTTCCATGATGGCTCCAGCTGACTGGCAGGTTTCATTCGAGTTTTGACCTCTTCTGTGAAAAAATGGGGAGAATGTCTCCGTCTGTCAGTCACACGCGTCCCATGTGCTGAAGTCCGGTGCAAACATAGCGGCAGGAAACTGAGACGAATCGTGTTTCTCAGGCCGGCCCCGCGGTGACTCCTGCACACGGTTTACCCTGAACCATCGCCGGTAGCACCAACGTACAGCAGAGAAGTCAGACGGAGGGTAACTTCACAACAAGCCTTTTAGCTGTATTTTATGCACTAAAGTACACTGTTTGCCTAAACATTTGAAGTAATGTTATTACTGCTGTTTTATTTATTTCTAGGGTTGATTCTGAGAAGCTTTTTGGGTTGAATTTGTGGCTACAGATTAAATCTCCTTATTTTTTAAGCAGCCACCCAGATTTGGTGGTTTCACTGAAAATAGTGAGTTTTTTTTTCTATCTAACGTTCTGTATACTCGCACAAGCGCCACACTGTACAGCTGAGCTACGAGGCAGGAGTTCGTAATAAGTGCAGCTGATATTTTTGTAGAAACTGTTTGAGGTACTGTAAAGAAAATAAAAGAGATAATTGTTACTTCTCAGCTCAGATTTACCACGCCTTCGACGCTAGCATACCAATGAATGTGAACGCTTGTGGAACTGTTTTCTAAATAAAAGCTTCATCTCTGAATTACGTCTGCGGAGCAGCGCCTGCAGTTTGGCATCTTTTGTAGCTGATCGACGGGAACACATTTCTGGGAGTTAAATATCTTTGAGGCTCGGTCCCTGGGTTGCGCTTGACAGATGGTCCCTGATTGGCTGTCACACTATGTCCTCCTTTAGATGCAAAAGGTAAGTTCTCAGTAGAATATGGAAACATCTGACAGAAATGGGACACGAGAAGATGGAAGAAAAGCTTTGGTTTGGTGCATTTTATGCAAGGACATAAAAATTTAATCCACTTGCATGCTGGGATTTTTCTCGTCTTTGTAGAAACTAGGGATGTCCCGGTCAGGGTTTTTTGCCCTAGAGTCCGAATCATTTGATTTTGAGAATCTGCCGATAACGAGTCCCGATCCGATACTTTCAATAAATAAATAAGAAAAGGAAGAAATAGTTGCAGAATGTTCCTTATTTTTTAGCATAGCATAGTTTATTTATGTAGCACATTTAAAATGCAGCATGGGAGCTGCCCAAAGTGCTGCACAGGCTAAAACAAAACACCTAAACCCAGAGGTCCCGTGTCTGACACCTAGCTACAAATTATTTAATTCCCTTTTAATTTTAAACAGCAGATCACTTCTGTGAGGTAGCTTGAACAATCAAGTAATAACAAATTCTTCACTTTTGGACTATTTCAAATATAAAAAGTAATATAAAAACAGATAGCACTTCAACTTAAATACCTGGCAGGGGTCTATTTTGCCTCTGCCCACAAAATGCTTAGATACGCCCCTGGGCATGGAACGGAGTTTTGAAGATGATCTGAATTGTATCAACTATATAAATACTACATTCTGATAAATTATTGCTTTATACAGATAGAAATAGAGGCCTACCTCTAATTCTGGCCCTCCTTCCAGTAAAGGCCTGGAGCTCGATGAGCTTGAGTCAAATACAGGCCCGGGTCTGTATTAGAGGATTTACGGTAATCTAGGTAGAAACTGGATCTCTTTTGTGCTCCTTCTGGGTGTGGAAGTTAAGGGCATCGGGGAGCCTGACAACCTGTAAGGAGAAAACCAAGTTGCTCTCCTGTAATTTGAACCCAGTATCCAACTCCAGATCAGGGCTTGGATCGGGAAGTATAGCCCGAGTACCGATCAGTCTGAAACCACGTGATCGGGATCGATTTCCGGTCATGTGATCGGATCGGGACATCCCTAGTAGAAAGGTCTTTTATCAAACTGTGCACACACCAACACTCGTTTATCTTAATCAGCCCAACAGAATCAACCTTGGGCTGAACGACTTGTCGTATTTGAAAGCGCAATTTCAGACAACGCGATCATGTGATCCCAGGATCTACGAACTGTTTTACACATCCAGGGTTGCGCGTGGGCCGAGCTCAGAGTAAAGCCGCTGCTCCTCCACGTCAAAAGGAGTCCGCTGAGGTGGCTTCCCCTGGAAGTTTTCCAAGCATGTCCCACTCGGAAGCTTCCCAGGAACACCTTGGGAAGCTAGGGTGTGGTGTCCCTGCGATCCAACCTCAGATAAACAAGACTACTGAAGGATATTTAAGAATATGTTCTAACAAATCAGAATAAAATGAAAGAAACTGGATGCAAAATCCTAAATTACTGCAGAGACGACATATCTTAGCAGCTAATTTATACGCTTGAGGGAATGGTGTCTGTTTATACAGGCTCTAGCAGTGCAACTGTACAGTTACTGCTAAGTGCGTTTCCTGCTGTGTCAAAGCGGCCCGAAGCCAAACGTTGAGTTTGAAGAGGTTTTCAAACGCTGCAGCCAGGCAAACAGAGCGGCTCCTTCCATTTCATGACATTTGCTCTCCGTCTGTCTCATTGTCCACGGCTGCTTTTGGCAAAGATGGATGACCAAACTGAGCCACTGAACAACCAAATAGATGCATAACTAGGAGTGTGCACTGGCAACAATCTGCCGATATGTGGATATGTGCTATAATATAGCACCGTACTACAAGCCAGATGAGATTTGCTATTTTAAGACTGAATTTACTTGAGAAACTCCGGCCGGACGCTTCCAAGTCACAAAGTTATCGCAAGAAAAAAATAAAGCAAAAACACAAACTAGTTGAACCTTTGTGAAAAAGGCTAACTAAACTACTTTTTGCAAAAAGAACCTATCAGGAGTTACTTTTCCGCTTCATTTGATTTGTGGAGCTTTTATGAAGACCTGAAACCCAACGTCCACCACCCACAGCGGTTCCCAAGCCCAACCTTGTTGTAGACGACTTCAACGAACTCGACGGAAGCACAAAGACACTAAATCTCAGAGCTGAGAGCACGGATCAAAGCAGCTCTTTACATTTTTATCTCAACTTCACTTTATGCAGGACGCACCATGCTGGTAACTTACCAAAATAAAAGCACCAAAAACAACAAAGCCCTATGTGCTTCAACTGAACAGACTGTAAAACCCACATCACATTACTTCTGAATTTCTGATACGAAGATCCCCGATTTCTGGAAGAGATTATCACCCACCTCTCATCAAAAGTGAGCGAAGTCTCCCTCTGGCAAGCCGACCCGAACACACCATCTGTCGCTCTGGCAGGGAGCAGCGCCATCATGTTCTGCTGCTGAGAATCCCTTCTAACATTCAAAGAGGAGTATTTAAAACACTCTTGAATAATAAACAACAAGCTCATATTCATTCACGTTTTGTATTGTTTTTTATACAGTATTTAAATCCATTCATTTCTGCTTTAATTAAACATAACTCTGGTGCCGCTTCATTATTCTTGGCTCATTTACAGGACGGCAGTAATGAGCCCAAATGGACATATGAAGCTTATGTAATCTCACCTAAACTGACTATACGATAAAAACAGAAACTTGTAAATAAACAGAAGAATATTTTAGATTTAAAAAGTTGCTTTTCTTAAAAAAACTGACACGTTCACAATGATTTCTCCACCCCTTTAAGGCTCCGTCTCCCAGGTGACGAAGCAGTACGCACTTGAAGGAAATAAAATGTCCTGGATGTGGTGCTGCCATGTTCTCACTCTCTAAATCACCCTGAAAGCTCTGACATTTCTTTCAGGTCCCACAGGAAAAGGTGTCGGATAGAAATGAAGATAGAACTGGAACAAAAAGACATACTTACTCATCAGGACCTACTGTGGGTGGCTTTCTCACTCGTTTTTTTTTTCTTTCATCCCAAAAACACACAAATGTTGCATGGAAAGAAATGGTGCTCTTACAATATTCACGTGTTTCAAATAGCTTATTTCTCCCTGGGTGCAGGAAGGTGTTTAAAAATGCATGTCTATGCCAGGTGGAAATGTCAAGTCTAAGAGCAATGTGTTGTCTTCCTCTAACAGATGCTATTAGTGGGCTGCTCTTGGTTTGGTGCCTGTTTTCAGCAGGGCAGAGGAGCACTCTGGGTTGAATCCATGAGCATCTCCACTGGTGTGTGTTTATTCTTGCCCAGGTGCTTCAGTCTGAGCTCCTCTCTGAACTCGTAGCTGAAGAGGCCGGGATTGTGGTCGCAGAGATGGGCGTAGGCCTCCGTTAAAGCGCGTATATGGGGTATGGTGAGTTGCGTGGGGCGAAGCATGGGGTCCACATCCGCCTTCTGCATCATCTCCTGCGTCAGCTCATCGCGGCGCGCCTCAGGAAACAACTTTCTGGGGTGCGAGATGTGAGAGAGATTCGATTGTACAGATTTCTGCATTCAGGTCGCTTTGATATCTTAATGATCGTGCAATTTTAATGGCATTAGAAAGTTCAAACAGAAAGAAATTATCCCTTGGCAGTCATTTCAAATCTGAGAAGTTAATTGAAATCACACAAAGCTGCTCATGAATTGTTAATTTAACTCCAACACTGTGCTACAAAGACAAATTAAAGACCAAGTTTACTAATTTTTTCAATACATTTGCAGTGGTCTCCAGTATAGACGAATGCCTCGTGAGTCGATCTCGGTGGGAAAAGGCTCTGGCGCTCCTGTTTCAGGAACTAGAAGTGAGCCAGGTGTGAGAACAACACGACTCTGGAACGTTGATGTTTCATCTCCACAAGCCTGAGTTCTACTGTGTGGTGGAGTTGCTAATGCTAACAGTTAGCTCCTACTAGCCGAGACGCGCTCTGGATGCTAAAAGAACAACAGCCTTTCCCGTCATGAGCCAAGGTGGGTGAGTCGATGAATGCAAATTTTTAAATGTGACGTGTAATTTCCTAATCTGAGTGTTTCCCCGTCCATTTTCTATCGGCAGCCAATGCAGGAATTTAAAGGGACTTTACAGACTTTTGAATTTTTATGCTCGCGATTGCCCCCTCAGGCCAGAAGCGTAACAGCAGCTTCAATAGTAGGCTCGTGCACGAGGTGTGCATGCTGTACGTGCACACTCCTTAACGAAAATAACAGCTGACACAGTCCCTTGTGTGTGTGTGTGTGTGTGTGGCCCGGAGGACAGAGGACAGGAGAACGCGCAGCTAATTAAATAATTAGGTTCTGTACCTTTCTCTTCAGCACAGCCGACAACGGTTTATGATGGGTCAGTCCTCCTGCATGCTCAGATCATTCCCTTCCCTTGCTTGAAAAATTGTTCCAAAATGAAAGTTGAACCCACATCTTTTTTATCTGTGAATTCAATGCCGTTCGGCGAGTCTCAAATAAAAATTTGGGCGTCTTACTGTTAAAAAAAATACCATTAATGTAAAAAAGAAACTCTAATAAACTATGTTCACATCCAGAATCAAACCCAGGTCTTCTGCACGGGAGTCAGACATCTTTCTAGGTGAGCTACACTCTAGTAACATTTGCAGTATCTGTAACGTTTATATTCTTGATGACAGCTGAAACAACGTCAAACCAAAGAACGGTTCAGAGCGAAAATGGCTATTTTGTTGCTAATTTGCAGGAAATATCTAGAAGAAAGTAGCTAAGGGTCCTCAGAAATGTAGCTAGCTTTGTCACTAGGCGTTAGGAACAGCGACAAAGTGGCACTGCCTCTCTCTCTGCTGCTAAAGCTACGGATAGCAAATGCTACGGGCGATGCCTGAGCGTGAACGCGCATGAAGCAGCCTGCTCGACCCGAGCAGCTCTCTTTTTCTGTGATTTTACAGAAAAACAGGCAATCACAGTAAAAATGCCAGGGCTCATTCTACAGGACCAGGGCATTGCAGGAGAATGTATGAAGACATTTATTATTTCTATACATGTTTTGGCTGTCAAACTTCCATAATGTCCCTTTAAGGTAGACAACTATTTTCACATTTAGCCTGCAGAGTGACAAAAGTTTTTCAGAAATAACAAGTAAAAATAGTTTCTAGATGAAATTGGTCTTTTAAAGGTGGATTCAATTATGTTTTTGATGCATATTGCTTTAAATGCTTTTCACATACTGATGGGAACCAACAAATGAAATGTTTTGTCAAAAAAAGGAATAATTTTTATCGCCTCTGAAATGTTCAATCCTGAAAAAACTTCATCCAATCTGGTTAATTTCCCTTTCTGACTGACTGGATCCTCATTCATCCACCGTCCCAACCTGCTCTACACACAGCCCTTCTTGAGGAGAAGTCGTGCGTTCCCAGCTTGGAGAAGCTGAACAGGAAGCGAGCCAGAGCCAGGCTAGCTAGTGTAATGGCAGAAAAGTTCTATTCTTTTTGTGTATACAAACTTCATTTAAGGAATTGTTTTACACATTCCTATTCTGTTCTTGTTTGGAAATGCTTAAGTGACGGACCTGTTGGCTGTGAACGTTGTTGTGTGCATGTTTGTGGAGAGTTGGCCGAGAAGAGAGAACAGAGTCTCAGGAGGTTCGGGTTGGGTTCTGAAAGTTTGGACCTGTTAGTGGGGTCATCAGATTGTTGTTGGTCAAAAAGATGTACATTTTTAAGGTTGTCTGACAGTATGCATCTGGTGTTTTGCCATTTTCCTCTACCATCAGATTCTGTAACTCTAGGGAGCAGCCAGAAGAAAGGGCACTGGACCATGCTTGATCGGCCTTTTCCAAGAAAGTCCACGCTACCTTGAAGTACACACAGGCCCTTTTCTTTCTCCGTTTGTATTCCAAGTTAACAAATATTACCCAAACTGACTCTCTACAGCACAGATGCTTTTAAGTGCTTGAACACTGAAACAGCTTTCCAAATTCGAGGCCCTCGCCGCCAACCTACTGCAGCTATATAAAACACACAGCCTCGTCTCTCTGTGCCACCTCTGTGACTCATAATTGCTGCTCTCTTTCACAGAGCCTGGGTTCTTTTGTTACCCGGGCCCACATACGTTTCCCGAACGAGCACGGGGGCGATGGGCAGCGATCACATGCATGTGGATGAGTGGCTTTGTTGCTACTGGTTTTGAACTGAGCTCTGAAGTTGCTTCAGTGCTAAGAGTTTGGTTCCAGAAAGCCTCAAAAGCCGTGTCTAGGTTTGACAGAGCGCTGAGAGGAAAACAGGAGAAAAAAGCCGATCTAAAACCACTCTGATGATGTCGGGGAGCAGAATGAAAAATGCAGAGAGAATGACAGATGAGGATGTGTCAGGATTAAAAAGTAAATGAGAGACATCGAGGATAAAGGCCTCGCAAGTCACATCGAGTTTTCTGATTGTGCTTACCCTAGTCCTTTATGGCAGTGCTTCCGACGGAATTGGAAAACGTTCCTGACGACTTTCTCCACCATCTTGAAGGGTTGTTGAATCTGAGGCTGAACCAGAGGGGTGAAGTGAACTACTCCCACGTCCACCTACACACACACACACAGAAGCACAGCAGGAGGGTTAGCAAAGACCTTGCAAATGGGACTGAACAGCGTGCACTCGTGGTGAAAAATCCAGCGTGAAAGTGCAGACAGGTGTGACGATGGAGGAGAATGCAAAGTGTGCGCACGAATTCTTCGCTGATAAATGATACGAGAGATGGAGGAACAAAAGTAAGAGAATTAGGGGATCATCTCACTGGGCTGAAACAAAAAGGAGATGCTGGCAGTGGGATGACGCAGCATGGCTGGATAGCAGGTTGGTTCCAGTTGCCACAGTAACACCTGTGCGATGGACCATAGCGCCTCTCTGTCGCTGCATCACCAGGGAGTTCCTTAATACCCACAATCCTGACTCACCATAGCGCACAAGCCCCCCTCACAACAAACCGTCTCTGTCACCGTTTCCAGCAGAGCGGAAAACCGAAGCAGAGGGAATACATATAGATCCAGTAATAGGTCCGTGAGGCAGAACTCACGCTGTGCTTTACAAAAACACGATGGAGGTAATTATAACTGCTGCCAACTGTTTGAGAGAATAAAAAATATTTTTAAGACTGTGACAGAAAGCTGTTCCATCTTAATCTTTCATTTAGAGCTCAGCTAGGCAAGAATGTTCCTGCGTAACGTATGCAGCGGGTGAACGTCTCTGAAGGTCAGCTAAGAAGAAACATTCCCAGCTGAAGGTTTTAAACAGCTTTCCTGAGGCTAATTTGGCTAGTAATCGTAGGAATGGAATAATGTCCACATTCTGCAGAACCGCGGGCCACAAAGCCACTTTTATTTTTAAATTAGTGTATTTAAAATGTGCTAATTGTACTTCCACCACCTTGAGTTGTGAGTTTAATTGGAAATCACTAGCCAGCTCTTTTATGTAGTGCTCATGTTCCATTTGTTAAAACCAACAGCTAATCAACCAATCACATGGCAGCAACTCCATGCACTCAGACATCTATCTTGTAATTTGTATTTTGTAATTTGTATTTTGTAATTTGAATTGCTTTTATTGTTGATTCATTCAATATATTTACCTACAACTGTACCATGTTCAGCGCTTTGGGCTTCCTGACAGGGTTGCGGAAGGCGCTTTATGAATAAAGCTTTCATTGATTGATTGATCTGGATTTCATGTTATTTAGTGCTTATTTGTAAAATAATAGCATCCACAATAACATTTGTAGCCTTGGCTAATTTCTAACGCACGTCCCACAACTTCACCTACTAAAAATACATGAATGTTAAAAACCAGTCTAAACAGGAAAGCCGTGTCAAAAGGAAGCATAAAAACAAAGAAAAGACCAAAGCTATTTGTGAGCCGTTTATTTTTAAATGCAGCTTCGGTCGGACTCTACAAACGGGCCAATCAGAAATCAGTTTCAGGTCTGCAAGTTACCATAACACTTTATTGGTAGAGTGCTTTAAACACGGGATTACATCCGACCCAAGCGCTGCACACGCTCCTGAAACAACACTGGTCATAACAAGCATCATGAAGACAAGGAAATAAACAAACAAGGTGGAACCACTTGGTATCGGCCCCCAGATTAAAAGATGGAAGGACGCATGACAAGACAAATCCTAAGGTTTAAGAGTTAAAAGCCAGAGAGAAAAAGCATTTTCAGGTGTTATGTCCGCACGTCGGTCTCCAGATGCTGGAAAGACGACTAGCTAAAATTCAAATCCAGCATCCGAGTAAGATAAAGAGGATTTAAAGTTCCCGTTCACTGAGGAACAGAGTTGTACTCGTCCTTTTGAAAATATGATCGTCATTTTGAGATGCGTATTCATGCTGAACGAGAAAATATTATTCACCCCTTACCGCTTGTATTAGTAGCTGGGTGGCGTTGCCCACCGTGGCTTGCCCATGGTAAGGAGAGAGCAGACGGCGGCTCGGCTAGCGGAAACGAACCATCAGCAAAAGCGACGTTTAACGAAGACAGCAGATAAGATGTGCCACTGTTAACCAATCAGAGGTTAATTGTTTGCATAACATGAATATTAATGAGTAAGACATAATCTAGTCATTTTCCACCCCCACCCCTTTCACTTCCTGAAACAGGAGCGCCAGAGCTTTTGTTCCACAGAAAATGATTCAAAAGCATTCATTCATACTAGAGACCACATGAACGTGAACAACGCCTCGCTGTAGTTTATCTAATGTTGGGGCAGCAGTAGCTCAGGTGGTAGAGCGGGTTGCCTCATGATCGGAGGGTCGTGGGTTCAATTCCAGCTCCCGCCAGGGGTATCCTGCTGATGTGTCCTTGGGCAAGACACTTCACCCAACTTGCCTGTGTCAGTGGTGGTCAGAGGGGCCGACGGCGCCAAATGGCAGCCTCGCCTCTGTCAGACCTCCCCAGGGCGGCTGTGGCTACAAGTAGCTTACCATCACTAGCAGTGTGTGAATGTGAGAGTGTGTGAAAGCGTCTTTGGGTGTCTTGAAAAGCGCTATATAAGTTCAATGCATTATTATTATTACTAATAAAGAGGCTTTAAAATATCATGATGGGATAAAATAACCCAAAAACATTGTAAATTGTTTAGTTTGTGAATTTTTGCTTTGACTGCACATGAAGGCCACCATCTTCCCCAGCGTGTTGTGGCCTTAGGGTGATCGGGATCGGGGCTGTGGACCAGGGTTAGGGTTAGTTCAACATCCATCTCTCCATCTTTGGTAAGAGCCGAGCTTCCCTGGTGAGGGAGAACTGAGCTGGAGTCTGAGCAGACTAACAATAAGACTCCATGGAGACACACCGTCAGCGTTCCTCATAATAACAATTATAATAATAATACATTTCATTGCTCCCAAGTGCTTTTTTGGCTTTGAGAGATTCGAGAGGCTTTAAGGGTTTTTCTTTGTATTAAAAGGTAAAATTATTGTACACAAACTGCTCACATGTTTGATTTTGGAATTTGAGCTAAAGAGAAATAAGCTGAAACTTTTGTTCAGGAAAGAAAACGAGAGGGGGTGAAGGTGTGCAGGGTTGCCATGCATGAGTGGCGATGCTAACGCAGCATTTAAATTTGAACTTTAAAAGCAAACATGCAAATAAAACTTTATCCTGAGGACAAATTCCCCCTCCGACTCACGCGTTAGAGGTAAAATTAAAGGACACCATCAGCTCAGCAGCCCCCTGTTGTGATCACAAGCCCTGCAGAGCTCCTCGTGCACGCTGCTGCTTGTATTTCTGGATGATGTGACTCACTCATTCACAGCTGCTTTTTTGCTTTGGGCTCAGGGGTTGGTGTCGATAATTAACGGAGGAAGGCTCAAATGGTCCAAGCAAGCAAAGGCTTTTTAATGAAAGTTTTCCCGGACGACAGAGCTCACGCTCACAATGCAGCGTTATCTCTTATCAGATCTGTGGATCGCTGTGTAGTCCAGAGATGCTGCCGAGCTTCCTGCCGCAGTGGCGTTTAATGGGACGGCAGTGGTGGTGGTGGTGGGGGGGGGGGGGGGGGGGGGTGTTTGTCTCAACAGCCCCGAAGGCTGCGCACTAGTAAAGCTCAGAGAAGGCTCCAAAAGTCTCCAGCTTTAGATGGTATGACAAGGAGGATGGAAAGAAGCTGTGAGAGCATGCAGCTGAATAATTTTAGTTGGAATGTTGTTTGTTGTCAGCCACAACACTCCAGAGTTTCCTTATCGTGACGGATATCTCACGTTAGGATAAAAGTCACGTGGAAGACGGCGGCAGAGAGTAATGGCTGCATCATCTGATTTCTATTAGGGGGATAAACTCCTCCACGTGCCACATCAAAATGTTACGAATCTGATCAAGATTTTGAATCTGGATTTGCAGAACACATGATCGGTCCTTCAGTTATGCAAGACTGGACCACCATCTGTTAGGAGGAAGAAGCCATATAGAAAGGAAAGCCTTTAATTTCACTCTCTGGTGGAATAATTGGGTCATTTATATTCCACGATTCATGATTTAGGAGAGGAGCAAGGGGAAAAGTCGATATTGGGACTATACAATACAGGCAGCAGCATTTCAGCCGTCAGCTTGTCCAAGTCACTTTGCTGCTATGATTTATGTATGGCCTTGCTACACGGCTCGACTAGGTAGCGCCGCTGTAATATATCCAGCTGCCTACCATTAACTCTTCCCCTGATAATTTCAACATGCGAGGAAAATCCTACCAAGTCACCTGGCCCCACACCTGAAGGTGTTATGAACACTTTTACTTCAGTGAAACTTCAAATATCCTCCAGGTTTCCAGAGGCCGACTGACATCCCGACCCTTCACTGCCAGTTCGGCTCTACGAGAGCAGCAGAGGATGTCGTACACAAAAAAGGACAACGATTGGACAGCCTCTGATAATAATCACTCCTTTCAAGGTTGTGTAGTAAACAAGTCGACACAGATTTAGCCTTCTGATTATGTTGTTATATAAGGATCAGCACTCGTTCCCTCATCTCTAACTCCACGTTCATCCAACATAATCCCTTCTGAAAAGAAAGACCAAACATTTGCACAAACTCTGAACTTCTGCTTCTCATCCTGAATTGTACTAATTATTTGCTGAACCCATAAAAACTCACGTTTTTAAGAAAAGGTTATTTAATGGAAGGAATAAGTAGCTATTTTTAAAAAGATCTTACTCACTAGTTTTTTTCCATCGGGTCTCTGGTACGACTGAATGCCTTGTGAGTAATTTCTAGGGGAAATAAGCTCTCGCACTCCTGCTTCAGGGGGTAGAAGTTTGTCAGAGGAGCGGGGGATGGCAAACCGCAGGATTACACGTCTTATTAATATTCATGGTATTCAAAAATCTAGTTTGATTGGCTAACAGCAACCCAACTCTTCCGCTGCCTTCGCTCACTCTTCTTTCTTGGGTTAAAAAAATGCCACGTTGATGTGATGTCTCTAAACACACCACAAGCCTGAACGTGTTCCGCCGCGTTGTGGAGTTGCTAGTGGTTAGCTTCTATTAGCCAGGACGTGCTTCGCCAACGTAAGCCAAGTCGGACCATGAATCCTAATTTTCCCTGACGTAGGAGAGATGAGCTTTTATTGATCCGATTGTTTTCCTGTCTGCAGCTAATCCAGGTGATGGGGAGCGAAGGAAATTTTCTCGTGCACGTGCGACTCGGAGCGACCAATCGTATTTCAAAAAGAACCAGTATTACACGGTTTGCCAGTGAGCGAGACCTTTAAGATGAGGGTAAAAATACGAGCAATCTACTTGTGTCCACCATTCTCGACCTTTCCCGTCCCACTTGAGAACAAAGCGTCTGCACTGATATTAACATATTTGTGCATTAACATTTTTCCTGTTCGACCTTCCCAAAGCTCAGCAGGGAACTCCATTTCTCCAGCTATGCCCCATGGTTCACCAGGTTCCTTCCCTCCTATTCCACCTCCAATGTGTCTTTCTTGGTGAGTTCTTGCCCGATGGGGTGTGAGCAGTAATTTGTCAAGTCCCTCAAAGCGTAACCAAGATGAGATGGCAGGGACCCTGGGGCACCACCTGAACCACCAGCACTTGTGCTTACATAATAGAAGGTTCAGAGAGAGAGAGAGAAGGGGGATGGAGGAAAGCTATAAACAGCCTGGGAATAAAAGAGAGAGAAGTGCTCAGAGAACATGCAACCAAAGCAGTAAGAGCTGCATTAATCGTGACAATACCTTAAGAAGACAACCTCTACTACATCAATGGAAGAAGCCACGTCCTTGGAGAGGTACAGGCACTGGTCTGTGCCAGAAATATATACCAGAATGACAAGTCTAGAGGGGTATAAGAAGGAAATGGTTCTGAGTTCCTTCGCCGTTTCCCTCCCAAAAAAACTGCCCACGACACACACAGAGGACGTTCAAGGCTGCAGGGTTAGTCTTTAACAAGATCAGCTCCCTTAAGAGACGCTTTCGCCATAGAAAAGCGTGAACTTCACCCTAAAAAGTGCAATTTACTGTGCCAGAAAATAAGGAATGCTTGGGGGAAAAACGTTTTCATGGGATAGATTGGAACAGGTTGAAGCCACTGCCCATTAACTTTTTTAGTTTTACTGCTTTTCAACGTATTACGTATGCTAGAGTGAGGCCCTTCTGTAGAAGACTGCGTTGACAGCCACATCAGACAACACCTTGCATCTGAACTGTGAACAAGCGGCCCTTGCAAGACGATGAGCACAGAAAACCAATTATGCAAGGGAGGACATAAAAGAGGGAAATGCAAATGAATCGATAGAAGCTCCTCGTGTGGGCAGAGGAGCGCATGGCCGATCCGGCTGTGCCTCAGAGCTCTGCTGCAGAAAGGCTAAAGAGCTCAGCTGTGGGGTGTTAAAACAAAGGGGACCACACTCACAACAACCTGCAACAACTTCACACATCACAGCGTCGCACATCTGCGCTCACCGGATGCATGTCAACTACATTTTGCTCCTTTCTCCTTTCATTTTTTTCTCCTTTCATCCATTCCCTGGATTATCTAGTAATTTATTTATTTTTCTCCCAGAAGAAAACCACATCAGCACTTTAAGATCTCATCTGTACAAGGACGATCACAAGTGCCAAGACATAGTGCGTCTACGGGAAACTGGAGGATTTCTCATCCTGCCGCAGTGGCATCAAGGCGTTCTGAGAACGTGGCACCACTGAAGGTCGACATCCACACCCTGCAACGCCATGTGTACCCTCCCATCTTCTGGCCAGATCTCACTTCAATAAAAAGCCTCCAAGGGGTTGTTTGCAGGGGGAAAAAAGAACAGTTGATCAATAACTAAGCAAATCAGGTGCTACAGCATCGCTGCAACTAACAGCAGAGAAGCATCATTTGGTCAAAGACTGAATGTCCTACAGGAGGCCTTTGCTGTGCAACAACCCAAAACCACATCTGCATTTACGAGAACATCAAGTCTATTATTCCTGTCTGATTTGGCTTCCCTTCCCATTATTTTGTCCTTCATATATCAAGGCCACCGTAGCCACTCCCTTCCTAGTTACACAGAGGAAAGGAAAGACGGGGTAGCAGCTGTGAGCGTTAGCCTCCTGCTGACTGATGAAGATGATGCTCTGGGGAGGGTCAGTTCTGGCATGTTGAGATCCACATGCTCTTCTGGCCTCTGGTCTAACATGTGAACACACAAAGCCTCCCAAGACTCTGCAATACAAATATTAATGACGGCAACTTTTTCCTTCTGTCAAAATTAGATTACCCGTCCTCGGCTGTGCAGCCAGGCTGTTATTGGAAATATTCTCATAGCGTCACATCCCTGTCACTTCCTATCTTGTAGCTGCAGCAGTACTGCGATATGATTACTGCAGCTCCATGCAGAAATATGATGGCTTTTATTTACTTTGTTTACATTTCTGAGCAGGATATTCAACTGCATGCAAACACAGTCTAAAGCCGATCGCTACCTGCTAAAACACGATTCCGGACCTCTTCAGGTAGAAATCGCGGTGCGTCTTTACCTTACAGAGCATGAATTTCAACATAACTAGCAAATTTGGATAAATATGTCTGAGTACAAAGTTAAAAATTATAACTTAACATCATTCCTACTTTAATATAAATTTCCTTCTACTATGTTATAGACAAAGAAAGGTTTAATATTACTATTATTTAAATGTTTTTATCTCTGGTGTGTGTGTGTGTGTGTGTGTGTGTGTGTGTGTGTGTGTGTATATATGTATGTATGTATGTATGTATATATCTATGTATGTGTGTGCGTGTGTGTGTATATATGTATGTATGTATATATGTATGTATGTATGTATATATCTATGTATGTGTGTGCGTGTGTGTGTATATGGGTGTGTGTGTGTGTGTGTGTGTGTGTATATATGTATGTATGTATGTATGTATGTGTGTGTGTGTGTGTGTGTGTGTGTGTATATATGTATGTATGTATATATGTATGTGTGTGTATATGGGTGTGTGTGTGTGTGTGTGTGTGTGTGTGTGTGTGTGTGTGTGTGTGTGTATATATGTATATATATATGTATGTGTGTGCGTGTGTGTGTATATGGGTGTGTGTGTGTGTGTGTGTGTGTGTGTGTGTGTATATATGTATGTATGTATATATGTATGTATGTGTGTGCGTGTGTGTGTATATGGGTGTGTGTGTGTGTGTGTGTGTGTGTGTATGTATGTATGTATGTATGTGTGTGTGTGTGTAGGTATGCATGTAGGTATGCATGTATGTATGTATGTATGTTGGTGTGTGTGTGTGTGTGTATGTATGTATGTGTGTGTGTGTGTGTGTGTGTGTGTATGTATGTATGTATGTATGTATGTATGTAGGTGCGTGTGTGTGTGTGTGTGTGTAGGCCTTAACTTGTGTAATAATTTTTCTGGACTTTGGTTGCTTTTTCTCCACATTTCCCCTTCTAATCATTGTACCTCACCGCATAAAGAAATGGACTCAAAGAGAGGAAGTACACAAAGGAATGATTCAAATACAAGAATGATCTGCAGCAGCTAATCATCAGCTAACACTCACGTTTATTTTTCATCATATTTCTACATGAGGGACAATTTGCAGGCAAAAGGCTTCTGAAGATGCATATTTTCTTATTTGATCGTTGTTTAATTGGCTTATTAGCCACGTTTGTTTCCTCCAACAGATGATGGTTGAGGTCTGCTGCTGTTGTTTTGTTGGTCAAAGGCTGAAAAGACAACTTCATAACCAACAGCTTTGTAATCAGGGTTGTGTTTAAAACTGTGTTTGATATTTTTTAAATTTTATTTATATTTACAGTCAGGTCCATGAATATTGGGACATTGACACAATGTTAACATTTTTGGCTCTATATATCACCACAATGGACATCAAATGAAACGAACGAGATGTGCTTTAACTGCAGACTGTCAGCTTTTATTTGAGGGTATTTACATCCAAATCAGGTGAACGGTGTAGGAATTACAACAGTCTGCATATGTGCCATGTCCATGTTTTCCTCCCTTTAAACATTTTCCATTGTCTTTCCTTTTTTGCTTCCTTTTGATGTTTACATAGAAAACGATGTCACTTTTGGAAGTGAAGATAAAAGCTTTTTTGAAGCAAGCTGCTTCCTTCTCTTATTGGAGCCACTAGGATAACTCCATTTCATGCTTAACCCTCTGGGGTCCATGGACGCGTATCCGCGTCTTTAGATCAGGTCTGATTTGGGACGCTGTAGCAGCAAGACTCTGCCTCCCTGAGTTTCGGTTTCAATTCAGCTTTAAAAAGGAGATTATAAACTACACCCCAGTTTTTAAATTGTGTTAATAGGCAACGTAAAAGCGGAGTTATACTAAACTAAACAATGACCTATTTTTAGACAATCTGACAACTTGTCAAAACAGCAGTTTAGTAGTCCGTGAGAGGGAATGCGCTTGTGAACATAAAAACCCCACAAAAACATGAGATCCTTTTGCTGTCGGTGGAAGTCTCACATATTCAGCTGATAAAAAGCATCATTATGTAGCTGAGAGAGAGCGAGGAAGGCCGAACGAGTAACGAGATGTGCGCAAAAAGGAGCCGCTTCACGGGGAGAGGAGTGGCGCGAACGGAGTAACAACAAACAATTAGACAGATATTGACGGTAAACTTCATATTTTGGAGCGACACGGACAGATATATTGTCTCTGCAGTTTAGTAGGCGTCTATTAGGCTTATATAAAGGATGATGAGAAGGATAAATGTCCACCAGGCAGTTCAGATAGTACGGCTGTTTTTTGAACTGGAAGCAGAGGAAGTGGACGGAGACTCACAGCCGGAGTCTGAGGCAAATAGCGAGGATGTTGATGAGGATGTGGCAGATCCATCCGTCCTCATAGAAGAGTTGGGTCATGATGAGGTAGAGGATGAAGGCAGAGATGCAGCTCCTCAGAGATCCAACAAGAGGAGTGGGCGGCGCCGCGCAGCTGTCAGATCTCGACTCCGCGGCGTGAGACAGAGCCACTCCCCACTCCAAAATGCATGTATATTATTGCCAAATTAATAAAATAAGTATAAATTCAGGTAGTCCAGGTTGTCCTGAAAAAATGATACCCCATAAGGCAATATTTATTGTTTTTATTAGAAAATACAAAAGAAAAACCAAAATGAGTCAAAAACCGTGATTCACACCCTGGACCCCAGAGGGCTAATAATTTTTTTTTATTAGTTATTTGCTATATTTAGTCATATTTTTATAAATGTACAGTCTAGATTACCATTCTAAATTATAAAAAACATTCGTCATAAATGTTCGTTGGTTTCACAGTAAAATAAACAACCTTTTTCCAATTCTGATTTTATGTTTTTGAGTGATTTAAGGTCTAATATGCAACCCCTTTATGTCCACATATAAAAATAAGTATAAATTCATAAAGTCCAGGTTGTGCTGAAAAGATTGATACCACATAAGGCAGTGGTTATGGTTTTTAGTTTGGAAATACAAAGGAAAACTCTAAATTAGTCAAAAACGGCAAATTGCACCCTGGACCCCCAGAGGGTTAATGTTTTGACTACTGCTTCGAGTTTGTTATGAACGTTACCGCTAGGGGTGGGCAATATAAACTATATAAGGTAGAAACAATATAAAATTGGGTAATATAGTTTTCGGCTATATCGCAATACCACGATATCGCGATAACACATGACGTCACTAAGATGTGCACCCTGCTGACATTGGGGCAACAGAATGGCAGTGACAGCAAGCATGGAGTGGGCGGAGGAGGCGGCCTATATGCCTCAAGTGGCATATATTTGCCACATGAGGATATTAAAAAGCATGTCATTTTGACATATATACACAGAGGAAAAAATATATCGCAATATATATCGTTACAGCACATTCTTCAGATTATATCGCAATATAGATTTGAGGCCATATCGCCCAGCCCCCCCCCCCCCCCCCCCCCCCCCCCGCCTATCTTCTTATTCTTCTGCTTTTTTTCTTCTTATTTGTGGTCTTATGGCACTTGGCAAACAACAATTTGGTCCATTATTGCCACCAACTGGATTGGAGTGGAATGACTACCAATCGGTTCCTGTTTGTGCATCAGCGTCTTGAAGGAATAGTCCATTGTGGCATTGACAGATGGGCGCCGGCGGTCAGAGTTGGGGGCCCCAGGCGGCCGTCGACCTACGCCTAATGGTAAAACCGCCACTGATGAGACACGGGGGTCCAAGCTAGCCCACCCTGGACCCACCATAGAACCACCCCTGGCTGTTTTAATCGTGTGTAATTTTTTTTTTGTCTATTTAAATAAATTGTTTTGGGTGAGTCACAGACTGGATCACCTGTTGAATAAGGATCTTTCCGAGACTATTTTACTACTAAACTCAACAAATGACTGTAGCTGATGTGTTTAACTTGAGTTGGTTAATGTGGTACAGGCGACTTCTGCAAAAACAAAAGTATTCCTAGTTCCTCTGCTTCAATGTTTTGTAGATTTTAGCTGAACACATCCTGAGGGCTGGGCGTCGAGTCAAGTGGAGAGACCGTTTTCAGGGGCAACACATCTCGACAGAACACCGGGCGGATATTTGCCTACATCAATACAAATGTTAACCAGCTTTAACAAGCACGGGCTCGCGCGCTGCTTGTACAGATTAGGTTGCTTTGTCGGAAGTTGCGAGTCAGAACGCGCACGCGCCACCACACACACACACACACACACACACACACGCACGCACGAGGAGGAGAGGGAGGAGAAGCCGAGCGATGAGGGGAGGGAGAAGAGGGGAGAAGGCGCTACGGTTACTTTCTCCCAGGCTCCGGCCGAGCCTGTGTGGTCTCTCCGGCGCTTGTTACCAAGGAAATGGATGTGTTGAATGAACCCGCGGTCCGGGGAGAGCCGTGCCCCTCGCCCCCTCGCTACCAGCCCGCCGTGTTTACTGGAATTACCCGGAACAACGTGACTCGTCGGCTCCAGCTCTGCACCAGCCGCGGTAAGAGATTATTTGTTAAGAAATCGCTGTTTTCCAGATAAAAAGATAAACACCAGAAAGCCTCGACTCAGAAGTAGCAGACACCATTTTTTTCCAGCATAAAGCCCTCAAACTTTCATTATTGTTTTATTTTACATGAAAACTGTTCATTTTGGATCGTTTCTAGGCTTTTTGTGGACACTGCAGCTTTAAATCCACATTATCTATTTGAGGATTGCTAATCTAAACTAATTTCTCACTCATAACAACTCTACTTAGCTCAGATGAGAGGAAGAAGGTGCACAGTCGTCCCTGTTGTGTTGTTTACCCACAGTCAGCAGCTCCTGCTGCCGCATGCTGTCCTTTGTTTCCAGCCAGAATAAAAAAGTGTGAGGTGAATAAGATGATGAAGAGGAAGGGAGTGCAAGGAGACGTGCTCGTTTCAATTTCTCATTTTGGTCTCTCTCCTTCAGTCCAGCGGAGCCGCAGCTGAAATACTGGGGGATCTAACTGGCAGCTGGTGCACCACCAAAGGAGAAGAGGAAGGCATCGGGGCAGAGGGGTCGACGAGCCCGGCTGGTGCTGGGTGAATGCTGCGTGAAGAGGACAGTGGCTGAGGCAGCGGAGGCACAAGACTGACAAGCAGCATGGCATCTACTGGCATGCAGATATTTGGATTTGTCCTGGCGCTTCTGGGCATCTTGGGTGCCACGGTGGCCACCCTGCTGCCCAACTGGAAGGTCAGAGCGGATGTGGGTTCTAACATCATCACGGTGATCTCCCAAATGCAGGGGTTGTGGATGGACTGCAACTGGTACAGCACCGGCATGTTCAGCTGCACACTTAAGTATTCGGTGCTCTCACTTCCTGCCTACTTGCAGACTGCTCGCACCACCATGGTGCTGTGCTGCGTTCTAGCTGCCATGGGTCTCTGCCTGGCATCCCTGGGACTAAAGTGTACACGCTGGGGAGGCGGACGACGCTCCAAGCGGCATGCCACCATCGCCAGCGGTGGCTGCTTCGTTGCTGCGGGTTTTCTGTGTCTGGTGCCTGCTTCGTGGTTCACCAACGAGGTCATCACCAACTTCCTGGACTCCAGCGTGCCCGAGAGCAATAAGTTTGAGCCTGGGGGCGCTGTGTACGTGGCCTTTGTTTCGGCGGGTTTCCTATTTGTTGGAGGGTCCATCTTCTGTATGTCCTGTTCGGGGAAGCGGCACGGTCCGCAGGACCTGATCCTGCTCCCACATCCTGATAAATTACTGCTCCAGCAGCAGCAGCAACAGCTGCTCCAGCAGCAGCAGGAGCTCCAGCACCAGTACTGCTCCCTCTCCCCGTTAGACAATAAGACTGGCTACAGCCTGCAGGACTATGTATAATAAAGCACCGCTGTGTACGCAGCCATCGGCTAAAGGAAGACGAGCCTAAGGGGAAACCATCACAGCTCACGCTACGTGCTGGATTTTACTTCAGACTGAGGTGGAGAACAGGAGAGAGAGGAGGGCAACAACTTTGAATTAATTTCTCCTTCGTTTCCATCTTGCTCGCCTCCTTTCCCCTCCTGTTTTGCAAGCACAAGCGGTGGAGGTATTCCCTAAGCAGCGCCTTGGAACAAATGGCGAGAGTTTGTATGGAGCTGCTGCAGAAACGAAGGAAGCCCCAAACAAATGCAGCCTTCACCAGTAAATCACAATAAGCGCTCCCCAGGGAACGGATTAAGCAAATAAGGAAGCCTTCCATGTAGAATTTATTTTTTATTTATTTTGCCCTCACCAAAGGTTTGAACCGAGGGCAAACAAGCAATCATTTAGCTGCTATTTACAATCGTTAGTATCCCATTTGACAAAACTAGGCAATAGAAATGCAGAATAAAAGAATAGTTGTAAGTTTTTAGAAAGCAACCCGGAACTGACTGAAATAGACGGTCGTATTTTTGCTAGCTGCTAGAAGGATGTCGATATTTTGCCTCTAAAGCATGCCGCGTGGAGCCTGTCTGCGTGTAGATACAGTGGAATGCCTGGTAGAAGACTGAACCACACAATGCCTGTGCCTGAAAAGCTGTAGAAACATTACCCTGCTCTAACTGTTCAAAGAGGACTGTCAGGAGGAGGAGGAGGAGTGGGCTGGATTTAACCGAAAACGCGGGCATGTTGTCGCCTGCAGGTGGAAATAAGAGAGAGATGGAGAGAAATTGTCTGGATGAGATTGTGGGACAATCGTTTTTAGTGTTCCTGTCCTGACAACCTGTGTGTAGGTAGCGTCCACCCATCACAATCCGTCCCAAACACACACACCTACCCGTCAAAGTGTGTCTTTTATGTACACAGTTGCCGCTCTTCTCTCCCGTCATTCGCCTCTGCACTGCCATGGAAACTAAACGCACTATCTGAATGTCTTTTATTGTCTGGAGGGGTGGGGGGGTGGTAT
The DNA here is from genome assembly GCF_043380555.1 of Nothobranchius furzeri. Taxonomy (NCBI): domain Eukaryota; kingdom Metazoa; phylum Chordata; class Actinopteri; order Cyprinodontiformes; family Nothobranchiidae; genus Nothobranchius; species Nothobranchius furzeri. Next base: position 36,646,404 of record NC_091758.1, read on the forward strand.
CTGCATGTCAGTCACAGAAGTTGAAAAGGAGGCATCTTTTCCCTCTTGCCATGGCGTGCAAAGGCCTCTGCTCACACTAATCCCATTTATTAGGTGGGTATTTATAAAAATACCATTTGTTCTGCGGTTTTGGAGACCTTCGTCTCGTCCCTGGAAGCATTCCCACATGGATGTACAGATATTTAATAGTGCCGTGGCACCGGGGCAGAAGATGAGAAGCTTCTCGAGTGGAGCTGAAAGCCAGCCGTGTAGCCAGCTTCTAAAAAAGGTTTGAGTCATTCTCCATATGTGACTTGTTTTCCAAGTGCGTCAGCAGCACGCGTATGCTGCCAGTCCCCACCTGCAGAAGGTCTCAGTGTCTTAAATTGCATCCACTTGACTATCTTACCAGTCGTCCTAACTCGCCCCTCCCCTCCCGCCCCGTCGGTGTCACGACGTCACATGGATGTGATCTCTGAGGGGAGAACACTGATGCATGTTGAAAGCATGTCCTCCTGAAATGCACAACCCCCCCTCCCCACCCCCAACTACTCATGTGTCAGCTGCATGGCTGTGTGTGTGTGTGTGTGTGTGTGTGTGTGTGTGTGTTACTCTGAGGGGAGGATCAGGCTGGGATATATAGAACTGCACATTCTCTCCTCCTCTCTATTAAACCTGCAGCTTCCTGGGGAAGAGCAGATGGCTGAGCTCAGACCGCCACCTGCAGGCTGCTGCCAGCACACCACAGGCTCCTCTGTGGGCCCCGCTGGAGGTTCTCGGCAGCCCGGTGGGGGCCAGGTTCCCGCCGCACCCTGCTCAGCTCAGACCTGACTCGGCCTCCTGACAGTAACCCCCTGCCCAGGCGACATAACCGATTAATGCAATAAAAACAAAGTAAAGAATGTGCCATGTCATCAGCTAATAACACAGGATGTGTTTTAGAGAATGTGCCAAATTGTGTCACGATGACAGGTTTTAATGTTGTCTGTAACTTTTTTGGTTTATTTTTTTATTAAGTTGTTTATACATGAATTATGCATTTGAAAATGATTTGTTCTGCCAAACTAAATCAACTAGATGCTTGTGTACAGTCCTGTGTGGCTTTCGAGGGTTGCTTTTTAAATTCTCTATCTCATTCCCCAAAGCACAGCTAGACTTCACTGGGTACGAGAGCTTCACACGGCAGGTAGGTGTGTGTGTTTGTGTGTAAGCTTCTAAAAGACATGTTTGCCAGGAAATCTGCGTCACCGTGTGTGTGTGTACGTACACAAGCATCTAGGATAAGATTTGTTTCCACTGAGGGATCAATAGTCCTTCAGACTGTTTCAGTACAGCTACACCGTATTCATACCATATCTTCTTTATAAGAAGTCTACTCAGTGCACTTTTACTTTGTGTTACGACCTAACAGCAGTTTTGGCTTAACTAACCGAGCACTTCCTGCTCTCTGGACCAATAGGAACACATAACAAGCGGCACTCTGGACAAAAAAAATGGAGCATTTTCTGTCTGATGGGATTCAGCAGGGAACCGCCGGCTAGAGAGTCCTATTCTTTGTTGCTGTGCAGCTTAATCCTCAGTACGCAGTTTTATTTGCTTACAAGTGGCCAGAGTGCAATGCGACTTGGTCTAAAAGATCTAGAGAGTTACAACTCTCCTGCATAAACTGTACCGAGATGTTGTTTATTATTTTGACTACTGCAGCTTATTTTTGTGAATGCTTTTAGCACTTCTTACTTTGCCAGAGCATATTAGTGATGATGAGCAGTTCACAAGTTCTGATACAGTTGTCTCAATGTGCTTGTGCAAGTAGTTCTATTTTTTACCAATAAAACTATTTTGTGGAAGCAAAGCTCCTGCTGGGTGTTCTGGACTTTTACTGGGTGTGGTTGTGGAGGTTCTGGTAGCCGGTCTGCTCGGAGCTACAGAAGCATCTAGAAAACGAAGGGATTCTCCTAACGCCGATACCAAAAGCTTTTCCAGTTACGGCTTGGTAAAAGGAGAGCATGAGCTAATACACGAATGAAATAATAACGCCCCTGGGATTTCTAAGGAACGGCCGCTATCTGGGTTGGTGGGTTCATCTGACACGAGGTAATGAGTTTACTGTAAGCTATAGCGGGGAAGAAAAGAGCAGCCTGGTAAAAGTAATTACAACTGCTAAAATGTTTTCATTAAAGGGGCATTATGGAAGTTTGACAGCCAAAACATGTATAGAAATAATAAATGTCTTCTTCATACATTCTCCTGCAATGCCCTGGTCCTGTAGAATGAGCCCTGGCATTTTTACTGTGATTGCCTGTTTTTCTGTAAAATCACAGAAAAAGAGAGATGCTCGGGTCGAGCAGGCTGCTTCATGCGCGTTCACGCTCAGGCATCGCCCGTAGCGTTTGTTGTCCGTAGCTTTAGCAGCAGAGAGAGAGGCAGTGCCACTTTGTCGCTGTTCCTAACGCCTAGTGATGAACCTAGCTACATTTCTGAGGACCCTTAGCTACTTTCCTCTAGATATTTCCTGCAAATTAGCAACAAAATAGCCATTTTCGCTCCGAACCGTTCTTTGGACGTTGTTTCAGCTGATACAGATACAAACTACGTCACTCGTGCTATTGCTCACTCAGTAAGATGGCGGACTCCCGTGTGGAAGACCCAGGTTCGATTCTGGGTGTGAACATAGTTTATTTAGAGTTTCTGTTTTACATTAATGGTATATTTTTTAACAGTAAGATGCCCAAATTTTTATTTGAGACTCGCCGAACGGCATCAAATTCACAGATAAAAAAGATGTGGGTTCAACTTTCATTTTGGAACAATTTTTCAAGCAAGGGAAGGGAATGATCTGAGCATGCAGGAGGACTGACCCATCATAAACCTTTGTCGGCTGTGCTGAAGAGAAAGGTACAGAACCACATTATTTAATTAATTAGCTGCACGTTCTCCTGTCCTCTGCCCTCCGGGCCACACACACACACACGGGACTGTCTCAGCTGTTATTTTCGTTAAGGAGTGTGCACGTACAGCATGCGCGCCTCGTGCACGAGCCTACTACTGAAGCTGCCGTTACGCTTTTGGCCTGAGGGGGCAATCACGAGCATAAAAATTCAAAACTCTGTAAAGTCCCTTTAAATATTAGATTTAAAAGACATTAATAAGATGTTTTTCCCCTCATCTCACATCTTTACAAAATATTCTGAGTAAATCAGAATCAGTTCCGCAGTAAAAATGTCCAAAAGACAAAAATCTGTTGCAAAATAAAATCTAATTAGTTGATTGGGAAAATGTATTACTAACGTCTTTATTAATGGTTAAACGCTGCCATTCTGTGTTTATGGAAGAGTTGTAGCATTGCTGTACGTCTAAAACTCAACTTTAATTCATTATTATGGTTTGCTACAGTTGAGCCTCACTGAGAATAAAACAGGAGTTGTCTCACAAATCCAGTGACTCCTCACAGATGTCTTGTTTTTGCCTTGTCACTCAGATGCTTGATATCACAAATCAGACAAAAATAGCCAAATACAAAACGCTACTTTTAAATCAAGAGTGTGATTATTTAAAGAAAAATAAACCAGTGTTCAGTTCACCATAGCGGGCCTGATTACTGCCAGTAAAATCACTGAAAACGCAATAATTCCATGTTAGGGGGGTGAAAAAAACCCTGCTGCAGCTTGGCTCAGGCATCAATATTTGTTTGTTGATCCGAAACATTTAATTTTATATATAAATAATGATTTTATTTTAAACAAAAAAGGTTATTTGTTTAAACAGGATTTGCTAAAATAAATAAATAAATAAACTAATTTGCTTCTGAATTTCCTTGAAATAAACAAATTGTGAAGTGTAAAAAGACATAAAATGAGAGATGGTTTCCAGTCAGAATCAGGAATACGGGTATTAATGTGTCTGTCCTGCAGCTTGTAGCGAGTCAGAATTAGGGATGCACCGATACCGATACTGGTATCGGTAAAAGTTAACCGATACCAGGAAGCAATACCAATGCAGTTGCTTGAAAATGACTTAACTGTAACTTGTCATTTCTGTTCACCTAATATTTTAGTTTTGTGATGATTTCTATTCATATATTTTACTTTTTATCTACCTCACAGTCTTTTCCTGTTGAAAGCAGAGAAGAAAATAAAACCTGTATTCCAAATCATAGCATTTTTTTTGTGTGGTAGAAGTATCGGTATCTGTAATCGGTATCGGCGAATATTCAGATCCAAGTATCGGTATCAGGGATGTGTATTGTTGAAATTCTGGCGATACGATACATATCACGATACAGGGGAGACGATACGATATATCACGATATATTGCAATACATTCAGTCAGATGTTACAAGCAATTTTTTTAACTGAATTTATTGTAAGAATGTTCAATAAACAGTGCAAACTGATACGTAACATGTTTAACATGAGGTATCTGACCCATGATGGAGGGATTTACATTTCAATGGTGGAAACAAAACCTGTTGCACACTGCTGCCGACTAGCGGGTGGCGATTGAATAGCACAAAATGAAAAGAAAATACACAAATGTTTGCATGTAAATTCTTTCAAAGATTAGATACACGGCTTTTGAATATCGATGTAATAATCGCAGGAAAAAATATCGCAATATATTGCCATATCGATATTTCCGATACACGGCTTTTGAATATCGATATAATATTGCTGGAAAAAATATCACGATACATTGCCATATCGATATTTTCTTACATCCCTAAACGGTATTGTATCGGTTTGGAAAAAAGTGGTATCGTTGCATCCCTAGTCAGAATCTGTCTTTTCATTAAAGCTGATTGGAGCCTCCTCGTTACACGGAGACTGAGAATGCGCCTTCAGGATTATTAAAGGATTTCCTTCTCGCTTCCCCCCTCGTCTTGCTTATGCAACAGGAGTGCATCCTATCCGCTCCTCCCGTGGGGAAGCGCTAATAAGTTCTGCTCCTCTGTGTGTTTAACCTATATTTTCCATCAAAGACTCTCACCCCGAGTTACCACTACGAGGGATCTGAAATGGAGCCTCAGACGAGGGAAGATGAGTGCTCGCTAGTTCCAGGTGGAGGTTAATTATCCAGCCACCTTCACTTTGAACTCTTCCATCTCATAAATTTGTTTAACCTTTCCGAGCCGCAAATTAGCTCTTTAACCAGTAAGTCTTCCAATAATTAAAGAAAAGAAAAATACATATCGGGGTCATTTAAAGATGAGGTAGGAGATGTTTTTTCTGAAGAATTTTAGCCGTATTTGTTGAAATAGTTTTTACATTCCAATGGAAGCAATACAAAAATATTGTTTTGTCAAAAAGGAATAATTCTAATCGCCGCTGAAACGTAAACTACAGGAAAAACCTCATCTATGTGCGCAAATCCTACATTTTCTGCTTGGTGCAGCTGAATAGGAAACAAAGCCAGAGCTGGGCTGCCTACGGCAGAATTTTTCCTTTTTTTTTTTTTTGCCGTTTCAAAATTTAAATTCAAGAGTTGTTTCGCATGGTCGAGTTTGGTTCTGTTCTTGTTGGGAACGTTTTAGGTGAGGGACCAGTTGTCTGTGAACACAGCCTGTCCTGTCGGCTGGCAGAGCTATCTGTCCTTTACCTAGCCCATATGTGTGTTTGGGAAAAGCCGTGTGATTGGAGAAAGTCAGTCAGAAGAGCTTCGGTGTGCTGGACGTTTTGACCTGTTGTTGGTGGGATCTTTCCAGATTGTTAGTGGCACCAAGTTGCTGTAAACCAAGAAAGTTAAACTCCACACTATATTAGCTAGCATGCTAAATTGTTCTAAGATTACATATGTGCGTTGTGTTAGGATTTATGTAGAAAAGATGCCAACGACAGGTTGAAAACGTAAACTTGAACCCTTGGCAAAAAGTCTTCTAGAGGCGTCGCTTGGGGAGGATGCCTGGAGAAACGACGTTCGACCTTCAATTTGTATGTATTCAAAAAGTAGCTTGCTAGCTCTATCGTACCTTCAAGGAGCTAGCACACCAACATCCCAAAACCCCACAAAAAATCTTTAATCCTCAATAAATCGAGCTCCAAAAAAGCCAGTGTGTCACCACACCTAAAACGCATCTTTTTTCTGGACAGCCGTTACGCTCATGAAGGTTCGTACAGATGGAAAAAAACGCGGTCGTCAAAGCTGGGGGAGAAACGACCTTCCTTTGTTGGAGCTCTGCTGTAGTCCTGATGCTCACATGAGGCTGCTGGAATAACAGCAACGACCTTGGACTGCACAGTAAACTGCTGACAAAGGCAGTAAAAGCTGCAGAGATGACAAAAGGAGAGCTTGTAGGAAAACAATACAGTCTGACAGTTCAAAGGAGGCCCGTGAATATTTCAGCTTTGAGCATCGTGCAGCACGTGGATGGGAGGCCAAAGGTGAGTGAGGCTAAGCCTTCAAGGGTGTGACCACGTTACTGTTTTGCCATCTATATTTGGCTTCATGACAATAATCACTGAGACAAATATTCATTATATCAAAGGAATCCGAGAGCAACTGAAGGCAATGTCAAGCTAAAGCAGTGATGTCCCTGAGCATATTTCCAGATCTGCTTTGAAATTCTGATGAAACTCAATCAATGCTCCCACTGGATTCATCCACCAGTCCCTCTGAACACCTGAAACCAAGCCCTGAAGTTTAAATAACCCTTCAAAATAAGAGCTTACAGATTGATGCCACTCATTTTGGTCAATTTCATTTTGAATTAGCTTCATTTCCTTGGACTGTAGATAGTGTTCAGAATTATTTCCCCACATAAAAACCCTGCAGATCTTTTTGAAACACTCTGCAACTAAACAGAACCAAATTTCCTCAACTAAATGTTGACTCTGAGCAAACCCCAGAGCAAGGAGCATCCCAGAAACGGCCACAGGCTGACTCTGCATGGCTCTGCATTTTGTTTAAAAAGAAGAAGAAATATTTTTAGGTACCTCTTACCCTTGGTCTTTAATATACTGTGTGTGCTCTTCTGGCATTTTCCCTCCTGGCACGAGTCATTGAAATAACTTTCTCCAATCCTCCCGATACGGTGTTTGACCCCATTTACGAGATATGAATAGATCCACATGAATTGTGTGCAGATTGCAGAAAGTGTGGCAGGAGGTGAAGAAGAGCAGCACAGCCCCTCGGAGTAGATCCTTACTTCTATTATTCCTGCTGTGGAGGCAAGAGTCGGGTCACACGAGGTCAGCAAGTGGATATCCATCATTGTGACTGTGGCTTACTGGACCAGACTAAGGTGAAGCATATGCACCGAATCAAAGGACAGATTTATGTCAACGCCAGCTGACACCTTTGCTGGAGGGAAAAGCGTAAACTTCAATAAGCTAAAATAACCGTAACACTGCTGCAGACACGCATGCAGGTTTAACACTGCTGCAGACACACACGCAGGTTTAACACTGCTGCAGACACGCATGCAGATTTAACACTGCTGCAGACACGCATGCAGGTTTAACACTGCTGCAGACACACACGCAGGTTTAACACTGCTGCAGACACACATGCAGGTTTAACACTGCTGCAGACACGCATGCAGGTTTAACACTGCTGCAGACACACACGCAGGTTTAACACTGCTGCAGACACACACGCAGGTTTAACACTGCTGCAGACACGCATGCAGATTTAACACTGCTGCAGACACGCATGCAGGTTTAACACTGCTGCAGACACACACGCAGGTTTAACACTGCTGCAGACACGCATGCAGGTTTAACACTGCTGCAGACACACATGCAGGTTTAACACTGCAGCAGACACGCATGCAGATTTAACACTGCTGCAGACACGCATGCAGGTTTAACACTGCTGCAGACACGCATGCAGGTTTAACACTGCTGCAGACACGCATGCAGGTTTAACCCAGCTGCAGACACGCATGCAGGTTTAACACTGCTGCAGCTGCAGACACGCACGCAGGTTTAACACTGCTGCAGACACACACGCAGGTTTAACACTGCTGCAGACACGCACGCAGGTTTAACACTGCTGCAGACACACACGCAGGTTGAACACTGCTGCAGACACACACGCAGGTTTAACACTGCTGCAGACACACACGCAGGTTTAACACTGCTGCAGACACGCATGCAGGTTTAACACTGCTGCAGACACGCACGCAGGTTTAACACTGCTGCAGACACGCATGCAGGTTTAACACTGCTGCAGACACACACGCAGGTTTAACACTGCTGCAGACACACACGCAGGTTTAACACTGCTGCAGACACACACGCAGGTTTAACACTGGTGCAGACACGCATGCAGATTTAACACTGCTACAGACACGCATGCAGGTTTAACACTGCTGCAGACACGCATGCAGGTTTAACACTGCTGCAGACACGCATGCAGGTTTAACACTGCTGCAGACACACATGCAGGTTTAACACTGCAGCAGACACGCATGCAGGTTTAACACTGCTGCAGACACGCATGCAGGTTTAACACTGCTGCAGACACACATGCAGGTTTAACACTGCTGCAGACACGCATGCAGGTTTAACACTGCTGCAGACACGCATGCAGGTTTAACCCTGCTGCAGACACGCATGCAGGTTTAACCCTGCTGCAGACACGCATGCAGGTTTAACACTGCTGCAGACACGCATGCAGGTTTAACACTGCTGCAGACACACATGCAGGTTTAACACTGCTGCAGACACACATGCAGGTTTAACACTGCTGCAGACACACATGCAGGTTTTTGCAGGAGTCTGAAGTCTCCCAGCAGCTACTGTAATATTGATGTTCAATGCCCCATTAACAAATGAAATTTAGGCTCTGCTCCTCTAGCCTGTGCTCTTGGAAAGCGACTGTATACAAGGCGAGCATCTGTAGGGCTCTCCTCTTGTTAGCTGGTGGGTGATGGCTGATGCAGCCATTACTCAGAGCGAGGCCCGACACAACCATCTGCTGGAGGTGCGCCTGACTCTCTGCTCAGATCCATCTCTGTCAGGAATCCGTCTTCTGCTGCTCTGTCCTCGGGTGGATGAAGAGTCGCTTCTCAGGTTTTGTTTCGTCGTAAACTTCACATACAAGCCTCTGTCTCATTTCATTCCTTCTGCTGCTTTCACTAGCTTATTCCTGCCCATTCTTTGTCATGTTGCACTGTTTTATTTCTCAATTTTCATTTTTTATTGCCTCTTTTCTTCCCCGTTTCTTTTATGATTCCCTTCTCTATGCCCCCTCCTCAGCTTCTCCAATCAAAACCGCAGCTTTTCGGACAACGTACAGACCTTGAGATGGAAGCAATTTATAGATCCAACTGCAATGTGGACATTTATTTTAAAATCCAGCCACGGCGAAGAATAATTTCTGGACATAATCAGATCTTTTTATGTAAGATCTCAATGTTCTTACTTAAGATGACGACATCTGACGGCAGCATGGACTCAAGAACTCCTCGACCCCTGAAAAGGCACTTCAGAAATCTCAGACGTGGGTAAAGCTGCGTCTTATTAGAAGTCATTTTGTGATTGCTCGTTCAGTATTTCTATGTGGGGAAATCACAGAAGACATTTTAAAGGGGTCCTAGAAGTCAAAACCAAATTTACCTTGTTGTTGAATTTAGGCAGCTTGTCTAACGTACCTCTGATCTGCTTTCCTATGCAAATTAGTGATCTTAGTCATGTTTAATGGCCACTGAGAAACGGTTCATTCTAAAAAAAAAAAAAAAAAAAAAAAGTGGACATACCCCGCCATATGCAGAGACATCCCCCACCCTTTAAATACGCATGACCCTTCACCGTTGACAGTTTATAAATGTTGGTGGCTGTAACGCTAACAGCAAAACAATGCTAGCCAGAGCCACTGCTAATGTCCTTGTTGGATGACAGGAAAACCAAAGGAGGATGTCGGAGCACACGTGTAACATTCCAGGATGTACTGGGAATATCAAGGCCATGATTGGTTCCTGTAGATCAATAGGAAAACCGGACCGGAAAAGGGTGACTTTCCAACTCCGGGTCGGGAGAGAGGTCCTACCTCAAGTGGAGGAGTTTAAGTATCTCGGGGTCTTGTTCACGAGTGAGGGTAGGAGGGATCGGGAGATCGAAAGGCGGATCGGCTCGGCGTCTGCAGTGATGCGGATGCTGAGCCGATCTGTCGTGGTGAAGAGGGAGCTGAGCCAGAAAGCCAGGCTCTCGATTTACCGGTCGATCTACGTCCCAATCCTCACCTATGGTCATGAGCTTTGGGTAATGACCGAAAGAACGAGATCGCGGATACAAGCGGCCGAAATGAGTTTCCTCCATAGGGTGGCCGGGCTCAGCCTTAGAGATAGGGTGAGGAGCTCGGACATTCGGGAGGGACTCGGAGTAGAATCGCTGCTCCTCCGGATCGAAAGGAGTCAGTTGAGGTGGTTTGGGCATCTGGTCAGGAAGCCTCCTGGACGCCTCCCTGGGGAGGTGTTTTGGGTATGTCCTGCCGGCAGGAGGCCCCCGGGTCGACCCAGGACACGTTGGAGAGGTTACATCTCCAATCTGGTCCGGAACGCCTTGGGGTCCTGCCGGAGGAGCTGGTGGAGGTGGCTGGGGAGAGGACAGTCTGCAACTCCCTAGTTGGAATGCTGCCCCCGCGACCCGGACCCAGATAAGCGGAGGAAGACGACGACAACAAGATCCATAGCTTGCCCATAGAGTAATCTGAATACTCTATACAGCTGCAGTTTAGCTTCAGGCAGCTCGTGTAATATTCGTGTCCTGGTCGAGAGGACGGGGAAAACCAGTCTTTCCTTTGTAGAGCTTTATTATGAGGCTGTGTTTGGTCTTTTATTGGGGCTCCTGGTTCATTTTGAGCCCCAGCTAAGTTCTGTATGCTAAATAGGCTCAAAGAACAACTTTTATTTGTTAAAAAAAAGTTTTTGTAAGACCCCTTTGAGCCAGTTTGCTCCCAGAAAACCTTTAATGTCCATTAATGTTCAAGAAACAAGAAGTGAACTTCAGGGTGTGAAAAGTACAGATTAGCATCAGGAATAAAAGCCTTTCTCCCCACCAGTTATCAATATGTGTCCATCAGCTGCTAGAGTAAAACGGATCCAACATTTCCTTCTCATTAAACTTAGGATGGCCAGCTCCTCTAGGTTCTAATCAACCATCCCATCCTCTTCATCCCTCCTTCAGCTGAGGCTATTTTTTCCTCTGGATTCTTCATAAGTCTCTGTCTGACTACCCAGATTACACAAAATCCAGCCACTTCTAAAGCCACTCACACATGGTTTATTGTCATACGAGCAACACGAAGCACAAATACGTAAATGTTCAGTAAAATATCAAAATATCGCCTCAATGTGTGAATCATTAGACAGGATTAAGGACCAGCTCGGGTTCAGGTGTGACAATTGCATCACAAAAACCGACAAAAGCTCAGATGTGCTTCAGTTTTCACAATTTCCTCTTTATTAACTTAATCAGTGATCCCCGAGTTTCAGCGGGAGCGGGTTTTGCCTTCAGTTACACACACACGCGCGCGCGCACACACACACACACACACACACACACACACACACACACACACACACACACACACACACACACGAAAAAGCACAGGCGTTGCAGCAAAGGCAACAAACTTTTGTCCAACACTGTTTTTATGATCTGCTTCTGTTTTTTTCTTTAACAAGCCTCGGTCAGCTACAGCATTAAAACCACCCGCCTCATTTTGCATCGACTCTCATTTACAGCAGACAAGCTATCATTAGGAAAGATATCTTTATTTTATTTAGCATCTGACTTTGATTTTGTGGCTCATTTGTGTCATATCAGTGTTTTCCACACTTGCGTTTTATAGAAAATCCTTTGCTTTTGCAGGAAATCTTTATTCCCTTTAGTCCTTTCTCTGCGGCCTTTAATTTAGATCCATAAATCAGGCAGGACATTTTTATTGTTTATGCAGTTGTGCGTAATTACTCTGGTGTGCACCAGTAAACAAAGCAGCGCCATAGAAATGTTATGATTCACGCTGCGTGACATGTTATTAAAAAGAGGGCCTGCATGATGCCGAGGTGATGATAGCATTAGAACGCTGCACGCCCTCCATGATCTTTTGCAGGACACCGGCGACAGGAAATCTGCCCATCAAAAAGCCATGGTCTCTCCTAATGATACAAGTTGGACCAAGTGGCCATTAAAACATTTAGTGATGGCCAGGGTTTGCACATGAAAGGTGCCGATTCATGTGTCTTTAAAAGTTTGGGAATATTCATACTCGTTCAAGTTTTACATATTTTCCTGCTTTTCACAGTAATATTAAACTAAATCTTTTGCTTTGTTCGTAGAAACTAATCATGGCTGACAAATATTCACTGTGTTGGGCTGCAGTGCCTCAGAGTGGACGACGATTATCCCTCAAAGCAGCACTTTGACTCTAATAAGCTCTGCAGATTATGGTTTGGGGGTTAAGCAGATGCATCTCTTACCAATGTCAACCCAAAAGCAGTGAGGCTCATGTCACAATACCTTTTATGACATTTCATCAGATCATACATCTTGTAATCTTTGTAGCTAGTTGCATGGCGCCTGACAGGAGGACCAGCAACAAAACTCTCCATGTGAACTTCCTTCTACGGCCATCCTCAGCGCAAGCGGGGACACAAATGTAAAAAGACTGCTTTCTCTCAGAACTTTTTTGACAGGGTATCTGCAGGTTTAAGGGAACCAAATTTAAGACTTTTTAAGACCTTTTTTAAGGCCACTTTGACCAAATTTAAGCTTGTCGTCGTCTTCCTCCGCTTATCCGGGTCTGGGTCGCGGGGGCAGCATCCCAACTAGGGAGCACCAGACCGTCCTCTCCCCGGCCAACTCCAGCAGCTCCTCCGGCAGGACCCCAAGGCATTCCCGGACCAGATTGGAGATGTAACCTCTCCAACGTGTCCTGGGTCGACCCGGCGGCCTCCTGCCGGCAGGACATGCCCGAAACACCTCCCCAGGGAGGCGTCCAGGAGGCATCCTGACCAGATGCCCAAACCACCTCAACTGACTTCTTTCGATCCAGATCCAAATTTAAGCTATTTTTAAAATTAATTTTAAGCTATAATTTACAGCTATTGCCTGGAACCGGTGCTAACCACGTCGCCAACATGGGATTAGCCATCCAGTTACCATTAAACTTGCACTTCTCCATGGCGCAAGCTCCCACTAGCTTAACCAGCTAACGTGCTCATCTAAAAATAGTCCCCTTTCACAACCAACTGAATGTGTACGGTTCCGCTTACGCCAACATCGTACACAAAAAATGCTGAAATTCACGAAAATGTCATAGAAATAAAATAATCTAGTTTATTGGGTCTTTGATAATTTAAGACCTTTGGAAACTGTATTTAAGGATTATTTGTCATTTTTAATGATTTTCAAGGCCTTAAATTTGGAAAAGTAAATTTAAGACTTTTTAAGACTTTTTAAGGACCCGCGGATATCCTGTTTGAACTTTTAAAAGTTCTATCGTCTATAAAAAAAACACGTTCAAAGAGCTTTGCACAAAACCCCTCTCTCATAAAGCGATTCCAGCGTTTTTTTTCCTGACATTTTCAGTACCTTCCAGAGTGAGTCATTTAAAAGGGTCTGCCACTTTAAGAAAACAAGCTGCTGCAACAGAGTCGTACGTAACAATAACAGCACATTATATAAGCAACTGCTTTTATTAAGTAATGAAAAGTTTTGTGTGAAGAATCGTGATGTATTTCAGACTCAAATTGAATCTTTAGGCAGATGTAGTGACATGAATGGCCTCATTTGTGACCCAAAGGTCACACTTCCCCAGCTAGGTCGAGCTGGGTCAAGTTGTACTTCTGTCCACAGATTATCCATCACAGGAGACGTAAAGTCTGCTAAAACCATCTTTAATCTGACTGCTGCTCCGTCCCAAGATGAAGGACACTTCAAGATTTAAAATAATCATTTTTAATAAACTCTTTTCACTGTTTATTACAAGGTTAATAAATAATCATCATAAATAATCATCATAGTTCATTATAAATGTATTTAATTACTGAAATTACTTATTATTCTTTGGTTAATAATAATCATTATTTATGATAATCAGTAATGTTTGATCAGTAACCAGAAGGTCGTGTACACTCATACACACCATGCAGGACGCTGAATTCAGGTTAAAGGTAACCACCTCGCATGTCTTTGCTCCATAACCAAAGCTTTCTATCTCTGAGAGGGCGTGTCCTGAGTTTTGTTAAAACCAAACTCCTCAGTTCAAGCTGACAGTTCTGAACCAACCAAAATCTCTCCATGGCACGAGAGTCCCAGATGATAAGGGTCGGCCGCCCGAAGCCTCCAGTTTCATCAGTCGTTGTGACCGGAGACATCTCAGGACTGATTTGGTCGCACCAAGGTCCCTCTACCCACCTCGTGCTCGGAGGTCATCATCTCCACCTGACATCTCGGATCAAACAGAGGGTCTCCTAACTGGGTGAGGCAGACACTTCCGACAGATTGCGTCTGTATACTGTTATCTCTAAGAAACAACTTAGTTAGCTGCAAAACAACTATTTCACCCAGAACGCGTTTCTCTCTCTGATTGGAGCCTTCTGAGAATCCATCCATGCATCCAACACAGGCATTTCATTTTAGCTTCCATTCAGACACAGGTTGCTTTTAATACCAAGTTTTAATATCAAAGCTGTTATAAACTGTCCTTTTTAAATTATTAGTAATAAATTCTTAACTTTTTAAACCTGACTCTTCTTTGACAAGAAACACAGAATGGTGTATATTTGGTTATCGAATAAGCAAAGATTCCATTAAGTATTCTGGTTTAATAAATAGACTTTTGCTATCAATTTAAATCTCTTAAATTAAATGTTAATCTTTGGATTAAACATAGACCAAGCCCGTTGGTGTATGAACTTCTATCGATTGTATAAATATCCAGGATATTTATACATGATATAAGCTTTATTTGCTAATTTGTTTGATCTTTCTCAGAATCTAACAAAGCTGAACAGCAACAGCGTTACATCCTGGTTATGTAGATTATCTACGCTACACAGATAATGGGAATCGGATTGAATCATGAGGCAGGTAGAGATGCACACCACTACTCTACAGTCTTCCTTTGATTTTTACCAACTTTTCAGATGAATTATTGTTTTATAATTTAAAGCAGTAAGACTTTTGTAAGACTGCAAGAAGAAAACGTGCTTGAAGCATTAAAGGAGCATCTAAATGAGATTACTAAGACCCAGCGGCATCTCTGAATCCCACGACCAGTAATCTTTAGTGTTGTGTTACCAAACCCTTTGTTATGAGCTGAGCTCTGGTGCTCGTTCTCTCAGAGGTCTGATGTGTTTAGAGTTTATCAGTGACTACGTGAAACTGGTAAAGGTACATTGAGCTGTTTTTACAGGACCAGAGCGTTTGCAAAACGGGATTTTCCGCGGCTCCCCGGGGAGGATAAAGGTCGTTTATAAGATCAGACCGTGGCGGTAATGCGGCGCAATCGCGGCAATTTTATAAAAGATTAGGTGATGGCGGCATAAAGGGGGGATGGGGGCGGTCTCTGCGCTGCCGCACACTTCCGTTTATCTTGGACATAACTTGCTTTTTATTGCGATTTTTTTAACAAGCAGCTCCTGAAGGTGTCTGTCCCCATCAGACCCTGTGCAGTCTCTGGTGATCCAGGGTATCTGCAGGTTTAAGGGAGCTAAATTTAAGACTTTTTAAGACCCTTTTTAAGGCCACTTTGACCAAATTTAAGCTATTTTAAAAATTAAATTTAAGGTATAATTTCCAGCTATTGCCTGGAACCGGTGCTAACCACGTCGCGAACGTGGGATTAACCATACATTTACCATTAAACTTGCCCTTTCCCATGGCGCAAGCTCCCACTAGCTTAACCAGCTAATGTACTCATCTAAAAAAAATAGCCCCCTTTCACAACCAACTGACTACGTACGGTTCCGCTTACGTCAACATCATACACAAAAAATGCTGAACACTAACTAGAAATTCACGGAATTGTTATAAAAATAAAAGAATCTTGTTTATTGGGTCTTTGGTCATTTAAGACCTTTGGAAACTGGATTTAAGGATTATTTGTCATTTTTAAGGACTTTTAAGGCCTTAAATTAGGAAAAGCTAATTTAAGACTTTTTACGGACCCGCGGATACCCTGTGATCTGAGCTTCAGCTCTAACAGAGAGGCTCTTGGAGCGCTGCGGCGCTCCAGTTTGCCATCTCAGCTGATTTTGTTCAAAAAGCAAACCTTACTGCCCGTGTTTACTTTCATTTTCAATACATTTGCCAGCCGAAGCTCAGCAATAACTCCCCACATCATCATGACATCTGCCTCTGTTGCGCCAGGACGCATACGACAGACCATTACCGCAATATTACTACCAAGCAAGGCGGAACGAATGCCGACATGGCACGTTTATCAGTGTTGGGAGTACAAATGTAATTAATTACTGTAATGCATAGCTTTTTGCTGTAATGTGGTAATGTAAGGCATTACAGGGAAACAAAATGGTAATATTTACTCAGTACAAGTGTCAGTAACGCGGTGATTACAATGCATTTTTAAACCCAGAATCAAGATGTGGGTTTCCTAAAAATTCAAACTGCAGGAAGCCTGAAAACAGATCCAGTATCCACATATACGACGTCATTTATGGACTCAGCTTTGCGGGCATTCTATGAGCAGAGAGGACGCAGCGGTAACGGCTCAAACACTCCAGCTGCGTCCTGCGCGCGGCCGCTGTTATATTCACAAAATCGCTCCACCAAAACAAAGTCATTTGTTTGCGATCGTTTATTTCAGCCCATATTCTCTGGTACTTCATGTACTTTTCAGCTGAGTTCATAATCTGTGCCCCGGTGATTTCAACTCATTGCTGCTGGAGCGCAGCGCAGTTAAAGCTTTTTTTAATTTTTATTTTTTTGCGTTCGATAGATCCCTTTGATAGATCCCCTGATTAGTTTGAAAGTAGGAAATCTAGGAAACAGTTTTTCTGGAAGACGGAGAAAACATGCAGCATGCAGGAAGGTTAGAGAGAAAGGGCGGGAAATTATTCACATAAAATCAAGAAAACAAAACAAAGTGCTTGAAAAGAAAAAAGTCAGTAGATTTATTCCCAATACACATTTTTACCAGTGAAAAGCAATAATAAATAAGCATTTAATATTTATACATGTGATAGAATCAGATCACCCCAGAAGTCAGTCCCACATCCAGGGCCGTATCAAGGCATTTGGGGACCAAGGCAAATATGGGCTTGGCACCCCCACCACCTCACTCCCTGCTCAGTTAATATAAGATAGCAGCGTGCTGAGAGTACAGATTGTTGTTGCTTTTATTTAATAAACAATCATTTTAAAGCACTGTTATTATATCTGACTGTTTCTAACAGCAATCCTAGCTCAGACACCACATCACCTTCCACATATATGTCATGAGCTCACTGAGCGTCACATGACCAGATTCATACTGAAGTTGTTTTGGTGAAAGTAACTTAAAGTAATGCAAAAGTAGTGTAATGCCTTACATTTTAAAATCAGTAATATTGTAATGTAATGAATTACTTCAAAATGAGGGTAACAAGTAATAAATAATGCATTACAGTTTTGAAGTAACTTGCCCAACACTGGCGGTTATAGACATACCACTGCGGTAATATTACGCCGATTTGCCGGCATGGTGCGTCATCCCTGTAGACGCCGTCTTTGCTCATTTTTAAACCAATTTAAAAATAAACGATGAGGGAAAACAAGCAACTGGATCCTCTCAATCAAACGTTGACAGGGTGTAAAAGCTGTCTTGTGCACGTGAACCTGCGTGTGGAGATTTGAAAGCTCCAACTTCCTGCTGCAACCTTTTAAGCTGCAGTTCGACAAACAGACAAGTGAGATACGCCAGAGAGAAAAAAGCATTAAAAAAAAGACAGCCGAGTGATGAAATAATCATTGGGACCCATCTCTTCTGAAAGAATGAACAATCACTACTTGTTCTCTTCACTCTGCAGCATTTTACTCTTTGCAGAAAATTAAATATTTACCAACAGTGGGTCTCCCAAAGAGCCAGAGCCTCTTTGAGGGACCAGCAGCCCATCTGACAACAAACCAACACCTATTCTCTAATCACACACTACAAAAACAAGATTGGATTTGTGCAAAAGATGTAAAAAAAAGCCCCGGAGACTTTCAAAAGGCTTTTATGTCTGTAAATTAAAACCCACGTCACACGAGGGCCTTATTCTCCAACACTGGTGCTGTATTCTTTTAATGGATTCCCTGGTCCTACCATGAATCCTCCCACTGAAGATTAAAAGAAAAATCCTCACATTACATAAGACTGAACATCTCGTTTCTGCCACTGAAGCACTCACATAGGCAGAAAGATACCGGACCTCAAAAAAGAACAAGGCTCTCATTACAAGGCGCGGTGCCACATCTCAAATACCCACCAGGCTTCATTACAACCCAGAAAAAGGTCCGAAGACGGAAGAGAGACAGCACTGATTCAACACCAAACGAAGCCCACAAGCAAGAAGACGGGGTGAGTAATGGGGGGGTGGATGAGGGACGCTGACAGGAATGAGGGACCAGATGAGGAGCAGAGACATAAAGAGGTCCCAGAGTTACCTGAGGGGAGAAATCTGCCAGCTGCCACCTCTCAAACGCTGATACTGAATATGTTTTATTTCAGCGTTCCTAACCCCCAAATTCCACTACCTCCGCTCCGGTCCGACCCCGCCCTCCGCAGCCGCTCGCTTCCGAACTCAATTTTTACTGCTACCCGCTCTACAACGGCTCCGCTCCGGTGCGGAGACCTGAGGTGGGCAAACAAGCATGCGCGGGATTTTCGAGGTCTTGCGATACAGTCCGAGCAATAAACGCAGAAGTTAGATCCAAACACCCGTTGTTTGGGAGAAGCATCAGCATGAACTGTTTATTCTGCCCATCAGTTGTGTTGAGAGATCAGCAGTGTTTGGATCAACAAAGTGTGACTACTTTGATAGTGGAAACTGTATTTATGGCTTACTTTTGTGCATTTAAACTTCAGCCGCCACTGATAGTTGTTAAAAGTTGTTAAACCTGTGCATATGAAACAAAAAATGCCTTTTGTTTATCAATTTATTGTGAAAAACGGAAGTTGTGCTCGCTCCTTTTCCTGTTGGGCGGTTGTGATTTCTGTCCATTGACTGCGGAGGTGCTCCGGCGTCCAGCAAAAATAGGATCGATTCTATTTTTGCCGGACGCCGGAACAGAGGGCGGCGCACGGCGCCGCACTGCCGGAGCACGGCCGCAGTAGTGGAATTGCTCTGATTGACTAGAACGGGACCGATTTTGCTCCGGCGTTCGTGTCGGAGCGGAGCGCAGCGGAGGTAGTGGAATTTGGGGGTAATGAATGATGTGCGCGTTTGGGGATGTAGACAGAGTACGCTCCTTGCCAGCGAACATATCCATCCAGAGAGGGAGTGCAATTAATCCAATGAGGCGTGGAGCCGCCAGGTTCTAGATAAATAAACCGACTTACCTCTGGTTTGGGAACAAAAGCTCGTCCCGGTATGATGAAACACTTGTGGACGGTGCACAGATACTGAGCCATGATGGACAGACGACTCCTCTGTTTGGTGCCTGTGCTGGCCGTCAGCCTCTGGATGGACAGGACAACTCTCAGGAACGCAAATGTTGTCAAATGAAATGTTCTTTCACTTCCAGCTTATGAGCTTTTCTAGTGTGTATTAATAATGTAAAGAGAACAAAACACTGAACGAGTGAGAAATCCATCTATGGGGCCTAAAGCATAAAAATTTTAACCAATTAAGTGAAAAATAATGTTTATTTGGAGAAAAAGTGAAGACTTTTAAAATATGCTTTAATCATTTAACTGTGACAAGCCTGCTGAGCTCACCTACCTCCATCACCTCTTTCTGGAAGGTGAGTGTGAGCCGAGTGCGTCCGTAGGCAAAAGGCCCGCTTCTGTTGGCTATACTTTCCAGCCACTTGATGATGAGGGGTGTGGACACATTGAACGGCAGGTTCCCAATGATGTGAAGGTTTGGTGGTTCTGAAACCACAAGCCTTTGAATCACTTTTAACCTTACTTTTTACATTTTACTGCCATAAAGCTTTCTCATCCTCTCACCGTCCTCCCAAGGCTTGGAGATTTTTGCTGGGAATCCCCGATCCATCCTGTAGGTGAGAATGTCTCCATGGACAATCCTCAGCCTGTCTGGAGCTGCTTCAGACAACAGCTGTGGAGATAACATTTCATAATAATTTAAAGGAAGAAAAATAACTCCTCAGACTTTGATGCTACAGCTTGTCTGGATGTGGAGTGTGAGTCTACCTGTAGCCCGGGGATGAAGCGGTAATCTTTCTCTACAACCAGCAGATCTGCAGCTCCAGCGTTAAGGATGGAGCGAGTGAGCCCCCCAGGACCAGGACCCACCTCACACACATGGGCATCCTTCAAACTGCCAGCCTGACGTACTATCTTGTCTAAAAACACAGAAAAAAGACCCCCCACCATTGCTTTTTTTTAGGCTCTTTATAATCGGTCAGCGCATCATACAGTGCAAACACAATATACTCTCCAATCATGAGTCTTCATCAAAGTCTCTAAATTGAGATTAATACATTTCAATATCGCAATATCTGCAAGCTTCTGTGTGACGAAGATGAGACACATTAATCTAACAGTCACCTTGCCAAAGGACGAGAAAGCAGATCAGAGCTGCACTGCATCACTGATAATCATATTACCCCTCCAGCTCTCAGGAGCTGCGGTCCATTCACATTAGCAGCTCCAGCTACCCCACGGCAGCGACTAGACATGATTTTAGCAAGGGCACATGCCACTTTACCATCGGGTACAGGAAGGAGCGATGCAAGGAGACTAACCTGTGAGCCTCAAATCCAGCAGAAAGTTCTGGGAAAGTTGTTTCTCCGCTCGAAGTTTATACAGTTTTATCAGCTCGCCCACTGTGGGCAGCGGGGGCAGACGCATGGAGGCCACCCTCTTAGAAGCTGCCATTGTGCAGGTAAACACTGAGAAAAACAAAACATCATTGATCAGTATCAACAGCAGCAGAGTAAATAAAAATGTGAAATAACGAATGTTTTATGATTTAACTGGTGGTAGCATACTCTCTTTTAGAGGTTTTTATCATTTCACAATCACAGTTTCCTGTTATGAGTGTGAAATGCTGCTAAGTGGATGTTTCCCCACAAATTATTTGTTTCAAAGTCATAAAACCGTTGGATTTCCTGGTTACTGTTTATGATTCATTTTACATTGTGAAGGAGTTTCTTGGCCTTGAAAATTGGGCTTTATGGTTAAAAGCTGATTGAGGGTTTCGTGCGCCACCTAGTGGTCTGGGAACAGAAGATCAACAAAATCCACTAAGACTTCTTACTCCACATTTGTGGAATTCCGTTTATATTCGACAGCAAACATTTGATAAAACAGGGAAACATGTGAAATACCATTCTCAGATTGATATTTTAATTTACTTAAAATAACTTTACCGCAGTAGTTTATTAGTTAGGAGGCAGTGAATCAACCCTTAAACCGCTTGTAGACAATGGTTAGCATTCGCAGCTAATGTTAGCTCCTGGGCTCAAATATTATTTACAAAGTCCGCGAAAATTGTATTAATGCTTATTATTTTTTCGAAAATAGACACAAGTCTGATAAACGTCAACGAACAGTAAAAGCACTCAGCACACAACAATTTACCCACGTTTCTTCCCAGCGTCCCTTTCACCTTTGAAACACTTCCTTACTCGTCATTAGGTCACATGGTATTTTTGACCAATCAAACAAAACAAGACGGGTTTTCAATGTGTAATTCTACCTATACACCAGCAGATGGAGACATTTAACTGAGATTTTAATTTCTGCTGTCTGATTTTAATGAAACCTGATAAAATATATGAGTATAAAATAAATTACTGAGCGCATAAAAGCATGTTAATAATGTTTAATTGTTATGACATGAGTTGATAGTCTTTTTATAACCTATTATGTGTTATATTCTGCTTATCATTGCCATTTTTCATCTCACATGTTCAGACAAAAGTCAAACAAACTACACACAGTAAAAATGTGCAGTTACATTTAAATTGTTAAGTCACAACTTGTAAAAATGGGTATTTTAAAGCTGCAGGAAGCACAGCTGTTGTTTGGATTGAACCCAACAGCTGTGCGGTATCCCTGTCTCTGCCCATGACCCACGCTGGGTCACAGACGTCGGAGCTTGGAAATACCCGCTGCCTTTCAGCATTTGCCAGATGACTGGCACTTTGTGTCTTTCTGTGGCTGACCTTGGAACAGACTCAGACTCGAAAGAGCGGAGACATACTAACACCAGTGATGGTTGGATGTCTGCTGTCATGGAAACCAGCAAGTTGATCATGCAGCATAAAATCTAGAGCTGCATTCATCTGTGCTGCATTTTAGAGACAGATTCTGTGAAACAAAACAAAATCTGTTGAGTATATTCCCTTACACCGCATGTGATTTGCAAACACAGGAAATGAGAAATAAGTGATTAACATTTCTGCACTGCTGAGTCATCACCTCTGAGGGGACTTCAGAAGAAAACAAACTCAGAAATATTTAAGACCGAATCATTTTTGAGCCATTTTCAGCCAAAGAAGCAGCCTCACATCAAGCAAAAAACCACAAGAGAGGACATAACTGTATTTTCAGCAGTAAATTACGATAACAATTAACTGTTGAGTCATTTTTCTACTTAATTACCTGCATTATTTATGATGCATCAAGCTCAAGGAGGTTAAAAGCTCTTAAGTGAAACCAGATGTTTGTGATTATGAAAGAACTGTTTACCGTGGCAACCCCGAACTCCACCAAATTGTAAATTTTTGATCACGGCATCACAAGTAGTTTTGCAATTTTCTTTTATAAGCTACCTTGTTTCATTTATTCACATCAAAATCTTGAAATCTGAGTTAAATTTGTTTTAAATGTTTCCTAATTTAAATCTCCACTCATATAATCTGATATTTGGGAGGTTATTTAAAGGATTTAAGCTTGGCGTAAGTATTTTGATTGCTTTTCTGAATGCAAAAGTGTGCATACTTATCATTTCTGGACAGGGCAGCACCGACATGTTTAAACATGGAAAATCAAAGCCTCATTTTTCTTGTCTTTAAAAACATCCTATGGCACAAAACCACACGAGAGGAGCTGCGGTACTTTAGCATTGAGATTCCTGTGGTGATGATTGTGTCGGGGTGATGCATGTTTTGTGGTATTTTTGTGGTTGTCTGAGATTTGTAAAGGGAGAATAAATTGCTGTAATTCTGTAATTTAAAGAAAAGTGGAAAAAACTAAGTAAACATAGACAAAAAGGCAGGTATGTGCTGAAACACAAACTGGATATGGTTGGATTAGAGAAAAGACCTTCACGAGTCCTCGTTAGCAGAACAACTGAAGGATAATTGTTCCATCGATATATAAGCTTTAAATATAGTACATTTTTTTACTTTTACACAAAAAATAAGTCACAGGGGCAGTAGCCTAAGTCAAGAGGCCCAGACTGCCCCCTCCCCAGCCACTTGGGCCAGCTCCTCCGGAGGAATCCCAAGGCGTTCCCTGGCCAAGTGAGAAACATAGTCCCTCCACCGTGTCCTGGGTCTACCTTTAGGCCTCCTCCCGGTTGGACGTACACGGAAAACCTCACCAGAGAGGCATCCTGACCAGATGCCTGAGCCACCTCAACTGGCTCCTCTCGATGAGGAGGAGCAGCGAATCTACTCTGAGCCCCTCCCAGATGACCGAGCTTCTCACCCTATCTCTAAAGGAGAGCCCAGCCACCCTGCGGAGAAAACTCATTTTGGCCGCTTGTATCCACGATCTCGTTCTTTTGGTCACTACCCAAGGCTCATGACCATAGGTGAGGGTTGAAACGTAGATCGACTGGTAAATCGAGAGCTTCACCTTCTGACTCAGCTCTCTTCACCACAACAGACCGGTACAACGCCTGCATCACTGCAGATGCAGCACCAATCTGCCTGTCGATCTCACGCTCCAGTTTTCCCTCACTCGTGAACAAGACCCCGAGATACTTAAACTCCTCCACTTGGGGCGGGACCTCATCCCTGACCCGGAGAAGGTATTTTTCCCTTTTCCGAATCAAGACCATGTTCTCAGATTTAGAGGAGCTGATTCTCATCCCAGCTGCTTCACACTCGGCTGCAAACTTTGCACGATGAAAGATTCAAATACTAATATTATTATTGAGCTTTTTAACTACCAAGGTTTTAAAGGAGAGACATCATGGCATTTTTCAAAAATATATTAGTTTTATGGTTTATGAAGTTCTTTGCACAAAATCCCTCTCTCATGAAGTGGTTTCAGCAGTTTTATTGTTGACATTTTCACACTTTTCCAGAATAAACCGTTTCAGGACTTTGTCGCCATAAGTAAACAAGCTAGAACTGGTCATGCCCACCCAGCACCTGATTGGCTGAAGTTAGGAGCTTGGATTTCTGGGACGGGCTCGGAGTAGAGATGCTGCTCCTCTAGACTGGATAAATGAGAGAGTGTTCAATGTAAATGTTCCCATTTGTGACATCACAAATGGGGACTTTTTGAAATGACATTCTTTAGGTGAATAATTACTAAACCCAACAGAGGGAAAATGGATTAACAGGTTTTGTTCGGGTTTCTTGTGTTTCTAGAGGCAGTAGAGACCCACATGGCAACACAAAATGATGCAGAAGGTGAGTTTTGCATAGTATGTCCCCATTAAAGTACGACAAACAAGACAATACTTAATTTTATTATGATTTAACCACTTTTTACAAATAAAAATACAAACCGAGTCTTGACACCTCTCTCCATAGCAGCGTCAGACCCATCTCTAAACTTCTGTTCATCTCCAAGATCTTGGAAAAGGTTGTGGCTAAACAACTCACAGCTGCTCTTGATGAACATAACATCTATGATTGCTTACAGTCAGGTTTTTGTAGAGCTCATTCTACTGAAACAGCTCTTCTTAGGGTCTCTAATGACCTTCTGACTCACAGTGATGCAGGGGACTGTTCTGTTCTGGTCCTGCTGGACCTGACTGCAGCCTTTGACACTGTTGACCATCACCTGCTACTGGAGAGGCTGAGAGACTGGGTAGGCCAATCAGGAACTGCTCTGGAGTGGATCTCTTCTTATCTTTCTGAGCGCTCCTTTTCTGTGGCCGTCTCCAAGTTTAGGTCCTCCACCACCTCTCTTACCCATGGTGTCCCACAAGGTTCTGTGCTGGGGCCTCTGCTCTTCCTCCTCTATCTGCTTCCTCTTCAGCAGATCCTGAGCTCCTTCAAAGGAATCTCCTACCATCTTCATGCAGATGACATCCAGCTGTACATCTCCTTTAAGCCCCATGAGATGTCTAAGCTGCAGCTGTTACACACCTGCTTAGACTCTATCAAAACCTGGATGGCTGGGAGCTTTCTTCAGCTGAATGAAGATAAGACTGAGATCCTCATCTGTGCTCCAGACTAGTTGGTTCCCAAAGTCAGAGGCTCTCTTGGTCAGCTTGCTTCTCACACCAAACCTTCTGTCAGGAATCTTGGTATGACCTTTGACCCAGCTCTCACCCTGGATTCTCATGTCAGTTCTCTTGCTCGCTCTTCCTTCTTCCATCTCAGGAACGTTGCTAAGCTGAGTCCCATTCTGTCCCACTCTGAACTTGAGACAGTTCTCCACACCTTCATCTCCTCACGCTTAGACTACTGTAACTCTCTTTTCACGTGTCTGAGCAGAACCTCCCTGAACCATCTACAGGTGGTTCAGAATGTCTGTGCTCGGCTTCTGACCAAGTCCTCCAAACACACCCACATCACCCAGTGTCTCCTCCAGCTTCATTGGATGTCAGTCAACTTCAGGGTTCATTTCAAGATCCTGGTTCTGGTCTATAGGGCCTTACATGGACAAGCACCATCTTACATTGGTGATCTTCTTAGTCCCTACACCCCCAGCAGGTCCCTGAGGTCCAGTGACCAAAGCCTACTGGTTGTGCAGCACCAGGCTAAAGACCAAAGGTGACAAATCATCTGCTGCTGTGGCCCCCAGACTCTGGAACTATCTCCCCCTGAGCCTGAGATCAGTGGACTCATTGGTCTCCTTTAAAAAGCAGCTGAAGACACCTGTTCAGGCTTTGGTGCGTGTGACCTTCGTCACCTCCCTCTCCTTATTCCGATTTCTCCGCGATCCACTGATTTCCCCCGTCCTGTTCATTTTCTGTCTCCCTTTCCTTACATAATTATTTTTTAATATCAATATTTCATTATTTTCTCTAATTTTAAACATATTTTTAAGAATTTTTAAAAATCTTTTTTATCCGTTTTTTTTGTGAAGCGCCTCGTGATTTTTATCTTGAGAGGCGCTATATGAAAAATTGTTTTCTTTCTGTCTTTCATGGCAGTCGGCCAGGAACACCCCATTTCCCCTGTAGTCTCGGCCTAATCTAATCTAATCTCACTCTGTTTGGTTAGCTCGTTAGCATCTAGCATCTACGTCAGCGTAGCCAAAACTAAATCTGACCCACGGGAGCTGAGCTGACGTTTGAAGGGAACAAGAGAAAGTGAACCCAGGGTCGCAGAGAGAGGCAGGTGTCGGACGGGACCTTTTTTATTTCGTCAGCATCAAGAAATGTGTGAAAAATGAACACATGCTACCAAACGGGCCTGAGCAGAACCATCATCCTCTAAATCCAAACAATCCCACATTACTTCATTTTGGGTGTGGGGAAAGATGGCATTCGTTCAAAAATACCCTTCTCATGACCTCACTGTGGATGGATCTTCCTCTTCGATAGCACATGTTTGAGGATGACTTCATATGTGGGAAGGGAAAGCACCTGGTGAACAACGGGGCTTTGTTTTGTGCTATTTTAATTTGTTTATTTATTTTTTTGCTCCATGCTTGGGTGGTTTCAGACTGTAAAAACTGTTGTTCCAGCTGCTTGGACAAAAGCAAAGGAATAACAGCTTAGAAATAAACAAATATAAAATCTTTATCTGTTTTCTCACCAACAACATTACACCAGCGCCACGCCTGCAGTATGAGCAAAACATTTGGATCTGATATGCAACACAGGAGAAATAGGGAGTAAATGCAATCGTGTCTGGGTGACATAATTCATCTGGGAGTTTATCTCTAATTTGGTTTCCTACTTCCCTCTGGTCGCACGTTAACCAAAGAAAACAAGCAGGCTGCGGTCCACTCCCTTGACTTTATGCACACGAAGCTTCTGCACCACAAAAATCCCCAAACTGCAAATTACAATGCAGACTCGAGCACACGTAGCAATAAAAACGAGTCAATGAGTGTTCTTATAGGATAAATATTTACGTGCATTTCAGGAAAAAACAGATTTAAGTCAAAAACATCTGCAAAAAAGCAGTTTTTCACAATAAAATAAAATCAATTAAATTATAAGCAAAACCTTTGCATGAAGAATTAGATGGCTGTCGTGGTCCCGGAGTCATTGTCACAAACCTTCCGATAAGTTTTCACAGTAATAATGAGAGAAAAACATTTGTTTGCATGTTTGGCTTTTTAAAGAAGGTCAAAGATGGAATCAAAAAGTATGACAGAGTGAATTTTGATGTTTTTTCACTTTGTAGCTTCATGCACAAAAACACTATAATGATAGACGGAAGTTTGTTAAAAATCAAACAAATGACTTCATATTTTCATTCATGAGAAAGGTTTCAAAGTTTTGTTGACATAATCACCTGGATTAAAAAGTAAAAAAAAAAAAAACGTCTCAGGTAATGTACCTAAACTCTTCAAAAGGGGGTTAGTAAAAAATTAAAAGTTGACTTTTTGAGCAATTTTTATGAAACTAGAATATTAGAAGGAATTTTAATTTTAGAAAACTCAAAAGCTTTTAGGCAAAATTTGGAGTTGTGGTAACCTAATGGAGTGTACAGAAGAAGAAGAAGAAGAAGAAGAAGAAGAAGAAGAAGAAGAAGAAGAAGAAGAAGAAGAAGAAGAAGAAGAAGAAGAAGAAGAAGAAGAAGAAGAAGAAGAAGAAGAAGAAGAAGAAGAATATCATTTCTATAGCGCCTCTCAAGATAAAAATCACGAGGCGCTTCACAAAAACAAAAAATGTAAAAATATAAAAAAGAATTTAGAAAATGTATAAAAATATATTAAAATGAGCAAAATTAGACAATTATGATTAAAAAATGTTAAGAAAGAGAGAGAGTGAATAGGAAAGAGGGAAATCAGTGGATCCTGAGGAAGGTGGAATAGGTGGGGAGAGCAGAATAAAGAGAGAGAGGTGAAGAAGGTCATACAAAAGCCAGCTTGAACAAGTGAGTCTTCAGCTGCTTTTTAAAGGAGACCACTGAGTCCACTGATCTCAGGCTCAGGGGGAGAGAGTTCCAGAGTCTGGGGGCCACAGCAGCAAATGATCTGTCACCTTTGACCTTTAGCCTGGTGCTGCACAGCCAGTAGGCTTTGATCACTGGACCTCAGGGACCTGCTGGGGGTATAGGGACTAAGAAGATCACCAATGTAAGATGGTGCTTGTCCATGTAAGGCCCTATAGACCAGAACCAGGATCTTGAAACATGCAGTGTATTCTAAGTTATAAACATGGTGTAATTTAAAAATATGCATTTGAAAAACTTGATTGTAGTTCAAAAGGAGCATCATTCCTGTCCTATTTTATTATCATTGCTATCTTTCTGTTTGATGATGTGCTGAACAAACGTGGTTCCACTTTTACAATCTTTGCAGCCATAATAAAGTATAAACGAACTGAACCGATCTTTTCTTTTCACCGTTTTTAGACGTTTCTGGTCTTTGTGTTGGATGAGAAAATGTAGCAGCCTGTTTGTCTTAAACATTGAAATATCCCTGAAATAAGCAGTTCTCGTAAGCTTTTGGCCCTTTGGGCAAGCCAGGTTTAGGTGTGTTCATGCAGCAGCATCCTGGTCACTAAATTAGACAGTTTTCACCAAAATAACAGCCGAGCTGCCAAAGAGCTGCAGAGCTGAGCCACGCTCGCCCCTCTGAGGTCAGCAGTTTGGTGGTTCTTGGACTTCTGTTGGGACTCGGGTGGCTGCTGTCACCAGACTTTCCCAGCATGACAAAATGGCCTTGAATGGTTCAGCTGTCACCAGGGGTGAAGGGGAGGGAGTTGGCTCTGTCCAGCCAGCCAAAACATCCAACATTCAGCCGGCCGCAGCTGCTAACGGTGCCCGTTCTGTCAAAAGAGGATGGAGTTAAAAATAGAGCTCTACTGTTCTGGGAGTCTAATCAGCAAGACAAGAGAGGAGTTAAGGAATCTGGCTCTTCAACACTTCTGCAACGGTCCTTCTAAGAGGCAGAACTGCCTGATCCTCTCCCCTTTTATATTTTCACACACCCATCAGCTGGCTCCATGACGGGACGGGGAGGAACGTAACCGGGCAGGCTGTGGGAGTGACAGAGGGAAGGAGGGACGTTGCAGAGCTATGTTGTTGCTCTCTGCCATTCCCTTCATGACCTGAAGACCTGAAACAAGAGAGAGAAACAGACACCAGAGCTTCAGATGGATTCCGGCATCAACTTTTGAGAATCAAGAGGATAAAAGTGGACAAATATCTTTGTTTTTAAGCCTTTTAAAGGATAACTTGATTGTTTAAATCTGAAATCTGTGGATACTGAAGCAGAAGGTAAGTCAAAACTTTAGTTTCAATGCAAATAAAAACATTTTCCCTGCGATTAAGTGGAAGAAATTAATTTTACTTCGTTTTCAGAAAAAAAAACTTTTAATCTAACGAATGGACTCGATTCAGCTCATCAATCATTCATAGATTCCTACATTGTGAATGAGACTTAACAACAATTCAGCAGCACATGAAAGTCATGAATCAAACATTTTTCAGTGACTTTTCTGTGACTGCATGAATAAAGGCTTTTATTGTGAAATGTTGTGATTTGCACGTGGGAGGAGATGCCTTCAGCTTCGGCGGACAAAGTGAAAGTAGTTTGCTCAAGATTATTAGATGCACTTACAAACGACCTTTGACCTCAGCTTCCCCCACAACTCCAACACCTCTGCAGCCTGCACCATGCAGCGCTACTGTACACACACACACACACACACACACACACACACACACACACACACACACACACACACACACACACACACACACACACACTGTTATATCTTGAGCCTTGATGAGCAGCAGAAGGAGAACATCATTCATTCTGAATATTTTTGGAGGGGGTTGCAGAGACGCCAAAGTGAATTCCATTTCATCCGCATGAAGTCATCCGAGTCTCGGAGGAGACACACGGCTCCTGGGAGACGCCGTCACATCACCTTGTCTCAGTGAACTCAGGAGAAACTGGGAAATGCTTCCTTCCCACCCTGTAGCTCCCAGCATTTCTGTGCACAATCAGGTTTTCCTCAAGCGGCTCTTTGAAAGCGCTGAGAATGTTATCAGCCCCAGCTTGTAAATAAATAAGTGATGCTGTTAATCAATAATGTGGTCCCAGTTTAAACTGAGCTGAATGAGTCTGGATATGTTGAGCTCATCACATCAGCTGTTGCAGAAGGTGACTTTACTTAGCTGTGAGCTGTGATGACAACTGTTTAAAAAGGCTGGCTGTCCATCAAGCTCCATAAATCACCATAATGACCAGAAATGCTTGTTTTCTTTAGCATTTTTAAATTCTGATGCGGATAATCTCCTGTTTTCTTTGTTCTCACTGCTTGCATCAACCCGTGTTCCTGCATTGTGTGTGTGCATGCTGTGTAAAAGTCTCTTTGCTTCCGTTAAGCCTAACTTCCTTTATTTTTCTAGTTTTTAACACTTTCCAAAGTTTTATTTTCTTGGACTTTGGCTGATTTTTTTACCATTTTTCTGTCCTTTTATTCAACCTTAACAAAAGATGTGCCGCAGGGATAAAAGTGAACTTGTGGAGGACAAAAATGTTATTCGCAGAAAAAAAGGAACATCTGAAAGTCTGAGATTTGAGCAGTGGTGCCCTCAAGGGTTGTCCAGGGATGGCTAAAGATCCCCCCTCCTAAAAAATTGCTGCTGTTTCTGAAATGTTTTAGTTTCTCAAATTTGAGGTAAATATGATTTTCAAATGATGAATCTTGAAAGAGCCAGCAATGCACAGCTAAAGGCTTTACGCTCCCAGAACTACCCAAAAGACCAGTTTTATGTGCCAAACTAAATCTTTCACTGGCCCCCCATGAAAAATTTCTAGGGGCACCCCTGGATAGAGGATCTGTCAAACGCTATCTTTTTTTTTAATCAATTCAGTTGAATAAATCAGAGCAAAGACTCTTGAAGAGTGCCTTGTGATTCATGCTGGGGTAATGTCAACCTCCATGGATAGAAACACAAGAAAGGAGGCGGAGCTTATTGCTGTCAGTGGTGGGTGTCCTCCCTATAGGCCTGCAGGGCCTCACCAGCAGCTGTCACCCACGCATGTGCAGCTCCAGTCCTATAAGCGCCTCTCGTCTGGAATTCCAAACATACAGTTTAGACGCGTTCAGATGATTCGCAGAACACTCGTAACTCATGCTGCCTTCGTTTAAAAATAAGTCCCCAAACTCCACAGCAACCCAAGATCTTCTCAGGACCATGTGACAGGCAGCAAGCAAGGAAAGCTACGATTTAGCTCCCGTTGTTGGAGTTAGGAATTTCACAGAGTGGAGAAAATTGTTTCCACATTTTCATCCAAACTATCCCGCTCATTGTTTGTTAGCATAGGATGACACAGTCATGACTCCCTCTGTGACTTGTGATGACGTCAGCCACTCAAAGACCTCGTCCTTCCCATAGATGTTACTCATGATCATCCTGAAACACATGACACATCTCAGTGGATATTCAGTTTTCCTACGAATCTGGGCCACACTGTTTTTATTCCATGGAAGGTAAACAACAGACAATAGTACCAAAACAAAACAACACAAACTCAAAATTATGGGATGTAAGTTGCTTGTTGTTTGGAGATTGGACGTGGTGAAGTTATCCGAGTGTTAAATTATCATTCCAAGAATTCACACAGCTCACCAAGAGCAAATATCTATTTAAAATGAAACTTTATGGATTTTAGAGGGCAAAACAAGTCCATGGACATAACTTTATGACCAATGACAAGTAGATTTACAAAAATAAAGTTGAACTTGTAACAAAATTATCTTGTATTTTAGTTTTAGTGCTATGCATGGTGCTAACTTCATTTAATTGTTTATTTAAATAAATGAAGAGTTGTTTGCTATTTTAACCCTTTAACCAACCAACCTGGTAGAGCACACCCATATAGCACTAAAGCATTAATATAATATAATATAATATAATATAATATAATATAATATAATATAATATAATATAATATATGGGCTCTCCCTTAGAGATAGGGTGAGAAGCTCGGTCATCCGGGAGGGGCTTGGAGTAGATTCGCTCAGAGTTGCCAACTGTTTTTGACTGAAAGTAGCTGAAGTTCCCCCCAAAAGCCACTAGATGTCGCCAGATGATGTCATATGCTAATTTACATATTGATTACGTCATCACGCCACATTGGCGTTCATTTTCCCCATGGCATGTAAAAGCAGTGTTTCCCTGACATAGGCTGAAATCCCACCGCCACGCCTACAAGATCCCAAGTTTTATTGATTTTTTTTTTTTTTGCGCCGTTTCCCGAAGAAGCAGCGGGAACTGCTGTGTTGTTGCTTGTGATCACAGCCGGCAGGCAGCAAGGAGGAGGAGGCAGGGCAGGGTGGTTATAGCTAGGGATGAGCGTACGGATAAAGCATTTTTGACGAATACAAGCATGAAACGAGTGTAAAACCCATAAATATCTGTAATCGTGCTGAAGGAAAATCCTCATTGGGTAACTGACTGTCTTCACGCTCTGTGATTGGTCAGTCACATAGAGCGCCCGCCCCTCCCTACACACAAAACTGCAGCCGGGAGCGCAGTCAGCTCGGCCCAGGCATGCCACACACACAGACAGTAACGGATCTCTCTGTGCTTGCTTCACTGTTGCTGACGTTTCTTCAGTACTCCCTAGGTTTTCTTCAGCTCGCCTCTTTTTCAGTTCAATGTTTAAAGTTACTTTATTCGTAACGTACGTGGTGCATTTGACAAGACAGAGCTGAAAATGACTCGTGCATGCGTCGGTCACTGCCTCCGCTCCGGTCGGGTTTTTAAAATTATTTTAACTCTCTCTCCCTCTCTATCTCTCTCTCAAACACACCTTAATCAACATTGTTTTGTTTAACTGTGTGTGGGGAAAATGCCAACGTTAGGAAAAAAATCAGTTTAATCAAATTAAAATGAAATGGTTCTAGTATTTCATATTTCCTAGTTCCTACTGCATGAGTTCAGATGCATTAATTCATGCACTTAAATATTAATGTTCTGATTTTACTGAAAAACTTGTTCTGTAATACTTTTACTATTGTGATAAAAAAATTTTAATCTCATTTCTGAGGCTGCTATGTAAATAGTTTTCAAATAAACAATAGTTTATAAATAAACAACTTCTGATCAGTCCATATCAATTTCAGATTTAAAATAATGTATTGATGTAAACCACACCCACTAATTTCCAAATAATAAATAAGAGATGCATTCATCTGTGTGTCTCCTTTGATCCGCATTAGTGATATTTTCAGCACCAGAACAGTGAAGCAAAGAAACAGATTCCTGCGTTTATGTTAGTAATTTTATTTATTAGATAAATCTGACCTGTTCTATTTTTCTCTGAAATGAGATCAAATCAGTGCTTCTATGGGTCGTCTCCTCTCTGCACTAGAAAAATGTACTTTATTATAATGTTCACTGTAATGCATCTTGATGTTCTTAACAAATAAATTAAATCAAAGATATTGGTCAATAATGCCAAATATGTAAATTTGTGTTTCAGTCATTTTTATACTGGCTTAAAAATACTTCATTAAGTCTACTAAGCAGGGGTGTAGAACGTGTTTAACAGGGCCAGCCCAGTAATGATCTTGGACCAGAATAAAGGGGGGCAGAAGGAGATGTTTTTCCAGACGCCAAGAAAAATTAAATGCCAATCCCCCCTGCAAAGTGTGTCACTGAGAGTTTAAAACAGAAATTATTCTTGTGCAAATATTGGTGTATTCACCTTTAATACTAGTTATTAAAATGCAGCAGCTGCTGGATTGGTGCAGTTCAAAGTGGAGTGCATCAAATAAAACAATATTAACATAAAGGTGAGATGTGTCATAATTTCGGTAGCCCCAGTCGACCCCAGCCTGGCCCGGTTGATTCCACACATCCTTGTCTTAAGCCCATGTGGGCTGATTCTACCCACCAATCAGAGGCTTGCTCTAATGGAAGGTGTGAATTTGCTGTCAGCAGTGGGTGTGTTGGCCCTGGTCGGCCTGAAGCAGACCCCCCCATCTGTACCGGGTCGGCCCGGGCCGGGTAGCGTAGGTTGTTTACATATCTGGGTGGCCTGGTATTTTTCCGGGCCAACCAAGGCTCATTCTCAGCCCTCTTCTCGAGGGGGTCTGCTTCAGGCCGACCAGGGCCAACACACCCACTGCTGACAGCAAATTCACACCTTCCATTAGAGCAAGCCTCTGATTGGTGGGTAGAATCAGCCCACATGGGCTTAAGACAAGGATGTGTGGAATCAACCGGGCCAGGCTGGGGCCGACTGGGGCTACCTGGCCCGGGCCGACCCGGTACAGATGGGAATGGCCCATTAGTCTCTCACCTGGCCTGGGAACGCCTTGGGATTTCCCCCGAGGAGCTGGCCCAAGTGGCTGGGGAGAGGGAAGTCTGGACCTCCCGAATTAGGCTACTGCCCCCGCGACCCAACTTCGGCTAAGCGGTTGAAAATAGATGGATGGATGGATGGATGGATGGATGGATAATATAATATAATTATTATCCTTAAGAATAGCAAAACAAGAAGTTAAAGTCCAGAAAAAGGAAACGTTATTGAAAACAATATTTTTTCCATTAGATTCTGACCCTTATTCTTTGCTCATTAGAGGAACCATAACCGCTGCAGCTTCGTTCTCCAGTGAGAGGATCAGGTTAAAGTGACATCAGGAAATTACTACAAGATGAAACCCACCACCTATCCTGACATTTTGCTCCACTGTGACATGTCAGCATTAGTTTGTCGCTGTCAGTTATATTAATAGAAGTCATAATTGTTGTTCCTCCTTTTAAACTAATAGTGTAGAAATTTAAGCTCATCTGAAAAATTCCTTTGAAATTTGACTAAATTCTTGTTTAAGTATTTTATATTACTAATCTCTGCCCTATATCACACACACACACACACACACACACACACACACACACACACACACACACACACACACACACACACACACGGGACAGCTGAACATGGAACAAACCTCGTTATAGATCAACGTTCCATTTTAAATTTAGGTTGAGTCTTGCACGGCTATAGGCCCTCTCTCATACCCGACTGCTGCTGGATTCTTGGATGCCGTGAGTCTGTGCCAGCATTGTGACGCCTTAGAGTGGACCTCAGAGACCCTCCTTTATATTCCATGAAGACAACTGGGAATACTGCATGTCACACTGGAATTCAGATCACATGACTCAGGAATCTTCACTGGTTTTTCAGTGGAGGAGAATTAGAGAGCGAAACGTCAAACTGCTGATTTATTCAGGTCCATAAGGAAGTTTAAAGAAGTGGAATCTGATAAATTAAGCATTAAATAAAAATGTACAAGGCAATAACTGCATTGTTTTACAATTATTAGCTTCAGATGAAAAAAATATTAAATATTTAGAATCACTTTAAATATGTAAAGTTAGGCATCAAATCTAAATTTATAAAACTTAATCTACAGATCTAAAATCGTATTAAAAATACCTTTAAATTGAAAATCTAATCTAGATATTCCAAGTTAAATCAAATAAAGGTAAATTGCATTAAAGTATTTAGACTTAAATCTCAATAATTAAATCTAAATATCTAGTTTCAAATCTAACAATATGACAATTACATTAATTATGTGTGTGGTATATTTAATCCACTATTTTAAAGTGAAATCTGAAGCTAAATCTCCATCCATCCATTTTTACCCGCTTATCCGGAGTCGGGTCGCGGGGGCAGTAGCCTGAGGCGAGAGGCCCAGACTTCCCTCTCCCCAGCCACTTGGGCCAGCTCCTCCGGGGGAATCCCAAGGCGTTCCCTGGCCAGGTGAGAGACATAGTCCCTCCACCGTGTCCTGGGTCTACCTTTAGGTCTCCTCCCAGTTGGACGTACCCAGAAAACCTCACCAGGAGGCGTCCAGGAGGCATCCTGACCAGATGCCCAAGCCACCTCAATTGGCTCCTCTTGATGCGGAGGAGCAGCGGGTTTACTTCGAGCCCCTCCCGAATGGACAAGCTTCTCACCCTATCTCTAAGGGAGAGCCCAGCCACTCTTCGGAGAAAACTCATTTCGGCCGCTTGTATCCGCGATCTCGTTCTTTCGGTCACTACCCAAAGCTCATGACCATAGGTGAGGGTAGGAACATAGATCGACCGGTAAATCGAGAGCTTCGCCTTCTGACTCAGCTCTCTCTTCACCACGACAGACCGGTACAACGCCCGCATCACTGCAGATGCAGCACCAATCTGCCTATCGATCTCACGCTCCAGTTTTCCCTCACTCGCGAACAAGACCTCGAGATACTTAAACTCCTCCACTTGGGGCAGGACCTCATCCCTGACCCGGAGAAGGCATTCTACCCTTTTCCGAATCAAGACCATGGTCTCAGATTTGGAGGAGCTGATTCTCATCCCATCTTCTTCAGAAATCCTTTCCATAAAGGTTATGAACAGAATCGGTGACAAAGGGCAGCCTTGGCGGAGTCCAACTTTCACTGGGAACGAGCCCGACTTACTGCCGGCAATGTGGACCAAGCTCTGACACCAGTTATACATGGACCTAACAGCCCGTATCAGAGGGCCTGGTACCCCATACTCCCGGAGTACCCCCCACAGGGCCCCCCGAGGGACGCGGTCAAACGCCTTCTCCAAATCCACAAACCACATGTAGACTGGTTGGGCAAATTTCCACGCACCCTCCAGGATCCCCCTAAGGGTATCGAGCTGGTCCAGTGTTCCACGGCCAGGACAAAAACCACATTGCACCTCTTGAATCTGAGGTTCAACAATCTGATGGACCCTCCTCTCCAGAACCCCTGAATAGACCTTACCAGGAAGGCTCAGGAGTGTGATCCCCCTGTAGTTGGAACACATCCTGCAGTCCCCCTTTTTAAATAAGCAGACCACCACCCCGGTCTGCCAGTCCAGTGGAACTGCCTCCGATGTCCACGCGATATTGCAGAGCCTCGTCAGTCAACACAGCCCCACAACATCCAGAGCCTTAAGGAACTCCGGGCAGATCTCATCCACCCCTGGAGCCTTGCCACAGAGGAGCTTTTTAACCACCTCAGTGAGCTCAGCACCAGAGATTTGAGAGGCCAACCCAAAGTCCCTAGACTCTGCTGCCTCACCGGAAGTCGTGTTGGTGGGATTGAGGAGGTCTTCGAAGTATTCTGCCCACCAATCCACAACGTCCTGAGTAGAGATCAGCAGCACACCGTCCCCACTATAGATAGTGTTGGTAGTGCACCGCTTTTCCCCTCTGAGGCGCCGGATGGTGGACCAGAATCTCCTCGAAGCCGTACGGAAGTCTTGCTCCATGGTCTCAACGAACTCCTCCCATGCCCGGGTTTTTGCCTTGGCGACCACCCGAGCTGCGTTCCACTTGGACTGCCGGTACCCGTCAGCTGCCTCTGGAGTCCCACAGGCCAAAATGACCAGATAGGACTCTTTCTTCAGCTTGACAGCATCCCTAACTGCTGGTGTCCACCAGCGGGTTCGAGGGTTGCCACCACGACAGGCACCGACGATCCTGCGACCACAGCTCCGGTCGGCCACCTCAATAATGGAGGAACGGAACAGGGTCCATTCAGACTCAATGTCCCCCGCCTCCCCCGGAACATTTTGGAAGTTCTGACGGAGGTGGGAATTGAAGCTCCTTCTGACAGGAGACTCGATACGTTTGGGTCTGCCTGGTCTGACCGGCATCCTCCCCCACCATCTGAGCCAACTCACCATCAGGTAGTGGTCAGTTGACAGCTCCGCCCCTCTCTTCACCCGAGTGTCCAAGACATGCGGCCGCAGGTCAGATGAAACAACAACAAAGTCGATCATCAAGCTGCGGCCTAAGGTATCCTGGTGCCAAGAGCACATATGGACACCTTTATGTCTGAACATGGTGTTCATTATGGACAATCCATGACTGGCACAGGAGTCCAATAACAAAACACCACTCGAATTCAGATCAGGGGGACCGTTCCTCCCAACCACACCGTTGTGATTTATATCTGTGAAAGGCGCTATATAAATAAACTTTTACTTACTTACTTACTTACCTCTCCAGGTCTCACTGTCGTTGCCCACGTGAGCGTTAAAGTCCCCCAGCAGAACGAGGGAGTCACCGGAAGGAGCGCCTTCCAGCATCCCCTCCAAGGTCTCCAAAAAGGGTGGGTAGTCTGAACTGTAGTTCAGCCAGAACCCGTCCCCCCACACGTGGGCGGAGGGAGGCTACCCTCTCATTCACCGGGGTAAACCCCAACGTACAGGCACCAAGATGGGGGGCAACTAATATGCCCACCCCTGCTTGGCGCCTCTCAGTGGGAGCAATTCCAGAGTGGTAGAAAGTCTAACCCCTCTCAAGGAAACTGGTTCCAGAGCCAGAGCCATGCGTTGAGGTGAGTCTGACTACATCTAGTCGGAACCTCTCAACCTCACACACCAACTCAGGCTCCTTCCCCACCAGAGAGGTGACACTGCATGTGCCAAGAGCCAGCTGTAGCCGAGGATCAGACCACCAAGTTCCCCTTCCTCGACTACCACCCGTCACACACTACACCCGACCCCTTTGGCCCCTCCCACGTGTGGTGAGCCCATGGGAAGGGGGACCCACATTTCCTCTTCGGGCTGTGCTCCATGGGTGAAAGCCAGGCCACCAGGCGCTCGCCAACGTGCCCCACCTCCAGGCATGGCTCCAGAAGAGGGCCCCGATGGCCCACATCCGGGCGAGGGAACATGGTTTCCATTTATATATAATTCATCATAAGAGGTCTTCGGGCTGCTCTTTGCCTGATCCCTCACCTAGGACCTGTTTGCCATGGGGTGACCCTACCAGAGTCAGAAAGCCTCAGACTTCTTAGCTCCTAGGATCATTGAGACACTCAAACCCCTCCACCACGGTAAGGGGGCAGCCCAGGGAGAGGCTAAGTCTAAATATTTAAAATCGTATCTAATTATAAAATAAATCTTCAAGTTTTAAATTAAATTTAAATATTCCTGGACCAGGTTACGCTTGCAAATGAGATTCGGCATCTCAATGTGTTTTTCTCCTGGATAAATAAAGGAATAATTATAACTAATAAATATCTAAATAGTTAAAATCAAATCTAATTTATAAACAAACCTTTACATTATAAATCAAATCTAAGTAACTAAAACTGAATTAAAATAAAGGTATATTTAAGTATTTATATTTAAAATATTTAGTTTCAAATCTAAAATGAAGGTGGTATGGAAACATATGAAAGTTTGTTTAATCCAAATGATTAGAATTAAGTCTAAAATGAAGTTATGTTTCATCCAATTTTAATGATTATTTTATTTCCTTTGGAAAATTTTCAGCTAACGAACGTTTAAATAAAATTCATAAAAGACCTTCATGGATTTTACAATCAGCCTGAGAAAAAAAAGATTCTGTGATGCATTTATTCTCTGGCTGTACTGAACATCACACACACACACACACACACACACACACACACACACACACACACACACACACACACACACACGCGCACACACACACACACACACACACACACACACACACACGCGCGCACACACACACACACACACACACACACACACACACTGAACCAGAGTGACCCTGCAAAGTGAGCTGGTCTGTTACAGTAGCTCCTTCGCATCTTCTTGGCATCAGCCCAAAAGCTAAAAATAAAGCAGCGAGTTTCCGACTCTGCATCCACTAATTTGTTTCTGCAGAACTCTGCTTTAGTCGTTTGCACGTGTTTAGAGTTTTATGGCTGTTGGACGTTTTCATGCCCTTCCCGAGGATGAATCAAACTCCACTGGCTCTCGGACCATCTGCACACCGGTGTGAAGGTTGGGGGCCACTGGCTGAAACTAATAGTGATGGGCAGGAATGAAGGGACTGAAATGAATCTGCGGTTCTGAACCAGATCACCTCGAAGTCAATGTGCACTCACTGAACTCAGATCGAGTCGATGAGTCTTTTTGTCTTTTCTTTTCTTTTGCCAGTCAGTCCCTGCACCAGAGGAGCGTGAGCTTGGTCCGCACAGCAGTAAGTCGGACCTGTTCCCAGTGAGACCTGGACTCCGCCAGGGCTGCCCTTTGTCACTGGTTCTGTTCTTTACCTCTATGGACAGAATTTCTAGATGCAGCTATGTTGTGGGGGGTGTCTCTGCTGTTTGCAGATGATGTGACCTCCTGCTCTTGCTGGGTGGGTTCGCGGTCGAGTGTGAAGTGGCTGGGATGAGGGTCAGCACCTCCAAATCCAAGACCATGGTTCTAGACCGCAAAAAGGTGGCTTGCCAACTCCTGATTGGAAGTGAGGTCTTGTCTCAAGTGGAGGAGTTTAAGTGTCTTGGGGTCTTGTTCACGAGTGAGTGAAGAAGGGAGCGGGAGATCGACAGGTGGACTGGGGCAGCATCTGCAGTGATGCAGATGCTGAGCCTAAAGGCCAGGCTCTCAATTTACCGGTCAGTCTACGTCCCAACCCTCATCGCGGAGATCGCGGATACAAGCGGCTGAAATGAGTTTCCTCTGGAGGGTGGCTGGGCTCAGAGGTGAGGAGCTCAGGCATTCGGGAGGGACTCGAAGTAGAGCTGCTGCTCCTCCTCATTGATAGGAGCCAGCTGAGGTGATTTGGGCATGCTGTCAGGATGCCACCTGGACGCCTTCCTGAGGTCCTGCTGGTGGCACAGTGGTTAGCACTGTTGCCTCGCAGCACGAAGGTTGCAGGTTCGAAACTCGGCTGCGGCCTTTCTGCATGGAGTTGCATGTTCTCCCCATGCATGCGTGGGTTTCCTCCGGGTACTCCGGTTTCCCCCACAGATCACAACATGCCCTATAGGTTATAAATTGTAAGTCGCTTTGGATAAAAGCGTCTGCTAAGTGAATAAACATAAACATAAACAGGAGGCCCCCGGGTTGACCCAGGACATGTTGGAGCAAGAACATCTCCAATCTGGCCAAGGAACGCCTTGGGGTCCTGCCGGAGGAGCTGGTGGAGGTGGCCGGGGAGAGGGCTGAACATAAGATTTACATGCAAATAGTGTTTTCTTTCCTTTTGGAATGTGCAAATAATGATTTAAGAGTGGAATGGAGATCATTTAAAAACAAAAAGTCTAACAAAATGTACTGCATTTACTTTGGCTTGTATTTTATTATAATCAGAGTAAACCAAAGAGTTTGTAATCTGTAAATTTAGCACGACAGTCCAGCAGGAAGCCAGCGGTAAAAACAACATTATTCCAGTAAAACATGTTTTACAGCCTGTTATCACTTGATTTATTATCAGGCTGTGGATTAAAGCTGTTACTGTCTGCAGAGCGGGCTCGAAAAGTCATGAGCATCACACATGGATGTGCAGAGCATTAAAGGGCAGGATGTGGAAGATTTTACAACCAAATCAGAGGGTTTTTAATTTTGGGTAAAGTAGCTGAAATGGAAATGGCATGAAATAAAAACAAAAATGAGTCTTATTTCTTGTGTTTTTAGTTCCCATAAGATGAGGGCTAAAGGCAGCGGCGTGGAGAGCCCAGCTGACGGGGTTCTCGTGGTTCCACCGGGCGACCGCGACATAAACCAAGATCAGGACGTGGGTCTGTCGGTGAAGAGCCTGAAGAGCAAAGTTCAGCTGAAGGAAGGTGA
Source organism: Nothobranchius furzeri (assembly GCF_043380555.1). Taxonomy (NCBI): domain Eukaryota; kingdom Metazoa; phylum Chordata; class Actinopteri; order Cyprinodontiformes; family Nothobranchiidae; genus Nothobranchius; species Nothobranchius furzeri. The sequence goes on from NC_091758.1 coordinate 36,688,352, forward strand.
GGAAGAGGAGGAGGTGATCTCTGATAAGGAGAAGCTGCTGTTAGATTCCACAGAGGCTGGAGATAAACGCGGGAACATCATGGACCTGTCCAAAGAGGACCTGCTGAAACTGCTGGGAATCATGGAAGGAGAGGTTCAGGTGGGATATATGACCATCTCACTTAGAGGTTTAGCTTTTTATTTGTTATCTGAGTAAAACTAAATATGAATGAAATTTAGTTTTAGTGCAACAGCGCCATCGTGTGGTTGGAATGGGTATTAAAGGTGCTGGAGCAGACAAAAACAGAACATTTTTGAAAAATAATTGTTTTTACATTAACAAGATAAAGAAAGTTTATTGTAAAATTAATTTGTTACAAAATAAAATCTAATAAAATTAAATAAAAAACTATTAATCAAAACCACTTATAAAGGCTAAAAATGGTCCAACAAACATTTATTAAAACAAAACAAAAATAAATGAATTGATAGTAAAAATATGCTCAGTCAGAAATATAAATGAAAATCAATTAAACAAAATGTCCCTTTAGCAAACCTAAAAAGCACTTTTTAAAGCTACAAGGAGGTTTGGCACCAAAGAGCAAAAGTAGAAAGTAAAAAAAACATTTAATTATAATGGAATTTTTTAGGAAAACCTTAAATCTTGATCTAAAATGTCCTTTAACTGTACAAATATGCATAATTTCAACCTTTTTTTGTCCTCCTCATTCCATTAAAAATAACATAAACTGCATTTTGTGTGATTTCAGGCCAGAGAAGATGTAATCTGCATGTTGAAGACCCAGCAGACTCCTCCAGAAGTCTTTGAGTCCCAGTATGGCTGTGTGGCCCCTGGTTCGGCCCTCAAAGCTCTGCAGAGGGACAGCTTCATCACCGGCGCTCAGCGGAGCAACAAAAGCGTTTACCAATCACCTATGATTGAGGTTAGCCAGCAACCTCAGATTTAAAAATGTTATATTAGAACGCCAGACTCCTAAAAACAATAAAAGTAACGTTTGTGCTACGTGCAACAAGAGGCTTGTGCACCGAAAATGCTCAGTGTGTCACATCCCCTTCAATAGAAGCGCATTTGTTTGTTGTGCTTTTGAACTTTGCATGTGTCTGTCTCTTTTTCAGCTGAAGCATCTGCAGGAGAAGCACGCGGAGACGTACCGGCGGATGCTGGGACAGCTGCTGCTCTCTGAAAAGTGCCACCGCCACACGGTCCTCGAGCTGGAGACGGAGAAACGCAAACACGCTGACTACATGAACAAAAGCGACGACTTCACCAACCTCCTGGAGCAGGAGAGGGAAAGGTGAAACTAACTAAAACTTTAAGATGTTCTTTTTATTAGGTTTTTGATTATGCAGGCAGGACTTCTGATGATGTTCTGACTTTAAATGAGCCTACAGCAGCTGCTTCGGTCAGATGTACTAAAGAGATAGGAAACATTAAGAAATAGGTTAGGGTTAGAGTGCACAAAACCCAGGATGGATCTCAAAGACGCAGATGCTTGGTATTGTGGGTGTTTTTTGTGCACAGAGCTCGGTGCAGGTGTTTAACCATCACACATCTGGGATGGTTCTCCAGATAAAACCTAGATGGAGCTCATTTTTTCATCTCACTTTGGGGAACAGATGGAAAAAGGAGAAAAACACCAACACAAAAGACATTTTCTGTTGTCCAGCTCCATTTTGCAGTTCTCTCTCACAGAAGCATCTCACCCTTATCGGTGCGACCTCCCTCATCCGTCAGAAAGGTGAAGAGAGAAGCATCCGTGGGTTTGTGCCAAACATCTGGAGGAATGCAGAACGACTGTGAGCCGTTGGATAGTCGCACCTTTCATGCAACGGAGCAATTTATTCGTCAGGAATTTAAAATTTTTAAGTGGCATGGTGGAATGTGTTCAGGATGAGAGGAAACAGTATCCGCTTCTGAAGGAAGGTCAGAGTCACGCAAGCAAATGAAAACCTGCAGAAGATCCTCGAGTTTCAAACCGCTCTTTAATAGTCGTTAAATATTTGTGTTTCTGACTCAGATATTCTACAAAGGAGCCTCTGAGCAGGAAATATGCGCCGGAATATTTTCCATCCTCATGGATGTTTGTGCGTCAGCTGAAAATACGTTCACCTGCAACATTTGGCACCAATATCAAAAACAATCTCCTACTCATCAAAGCCACTGACCAAATATTAAAACATGCAAAATTTAACTTTCTTATTGATCAAAAAGAAGAAAGTGTTTGGGAAAGGTCTCTTGTTGGTTTGCTGTTAAGATTTCTGTTGTTTGCCTGCAGACACTCAGGCCTTTTCTTCCACAGCAGCAGTAAACAGCTTCTTTATGACTTGACCATCTGTGCCAGACATCATGCTTTGACCTTTACATGACTCTAATATTAGAGGCTTTTTTACTGTACACATGTCTATTTTATTAGATGTTTTTTTATGGTAGCCAAGTTGGTTAATTATAACAAGCAATAAAAGCTTCTTGTAAAATCCATAAATTTACCCAAAAAGGGCTGAAAATGTGACATTTGCAGCTCGTTCATTCACAGAGACGTAGATAACTCTCTGAGTTTTCACTTGGAGCTTCCTGTGCTGATTGGTTGTGTTCTCCCAGATCTTCTTCAACACACGGGAGTCGTTCAGATCCTCCAGGTCTGGTTTCTTCATCACATCTAAGAGCGTACATCCTCCGCTCACTCCTGCGGCTGCACGTTTTCCAGCTTCTATGCCAAACATTTCATGTTTTCTGTAAAATAGTTGGATTTGACTAAACTAAGCACATGTAGTTGTCTGTGTTAGAGGCTTCATGAACTCCCCGAGTAAAAGTGTGAAAGCTGGGGGTAACTTTTGCAGACTACTTCTGTCGTGGGTTTGGTTCCACCCACATTTCCCACTGTTCAAATCCAAGAAAACACACACTCTCCTACACTTCAGCTCTCTGCATGGACGGGGTTACAGCACTCACAAGTGGAGCTGCAGTGTGTTGACTTCACTAACAAATATCTTGACGACATGCTTGAGAAATGATGGGAGAAGAGCTGTGTACAAAAGGACTTAATAAAAGAAAAAACAGGACTCGGTGGGTAAGTTCTGAATGGACTCTGGTTCTGATGCGCTGTGGGATGTCGTATGAATGAAGCTCATTCTGGACCCCTCAGTGGTTGTTGAAGTTGCACAGTCCTCCATGTGTGCTGCTGCTCTCATTTGGTTTATTTTGCAATGCAAAAAAGTTTACTTTGAATAACATATTAAGAGTTTCACTGAAAGTGCACAAGAGGGGAAGCAGCCGCTTTGCATGACTTTAGTTGGAGCGGGAGCAGAGAGCGGAGCACGAGCAGCATAGAGAGGAGCTGAGAGAAAGACCACCGCTCGGAGAGGGGCTGGGAGTTTAAAACGTTCACCCACGGTTTGTGTCCTCTGTCCCAGCGGCAGGGGGTCAACGTGTGGGGCTGTAGTTTTGTTTAGGCTCCATGGTTAGTAAAAATATGGTTTGTTATTTAACTGTTTTTATTTTACTGATGAGTTCATGAAAGCTTAAAACAGAAAAAATAATTATTATTGACTTATTTTTACACCTCTGCATTGGATTACTTGTAGAACTTTTTTAATTTCAAAAATAGGCAAAGTGTCTTAGTTGTGCCTGTTTTAGTAGTCGGTTTAGACCCAACGGGTAGTTTTAAACAGATTTTTTGATCAAATTCAAAACAAAAACAAGACTTTTCTTAGAATTTGTCACACGATAAATGAATCCCAACACTGAATAAATAATCTAACTGCTGTGAAAACAAACGTATACTTCATAATCATTTTATGTTAATTATAATGTAATTATTATGACACTTTTACAATTATTAGTTTTTTGTTGCTTTTATTTCTCTGGATTTTACTGTTTGTGTTTCTGTGCTTGAAATCTGACAGATTTATTGACAAAACATTAAAATAACATCCTTGTTTTCCTCTCTGCACACTTTTAGACTGAAGAGGTTGCTTGAGAACGAGAAAGCCTACCAAGTACGAAAGGAGAAGGAGCACTCGACACGTCTGGCCAAGGTGCGAGAGGAGCTGGTCAAACTCAAGTCTTTTGCCTTGATGTTGGTCACCGAGCGCCAGCAGCATCTGGAGCAAATGGATCAGCAGAGTCACCGTGTCCAAGAGCTCAGCGTCCAGCTCCAGCAGCAGGACCAGGCCCTGAATGAAGCCAGAGAGCATGCTCAGGAAGAAGGTCAAAGGGTGCAGAGTCTGCAGACCGAGCTTAAGGAGAAATCCAGTAAGCTCTCCCAGCAACATGAAGAGATGAGCACCAAACTGTCCACTCAGGAGCTTCAAAACCGCCAACTCAGTGCCAACATTTTGGAGCTCACACACAAAGTGGAGGAACTAGAGGAGAGCAATGGGGCCTTGAGAAAATCTGAGGAGGAAATTCAGGAATTAAGAGAAAAGATCAGCAACGGGGACTGTGGTAGCTCTAACTTGATTGCAGAACTGGAGAACCTGAGGAAGCGAGTGCTTGAGATGGAAGGAAAGGATGAAGAGATTTCCAAGACAGAGAATCAATGTAGGGAGCTAAGGAAGAGGCTGGAAGAGGAGAACGTCAAGAGCAAAGCCCTCAGGCTGGAAGTAGAAAGGCTCCAGAAAAGAATGACGGAGATGGAGACAGTCGAGGAAGCGTTCAGCGTTAGCAAAGCCGAGTGTGCACAGTTACACACCGCCCTGGAAAGAGAGAAGATCCTGACCAAAGAGCTTTCTGATGAAGTAATAGATCTCAAGATCCGTATGAAAGAGCTTGAGTCTTCAGAACTCAAATTGGAAAAGTCTGAGTTAAGCCTCAAAGATGACCTGAGGAAGCTCAAGTCATTGACAGTTGCTTTGATGGATGAGAGAAAGACGCTGATAGAAACCGTCAAGTCTGATGAAAAGAAAGTAGAAGACTTGAGCAAGACGGTCAAACTTGAGCAGGCCAGGGTCATGGAGGTGACTGAAAAACTGATAGAAGAAAGCAAAAAGCTCCTAAAACTAAAATCCGAAATGGAAACCAAAGTGGAGACATTAACTGTGGAGAAAGGGGAGCTCAGCACTAAGCTAGCTTACGAAACGGACAAAACGGAAGATCTTAACTTCAGGATCAGCCAAATGAAAAAGAAGTTGGATGGGTTTGAGCAGGCAGATAACCTACCTGTGAGGAATTCAGTGCTCAGCGATTTGGGTAGAATGCCCGATCCCAACAGGAAAGAGGACAACAAAGTCAAAGAGCTGTCGTTTGAAATAGAGCACCTGAAAAACCGTCTGAAACAACTGGAAGTAGTGGAGGGAGACTTGATGAAGACGGAGGACCAGTACGACGTGCTGGAAAAGAAGTTCATGACTGAACAGGAGAAAGCTAGTGTTCTCTCCCAGCAGGTGGAGGAAATGAAGAGTCAGATTGCACGAAACAAAGCCATCGAGAAAGGAGAGGAGGAAAACCGGGAGGAAGATCTTCGACAGCAATGCAAGAGAGAGGAGAACAGAACCAGGGAGCTGCAAGCGGACGTCCTAGCCCTCAAGGAGAAGATTCATGAGCTAATGCACAAAGAAGACCAACTTTCTCAGCTCCAAGTGGACTACTCTATCCTGCAGCAGAGATTCTTGGAAGAAGAAGAGAAGGCCAAGAACATGGGCACTGAAGTTTTCCATCTCGGCAAAGAGCTAGAGATAGCAAAGCGTCAAAGTCGAGCGTTACGGCCTAGCCTAAACGGCAGGAGAATGGTGGACGCAGCTGTCACATCCACTGCAGTACAGACGGAGCCGTCATCCACTGAACTGACAGAGGAGGAAACACCAGCCGTGTTCATCAGGAAGTCTGTTCAAGAGGAGAATCACATCATGAACAATTTCCGACAGAAATGTCTGAAGAAGCCGGCTGAAAAAAGCAGTCCTGTTTCTTCGTCTAGCAGCGACTTGGGTATCAAGAAATCCTGGATTCCCTGGATGAGGAAAAAGGATGCGGCTCCTCCAGAAACCAGTCTAGAAAAGCCTCTGCACATCAACGGGGGACATTTGCCCTCTAAACCAACCATGCCTCAAAACCAAGGGCCGCCTTTACACATCCGGGATGCACCAGATCATCAAAACAATGTAGCTACTCTTGACATCAGTAGTCCAACTTCTGAGGATGCTTTCTCGAGCTCTGCTCCCCTCAGCCCCAACCCATCTCAACCTAAATCCAGAATCACCATCATTCCCACTTGTTCTGTCCCAACCACCAAAAGAAGAACTCCTACTGGACCCCAGGTTCTTCAAAGAGCCAAGTCTCCAGTCACCATCACAACAATATCCAGAGCCAAGTCTCCAGACAACAGCCGGCCTTTGTCCTCTTCCTCAGGAAGGCCGCTTTCCCCAGTTTCTATCGTGACAATGAGTAATGCTGTAGTACCTGAAGGGTCTTCCTCCAGAGAGCCCCAGGAGTTGACCATGGGCCGGGCTGTGTTCAGGGTTACCCCTGAGAAACAGATGGTTCCAGTGCCTGTTCGAAAGGGCCAAAGCAATGGTAGTATCATCACCACCACGGACGATAACAAAATCCACATTCACCTCGGCAACAGCGTCGCCTCAAAGATGGTGGCCCGACCGGTCGCTAATGCAACCGAAGGCAAAGAACTGACCCTATCAACTGGGACGGTTTTACGTTCACCCCGTCAAGTAACTACCACCACGACCAGGAGCATGCAGACAAAAGTGTCAAGTAGTATTACAATATCTACAGTGACGTCTACGACTTCGAGATCCCCCCAAAGTTTGGTAAGTTTAGCATTTGAGTTGCTCGTTCACCTTAGTGAATTCTTTAACCCTCCCACTGTCCTAATGGGTGACCCTGTGACCATTGAGCAGGGTTGATAGTTTATCCATTGAGGTCCATGTGGCAGGGGTGAGGAGTGAGCACCACCTCACCCCTGCCACATGGGCCTCAAGGAATAAACCATCAATCCTGCTCAATGGTCAACTTTCCTCGCGGGGTCACCCATTAGGACAGTGGGAGGGTTAACGTGGAAACATTTCTTCTGCTGCAGTGCAAAGACCCTTTCAAACTGCTCAGTGATTCAATCTATTATCTTAGGAGTCCAAGAATCATGTTTTTTTTCTACATTTGGAAACTATTCTTTGAGCTTCTTTATAACATATGAATCTTTGCTGGGGCTCAAAATGGCCCAGGAGCCCATGTCCAAAGACAACCCCGTAATAAAGCCCTTCAGTGGAAATAGAGATGTTTATGCTTATGCATTTAGCAGACGCTTTTGTCCAAAGTGACTTACAAGTGATAATCGGCATGTTGCCCTTGAGGCTAACAACAACAATAACAACAACTTGACATCAATCATGGAGAGGAGGGAACAAAGGAGTGGACGGTAGAGAGGGGGGACGGGTGCAGGGAGGGTGCTAGTTTAGAAGATGCTCTCTGAAGAGCAGGGTCTTCAGGAGTTTCTTGAAAATTGAAAAGGAAGCCGCAGTTCTGGTAGTGCTTGGAAGGTCATTCCACATTTGTGGAACGATGCATGAGAAGAGTCTGGATTGTCCTGAGCGTGCCGTAGGCACTGCTAGCCGACGATCCTGTGATGACCGGAGCAGCCGGGCCGAGACGTAAGCCTTTGCAAGAGGATTCAGGTAGATGGGAGCCGTACCATCTCGGACTTTGTATGCTAGTGTTAGCAGTTTGAATTTAATGCGTGCTGCTAGAGAGATTTGCTCCACACTCTGCTAGGACGCAAATATTAACTCATTCACTGCCATTGACGACAAAAGTTGTCATTTTAAATCCAAGCGTTGAAAATTGCTAGCAGCGAAGGGCTTTACTGATCAGGAAACGTCTGGCAGTGAATGAGTTAAATGAGCTTCATGTTGATTGGCCGCTTTACCCTGATGGCTCTACAACGCTGTCTGAAACTAGGCACTCTGTTCAGCCGTCTACAGTATATCTCTATAAGCAAGCTATGGATTTAGCTGGTATTCATTCAAAGTCTGGTTATTCCCAGTTCATCCTGAAATGTTACATGTGTGCTCCGACATTCTTCCTTGTTGTTTTCCTCTTGTCCAACAGGGGCGTTAGCATAGCTCCAGCTAGCGTTGTTCTACGGTTAGCATTACCATGACCAACATTGCCAATGCTAAAGTGAATTGTGACATGCAAATTTGAGGGTGTGCGTCTAAACCAATGACACGTTATACCAGCTTTTCTCAGAACGAACCTTTTCCCCGTGGTCATTGCAAAACTACTGATTTGCATAGGAAAGCAGGCCGGAGATGGCAGAGACTTCTTGGTGTGGTACATTAGACATCCCAAGCTGCCTCTACTGAATAAAAACAAAGTAAATGCTGTTTTTGGTTCTAGGACCCCTTTGCGTTTTAGGAAAGCTATTTCCAGAACCTCTCAGTGTGTCATAGCTGCGCTTCGTGTTTCACAGTGTAAATGACTGCAAGCATTATCTCATGATGCTTGAAATAGGAATGAAATAACAGTGTGATGGTGTTTCCCTGGCTCTAGCGTGGTCGTGGCGGATGAGATGAACAGCGTGACTAATTTACCCCGGTGGTATGTTCCAGAGCAGAAGAGCTAATGATGTGGCATTGTGCCCCTTCCCTGACAAAAGTCATGTTGTAACTAGTAGTTGCACATGCAGGACTTGCATGGCTCAGTGCCCTCTGAACCCTGGACTGGGAGGGACAAACAACAAATCCACCTTTACTTTTGTATTCCATAGATCACATAAAACATCAGCTACTCACTGTTCTCGTGGGTAACCAAACTAAACAGGTTTCTTTTTGTAGCCTCTCTGTTTTAAATGCACTTTACTTTCCTCACTTTGCAAAGCAGATTGGACACGATTCCCAGCCAACTCGTACAGGAGTTACCCGCATTCCAATGTCCAAGAGCCTGAAGACAGGGAAAGCTGCTTCCCCTGGAATTTCAAGTGGAGTGAAGCTGGAGTCTCGGACGGAAAGTCAGTCCGTGCGGATCGAGGTTAAGAAATCCACTGTGAACAGCAACACTTAAAAAACGCAGGCAGAGTTTGAAATAACAGCAGCCAAACTACAGCAGCTCAGTAAAATCGTACATGATGATGGTTGGAATGAGAACTAGCTTTTGATTCTATGCATAGAAACATCGTTTTTGCTTGTTTGTCTCGTGTGATTCTTCCTTTTGGACGGAAACAGGATGGAAATAATTTTCAGCACTTGGGTTAAATATTATATCTGACAGCGAACTGATTAACCTTTACTTGCTTTAACTGCTGGTTGTCACACATAAAAATTTAAAATGTTTTGTAAGGACTCTTCATAACAAGGAAATACTATTATGCATAAATTATGTGTTTGTTTGAACTTTTGTGGGTTTGCTGTAAATAATTTTTACTGAGAAGTATTTTAAATAAATGTTGAATCAGAAGACGGACTCGTTTTTGAATAAGACACAAGCAAGAATAAAAAATGAAACAATATTTAAAACTGATTATACAACTTCACGTGAACACATTTTAAATAGCATTTCTACAATAAATCACAGGTTTATGACATTAAGACCTCTTTATATCCTCTTGGCTAAATATACTAAACAATTTCACAAAACATGAAGTTTGAGTTTTTTTTAAAACAATGTCAGATAAAAAGGCAGAAAACTGTTCTCTTACTAGTATAAATGTTATATATATATATATATATATATATATATATATATATATATATATATGTGTGTGTGTGTGTGTGAAACATTTATACTAGTATTTGGGATGCAACGATACCACTTTTTTCCAAACTGATACGATACCAATACTTGGATCTGTGTATTCGCCGATACCAATACTTTTACCACTTACAAAAAATTTTAATTAAAAAAAAGCAATGAATTGGAATACAGGTTTTATTTTCTTCTCTGCTTTCAACAGAAACAGCCTGTGAGGTAGATAAAAAGTAAAATATGTGAATAGAAATCATCACAAAACTAAAATATTAGGTGAACAGAAATGACAAGTTACAGTGAAGCCACTTTCAAGCAACTGCATTGTCCTGATATCGGTTAACTTTTACCGATATCGGTATGGGTGCATCCCTAATATATATATTTATATATATATATATATATATATATATATATATATATATATATATATATATATATATGTGTATATATAATTTATTTCAATTGTAATCAGTGAGCGTGTTATCCATGTCCTTCCGAGCTCAGGTCATTGACCAGAGGCTTGGGAGCTTGAGGGTATTGTGCAGTAGCTCAGCTAGAACCGCACTTTTCTAGGCTGAGATGGCTGATGTTTTGCCTCAGTTCAAAGACCAATAAATGTCCTGCTGCATCGAATAAACACACACAGACATTGATACTGACATAATTTTAAAAAAAGGTCCTTATTTTGTTTTAAACAGGAAAAGTATGAATATATTTGGATTTCACAATGGATGTAAAAACTACTTAAATAAACTAAATAAAAACCAAATACAACAAAGATAGAATTGAATAGAAATGTGGTTATTTTTACTTTTTGTTCTGCGTCTAAACAAACTTTTCATTTGATTACTTGCAATCTGACGTTTGATTTGGTTGATGGCCACATACTTAGTCTATAATGGATTTATAGGTTGTATTTAGCGCAACTAGATGAAAACAGAAGAATTCAAACCTTTAATGTCCGTCTTTCCGGACATTCCACCCTCTAGCGGAATAAATATGTCAATAAGGACAGCGCTCATACAAGACTAAATTCATCAGCACTTTCTGTTGATTTCTTCAAAATAAAACATGCCACTTTAATTTTCTACGGTTTTACGGTCAGTGTTAACAGCATAGTTAGTATAACAAATGAGAACAAGCTAGAAAGTCCTGACGTATGAACCATACTACTGTACTATAGCTGAAACAAAAATAAACATAAACATTTCCGGAGAGCTGTCGCTACGCGTTGACGTCACTATAGCGTTCTATCATGTCATTGGCTCTCTCGCTTCCGGCTTCTTCCTTCTCCAAGCTCACGGAAGACATGAAATCATCAACAAAATGAATCGAATTTAAAGTCGAAAAGGATCGAATTAAGTGTCGGTCTCACTTCTGACGGGATTTCTTTCCGCATCTCTTGCCGTCTAGGGTCTCATTTGACCGTGTAGAACCACCGAGTATCTGCCGGTATCTAACTGTTGTGGATTATTAGGTGCAAAGCCTTTCGCAACCATGATGGCGTCAAGCTACAACGCTAAGGACGAGGACGGACACCACTCGGGCTCTGTGAGCCACGGAGGAGCAGGGACTGCTAAAAGTAAAAAACCAGACAACACAGCGTTCAAACAGCAGAGACTACCAGCCTGGCAGCCGATTCTAACGGCTGGCACCGTGCTGCCCGCCTTCTTCGTTATCGGTCTCATCTTCATCCCCATCGGTATCGGCTTGTATGTGACTTCCAACAACATTAAAGAGTTCGAGGTACAGTTCCTGTTATCTTCTCTTCTAGATGGTGTTTATCTAACTTCTAAAACCACAGCTGGGCAAATTAAATCAGACATTTCTACCCTCGTATGGGTTTCAAATCTAGATGTATGACTTTGTTTTGATCCTAGTATAAATTTAAAGTAACAGCAAAACAGCGCAGACAGGTTCTTAAAAGGGCTGTGTCTCAAATATCTCTACATAATTAATAATTATCCGTTAGTTTAGAATAATTATACACAACCCGTATCTGTTTATTACCCAGAAGGCTGCTTTTACGTGTTTATTTAGATAAATCTACATACTATCAATTTGTTCTGCATTATGGGTGATTGGATATTTTCTTTGCCCGTGATAAAGTCACTATTTGTATCTTAAATTTGCATTTGGGTGGATTTGTATAATTTTTTTCTAGCATAATGCAGTGTTAAACAAATGCAATATACTGAGCTGTAACCTGACATACACCAGCACCACATGCTATGAAATTATAACAAAAACAGAAATGGGTAATTCACACACACAAAACAATCTGGTTACCAAAAGTGTTAAATGAAAGTCGTAGAAAGCAACATTCCTTTTTCCTTTGATGTTTTATTTCTGCTCATTTTCAGATCGATTACACCGGTGTGAATGTGGACAGCCCATGTTACACGTGCGCCAACAACTTCAGCTGGAACAGCACCACGTCGTGCTCCTGCACTGTGAACTTCACGTTGGAGCAGCCGTTTGAGGTGAGCTCAGGTCCTGCACCAGCTTAGATCTATATCGACCCCATGAATAATAAATGTCTTCAGCTTCAATCCCGACAACACTCTCCTGCATTAAAAGAGTAAAGGCCAGCCGTCTCTGTTCTGGCATTGATCATCCATTAGGGTCGACTTATTTTTTTTATAAAAAGAACACTCGAGGTTTGTTTAAAAGCTATTTTAGCATTGATTGCTGTACCTATCAAATATGCAGGCTACCTTTCAGAGAGCTTTGATTTCTTTTGTTGCCTCTTTTTTGAAATAAGTTTGATTAAATTAAAACTCTTTGCCTTCTGAGTAGAAAAGAATGGCTATATTTCTAGTTTCCTTTGAAAATGCAATGTAGTGAAGGCAAGTCAACTGAAATTAATCATCGATCTGTCTTAAAAACTATTTATTACTAAGAGAAGTGTTGTTTATACCAGTGGTACTCAAACTTTTTTGACTGATGTACCCCCTGTGAAATATTTTTTTCAGCCGAGTACCCCCTAATGAGCGCAAAAGCTTTTTTGGTTGTAAGAAACAAAAGACCTTAAATAGAGCACGGTGCCTTCAGTGACTGATTTATTAAATTTTGGAACTGATAAACAAGTACAAAATTCAACCATTTGAAAATAAACTACTTCAAATATTTTAAATATTAATAATCCATTACTAAATGTATTGGAAATATTTTTCATCACTAAAATGTGATTCTAATTAATTAATTGAAAACAGTCACCATATAACTATTTAAAACCATAAGATTACCCATTGAAAAATCCATAAATGTGCAAAAACACTGCGATTTTGGGATAATGAATTTAGCCTACTTCTACTTCTAAACACATTTTATGAACTTTTATTTAATTATTTAATACATATTTTAGGAAAATATTAATTAAATAATTATTTTTTAAAGATTTTCCATGGATACTATTTTTTGAAATGTATGTACATTTTCTCACGTACCCCCTGGAGTTTCTTTACGTACCCCCATTTGAGAAAGGCTGGTTTATACGACACGAGTGCATAACATTTCTGCTGTGATTTGAATTCTGGTTAGGTGTAGGGAGGATTCCTGCTTTGTTTCATATTCAAATCTGGAATCAAGAGTTAAAGCAGCCGATTCAGTCACTGGGAATTGCAAAACCCACTTTATTTAAATTGAATTGGATTTTCTCTTTGTGTAAGCGCTTCGTCGACTTTTCCAACTTTTGAGATGACCGCAGCAGTTGGACCAGATTTAAAACAAAGGCTCGTTTCATCATCTTTTATATTTTTATCGAGTGTTGTTTGTATTCAGTTAACATAAAAAAAAATCCCTGAACAGCTTCTGGAAGATCGGTGAGTTTTGTGCAAATGCAGATTTCACAAGAACTGAAAATAAATTAAGAATAAAATGAATAAAATCTGGTTATTTCTTGGTAGAAAAGGCAGGAGTTGATTAAAAGTATCAGAATAAAGTAAAAGTTACTAAGTGGGCATCAGTCCCAAGATTTCTGAATAATGGGTGTCTATGAAAGGAAGGGCACGTACAGAAGTGTAGCAGTCTGACGGCTCCACACAGAGCAAATCTGATCACTGAGCTGGAACTTTTACAACCAGTTAACTCAACTTTTACAGCCTGCTCACGTCCGTGAAGGTTAATGTTTCCAAAGTGTGTTCGAAATGTCTCAAGTTTCAGCAAATAAATAGTCCTCTTTACAATTCACAGGGAATTCCTCCAGCACTAATAAATGAACTCATCTAAATTCCACAAATGTGGAATGACCTTCCAAGCACTATCAGAACAGGGGCTTCCTTTTCAATTTTCAAGAAACTCCTGAAGACCCTGCTCTTCAGAGAGCATCTTCTAAACCAGCACCCTGCCTGCACCCGTCCCCCCTCTACCGTCCACTCCTTTGTTCCCTACTCTCCATGATTGATGTCAAGTTGTTGTTGTTGTTGTTGTTAGCCTCAAGGGCAACATGCCGATTATCACTTGTAAGTCGCTTTGGACAAAAGCGTCTGCTAAACACATAAACATAAATTCAGTGAGTGTAACACATGAAACTGTTTCCTCCTTTCTAATCTGCGTTTGCGCTCCTCCCTCGCCTGCAGAACAACGTCTACATGTACTACGGCTTGTCCAACTTCTACCAGAACCACAGGCGCTATGTGAAGTCCAGAGACGACAGACAGTTGAACGGTGATGCGACTGCTTTAAAGGTACGGTTCTAATCGTGTTCATCAGGTAGAGTCCGGAATAATGTCTGTAGACTTTTCTAAACTGCGGGTCTTTGCGTTCGCTGCTCCTAGACTCTGGAACGTTCTCCCCCGTAGTGTTCGACAGGCCCCAGAACTGGGTCGGTTTAAGTCGGTACTGAAGGCCTTCTTCTATCATTTAGCTTTTATTCAATGATCAAGCTTTTAGTGTTTTTATGTTTTATTGTGACTCGGTATTTTATTGTTGTTTGTTTCTTTCACAACTTTTAGATTTTACCTCTTAACTCCTATATGACTTTTATCTGTTTTTATCTCGGGGTTTGTTCTTTTTACTGTACTGCCTGTTGGTCAGCTGTCATGCTGTTTTTAAATGTGCTGTATAAATAAACATGGTATGGTATGGTAAACATTTCCCTTTTCTCAGGATCCCAGCAACGATTGTGAGCCTTACCGTAAGATTGGAGTGGAGACCATTGCACCGTGTGGAGCCATCGCTAACAGCCTTTTCAACGGTGAGCCGGGATCTGCTGTCGATTGAAACGTTCTGTAGAAGTTTTGCTTAAACCTGCAGATTTGTGTTCTAATTAAAAAGCTCCGTTTGCTGTTTCAGACTCTCTGGAGCTGTATTACGTAGAACCCAGCGGCGCCCTAAATGCAGTCCCTCTGGCGAAGAAAGGGATCGCCTGGTGGACGGACAGGAACGTGAAGTTCAGGAATCCCGCTGGGGTCGACCTACCTACGGCTTTCAAAGGTGAGCTTTTCAAACCGAGCGTCTGTAGAGGTGTAATCGCTGGAGGTGACCTGAGTAGCTTTCCCTCGCAGGCACCGCCAAGCCGGTGAACTGGAGGAAGCCGGTGTATGAGCTGGACCCGTCCGATCCTGATAACAACGGGTTTATCAACGAAGACTTCATCGTGTGGATGCGCACGGCTGCTCTGCCCACCTTCCGGAAGCTCTACCGCATCATCCACAAGAACCAGAGCAGCACCTCTACTCTACCCAGCGGGAGATACGTCTTGAACATCACCTACAGTATCCTTTACACTTCAAACTGTTTACAGCTTACTCTTTTCGATTTCAACAGGTCAGGAATATTATGGTGAAGCTTTAAAATCTTACTACACTTACACAGGGCTGGGCCGTTTGGGAAGATTCCTATCAGCCGTATTTCCATATCAGCCGATATTGATACACATCAGGATAAAGTTTAATATTTACATGCTCCAGTGGGCGGCTCCAAGGAAGAGGCTCCAGCTGCTACTTTACATCTGCGCGGCTCTGTTCCGGCCTCAACACGGAGCAACTCTTACCCGGCCTTTCCACTGGATGCGTAAGCGGCGTGTGACGTAGTAGATGCGCTTTACCTGCCAGCTCAGCAGCGCTGGGTGTCTCAGACACAAACGGCAGCACACACGTACCGCACAGCTGGTTCAGCAAGGTCACAAAATCACCAGAAAATCACAAGACCACGCGCGATTTCAGCAGTTCAGCCGATAGCAAGCAAGGAGGAAGTTGGCGGCGTGCATCGTAAAAGGTCTGGTTTGTGTTCCGTTCGCCTCGGCTGTGGACGTTTCTCAGATAATGACGTATACATTTTTACTAGTTGATCAACGGGAAAGCCACGTGTCTTTTATTTTGAAAGTTTCAGGTTTTTCTACGCTGCATTTGTGTTAAATTTAGCAGAGCGACGTGTCACTACGCTTATGGGATGCATCCAACATGTGACGCTTCTCAACCAGGGGAAACGCCGACTCTAACGGCGGTTAATTGCTTCGTATTAGGCTTCGTGGACGTTATGCGATGCTTACGCGTAGGGCTAGGCAATATGGCCTCAAATCTATATTGCGATATATCTGAAGCATGTGCTATTACGATATATACTGCAATATATTTTTTCCTTTGTTTATATATGTCAAAATGACATGCTTTAAAAAAATCCTCATATGGAAAATGTATTGCAGCAGAATAAAGACGTCCAAAAAGTGTAGAATGCTGCTCCTCCTCCCGCTACGTGCTTGCGGTCACTGCCATTCTGTTGTTCCAATGTCGGCGCAGGTGCACATCTTAGTGGCTTCACGTGTTATCGCGGTAGAGCCAAAAATGTATCATTACCCAGTTTTATATCGTTTCTGCCTCATATCGTTTATAGGGCTGCAGCTATCGAATATTTTTGTAATCGAGTACTCTTATCAAATCTTTTATCGATTAATCGAGTACTCTAATAAATTACTCTTTTGCGTTTGTAATCCATTATATCAAATAGCATGTTATAAAATATGAAAGACCTCTTAAAATGAGCAATTGCCAATTATTCTTCAAGTTTTATTCAAAATGAGTTTTCAAAACTTCAACACTTCAACTTTACTTCACAGTAAACAAATGCGAGCGGCTGCGGTCCAAACAGCACCAGAACCGCTCACGGCGCATGCGCAAACATGGCTCGCCAGCTGTTCCCTATTTACACACGTCCGTTTTAATTTCTACACTTTTTGTCTCACACTAACAAGGATTACAGAGAAAGCATGTTTGCCGTGGTTATGTCGACTTATACTGATCACAAAACATTTATTTACTTCATTTCATTTTCCTCCGCCACTCATAAATACCCGTCCTCCTGCAGCGATCCTGAGGGACTTCGGACATCAATAACAACACAGTAAAAAGTCCAACGTGTTGTAAAAACTGCTATTTTTAGCACATTTTAAGTCTGACGTGTTGCTACCAGACGTACGGTGTGAGCTGAAACTGAGTGCTACAAATGAAAAAGTCGCACAGCGTCTGCAGAACATATAGAAATACAGGCTAAAATGCATTATCTTGTAGAGGCTCCGAGTCCGCTTGCAGAAGTGACATTTACACGTGGGCGTTTCCTGGTCAGGTGCTGCAGCATGGAGGATGTGGTGTTGTGGTACGCTACATCCATTTTACAGTATTTACACTGGACTACGTTTTCCTCCTTGGTCCCACACCTTTGACATTTTCTGTCTTTTTCGCACTCCACCAGGATCCACGCTGTCCGCCATGACTTAAGAGAAAGTTAAGTTACATTCGCTACTCGCGTTTGTGTGCGCGTCACTTATTTCGGTCCGGGTGAAACATGACCCCGGGCGATTGCAAAGCCATGAATTAATTAAACATGAATTAAACGAAGCCTCGAGGCAGAGCATTTGACTCGAGGATTTTTTGTACTCGAGGTACTCGAGGAATCATTTCAGCTCTGATCGTTTATATTGCCCACCCCTACTTATGCGTCTGATGGAAAGGCCGGTTTATTTTCATTGGCCATTCATCCCGTTCTCTTGTCTGTTAAATGAAAGTTACTTTGAGGTTTAAATCGTTGAATCGTTTTACCGCCCAGCTCCACATAAATATAAAGCCTCTGAAATGCTGATAATCCTTTTGATACTCAAGCATCTAGTCATTCCTTCACTTCATGTAATCAGATTACCCCGTGCTCAGCTTCGACGGACGAAAGCGAATGATCCTGAGCACCATCTCCTGGATGGGAGGGAAGAACCCCTTCTTGGGCATCGCCTACATCACCGTGGGCTCCATCTGCTTCTTCCTGGGTGTTGTTCTGCTCATCATCCACCATAAGTACGACACCCGCAGCAACAGCGCAGATATCCCAAACTGAGTAGCTCCCGCGCCGTTCCCTCGTCTCTGCATGCGCCGCTGGCCCTTAAGGGCCCACTGGACTGCTGGTTTGTTTCGTTTGGTTGCACTGTGAATATTTGTGGCGTGATCAGAGAATGGCAAACGTGTTTCTAAGCCTCTGATGTTTATGTCGTGTGTTTCTGTGCATTTAGCATCAGGCCATCTGATGATGAAGTCTACTTTTGTTTCATTTACACTTTATTTATCTTTTCATAATAAAAGTGCCCCCGTGTTTTGTTTTAGCGAGGCCTTGCTAACGGCTTATTTTGAAGGATGTATCTATTCTTCAGTGCAAATGTTAATGTTCCACGTTGTATTCTGGGACGCGTCCTGCTGATGAATGTAACCCGTGGGCTCTGGCTTTTAGGATGATCTGACAGAATAGTTGTTGCTCGTGTGCCGGTGATGGTAAACATTGATGTCTAACAGATTATTTAATCCTAAAACAGACACATATCTATCCTGCTCGCAGACCGATCTTCCAACATTTACTTATTTAAATTTGTATCGATTACAAATTACTGTTAAATTCAGTATTCCTAATTCCAGAACGTTTGCAGCATCTCTCTGGCTGATTGCAGCACAAAAATATAAAACTTATAGATTCATCTGATTTTTAAATAATCTACAAAAATCTTTTAACACAGACCAAATGTAATGCACTTTACTAGAGTCACGGTATTCAGTTAGTTAGTTTCCCCCATTCTGTAATGTTGTTTTCATGAATTATTGATACCAGTAGATTATTTAAATGAGAGGTTCTTGGGTTTTTTAAGGTTTCTAGGGTCCAAATAAAGAGCTTGGTCTTTATGTTGGTGTCTTTTGTGGTTTTTGTACTTAAATGGTATTCTTAAATTGACGGTAGGCATGTTTCCATTACCAGAACTCCAGGGTAGTTCCTGGGATGGGAAACTTGACCAGGAGATGGGATGTTCCCGTCCTCTCAGCTGGTGTGTCTCCGTTCAAATTCAGCCCTTTCAGAACTTGCAGCGCATCACGACCGCTTTGGCAGTGAGTGATGTCACTGATCAGCCCCAGAAAGCGCCCAAAGTAACAATAATATTAAAAGCATATATTTTATAGAAATATATCATAATTTAATCGATTCAGAGGACAAGAGCAGCTCTTGAGTTTTGTGAGACAAGCCCCATTTGTGGAGGAATTCCACCGAGTTTTCCAGTGTGGGGCGTTAGGTTTTAAATGTGATCTGTGCTTTTTGTTTATTTTTCCTTCCATTCTGTTTCACCAGCAACTCTTCTAATGGTACTGCTGCTGGTTGTTTTGGACATCTGCTGATGTCATTTCCTACTGAGTTACAACCAATCGGCGTGCGTTAACCGGAGGTTCCGCTCACCTACTCCACCTGCCGTTCGGAGCACCTACTCCAGAGCGGGTACAGTACACGGAAGCTTCCTGAAAACGGCCGTTCGGTCAGGTGGAGACCGAGTATACATGTCGATGGTGGAGACGCATGTCGGGAGGTTCCCGTAAATCTACCCTGAAGTTCTTGTAGTGGAAACACGCCTAATGTGTAGTTTTTACTGTTGATCTCTGTAAATATCAATCAAAATGTATTAAATGATGCCCAGTTGTTGAAAAATGTTCACGGTTTCCTAACATATAACCATAAAAATCAGGTCTAAAATACATGGGAGCGGGTCTAAGTCTCCGGACGCTGCCATATCAGACGCCATGTTTCCTTCTACAGGAGTGTTTACTGCCCCCTATCGCCAGGAAAAACACATGCTGTCACTTTCATGCAGTTAGTTTCTAGCTACCTTTAGATTTTGAGAATTTAAATTAGATAAAAATAATATGATTATAAATTATTACTTTATTAGGCTCCATTATTTTGAAAGTTACACCACTGCTGCAGATAATAATTTTTTAGTTGATGATTTATATGGCTACATGTAGAAGTTTCTCATTAAATATTATTTAGGATGTGATATTTTGTTTAATTTAAAATATACTAATAATCGGCCCTTCAGAAATTCTCAGGAATCATTTTGTTTCGTTCTTTGCTGCCATCTGCTGGTCATTTTTTACTTTGCCACCTTTTTTTCACAGGGGCCTTTATAGAATACCTTGCAAAGAGGCCAGTTTTTACAATTGTCACTGTGGGCTCCATCTGCTTCTTCCTGGGTCAAGGGGACCGGGCCTTCTCGGTAATGGCACCAACCATTTGAATGAGCTCCCTCTGACAGTAAAGCAAGCTCCATTCAAGCAGGTAAGAGTTGGCACAAGAGGCTGAGGAAAGGGAAGTCTGGGCCTCTCATCTCCAAGTGCTCGCTGCAAAACCACAAAGGCGGAGCTGCATCAGAGTCAGTCCAATTCCTTCCAGTTGTCTGATAGAGTTGACTTGATAGCATTCTGGAACCAAAGAGGGTGTTATAGCTAATATCATCTAAAATGCAAGATTGAGGACGGAGTTGAGAAGTTAATTGAACCATGGACGTAATTTTCACTTTAGAAGTGGGGGGGACACGGGGGTGGGAGGGTGTATCTTTACAGTATGTTCTAATGGGAAACAGGCTTCAACACAGTTGTTTTCTGCTTGGTCCTAGAGCTCAACCAGTGTCAATTTAATATAGCGTAATATTGTTTTTGGATGGTGAAAAATGCAGGGGTCAACGCTTGACTTTGGAAAAAGTGGGGGGGACATGTCCCCCCTGTCCCCCCC
Source organism: Nothobranchius furzeri (assembly GCF_043380555.1). NCBI lineage: Eukaryota > Metazoa > Chordata > Actinopteri > Cyprinodontiformes > Nothobranchiidae > Nothobranchius > Nothobranchius furzeri. The sequence goes on from NC_091758.1 coordinate 36,709,068, forward strand.
AAAAATTACGTCCATGAATTGAACAGTTTTTGTAAAGCTTCCATATAATTAAAAATCTAACTTTTGGAACTTTTTACCATGTTATATTGTCGTTTCCTCATAAGAAACGTGCCAAAGCCATTTTTGGCCTCATTCATGCATTTTCCTCCCATCTCAGCTTCAATTTGGTCTCCTCCCCCGAAGCCGGTCTGGTCTTGGTTCTCAAATCTGGATATTCTGTGAATTTTCTGACAAATTATTTCTGAAATGACTTCTACTGAGACACCGCCGGAAAAACCATACATCCCATCTACAAAGACACACTGGATGGGACAATTACATGTAACGCCACTTCCTTTTTTTTATCAGATGTGGTGGTGTAGTAGTTATGGAGGCAGGTTGACATGCGGTTTTGCACTGGTTCGCTTCCCATTAGAGGTAGTATAGAAGTAGTTTACAACCCTTTTCCTTCTTTTCTAGCTACACTTGCCAGAACTATGTTTACAACAATTTATTGGTATACCGTTTACAATATAATGACTAATGTTTCTTTTTTTTTTGTTGTTGTTGTTTATTTAGCCAGTGTGAGTCCATTTGTGGGCAGAGTTTCAACTAAAATGCTGTTTAGGAACGACCAAATTCAAAGAACTTTTAGAGACATAAACATTTTGCAGAAAATAAACATTACAACTAAAATATAAACAAATTAAATGTTTCAGCTGGCTAAATAGATTTCTGCCGACCCCACCTAGAGTCGAACCAGCATCAGCTGAGGGGAAAACAAAATTCCTACGTGACGATCTTGTCACTGGACTACCAGAACCCATTCAGATACCGTAAATGCTGTTGTTCACAGCTTTTGTTGGAGCGGCTGTGGGCAGCTATTTATTGCTAAAAGAAATCTTTTCATTTCGGGATATATTTAGGCTTTGTCATGTAGAAAGTTATATTTATCTTGTTTAATTGGAGCATAGAACATAGCATTAACATTTGTAAACTAGTAACAGCCATAATTCATGGGGATCAGGTTGGTTTGCGATAAAGTTGAAAAACAAAAACAGAAGTCAGTGGGCTAGGCTGAGTTTGCGTGAATGGGCGGGGCTGACTCTGGTGCAGCTCCGCCTTTGTGGTTCTGGAGCACCCTCGATTTGGGCTGCTGCACTCGCGAGCCGACTCTGGATAAGCGGAGCCCCGGCGTCAAGGGCGGGCCCGGCCCGCCCATTTTCCGATCTGGCCCGCCCAGGACAGATTACAGCACCTCATGCAAATGTACTGGCTTGAGACGATCAACAGAGGGCGCTCTAAGTTACTAATCGACAGTTTTAGATGCAGTAGAAGAAGACGCTTTGTTACAGTAGCTTCCCTACTAAAGTCGGAGAGGGAGGCAAGATGGCGGAAGGAGCAGACGTTCTGTAAGGAGCTCCGGTAGCAACCTCAAAGAATGGTCTAATTTAAGAACTATTGTTACTTAATGTTTAATGAAAAATCTCATCGGGAATATAAAACTACCCTCTACAACTAGTACTGGTATTAGCTAAACAAGAGTGGATGAGGCCATACGTGAAACACGAAGAAATGGCTAAAGCTAACAGCAAAGCTCACAAAGCCCTGCTAACTCACGACTACCTTGGTTCAGAAAATATGGACACCAACTCAAGAGGTAATAAAAACCCACTTTCATCACCCTGCAAAGCCACAACATCACACAAAAAACAAAAAGGAGAAGAAGAAACCGACTCTAATGTATCCAACAGTGCGCTACTAGCCGCCATTGAAGGTCTACAAAAAATGATGGAAAGCTTTGGCGCTGACCTCAAACAAAATACACTCTCCATCTCTAACATTGCCAAAGCGGTTGAATTTAACAGCGCTGAAATTCAAGACCGTAAAGAGAAAAATAAGCAGATGGAAAAGCAAATAACTCAGCTGAAAACCACAAATGAAGTGTTAACCAAAAAAGTTGACAACTTGGAAAACAAAGCTTCAAACCTTGACCGATACCAAAGAAAATGGAACCTACGGCTCAAAGGGTTAAAAGAGGACAAAGAGGAGGACACAAGACAAAGTGTATCGGACATCATTAAAAAGATCCAACCCAGCTGGAAGGAGAAGGTTAACTTCATTCTGGATTCTGTTCACCGTATCGGCCCCAAAAACCCTGATCACCCAATACAAGTCATCATACAATTCACCAGCCGTTTCTACAGAGATGAACTTTGGAGATCCACTAAACAACATCCCACATGCAGAGAGCTCAACATCCGATTCGCCGAGGACCTCACCAAGGAGGACCGTGAAGCACGTCGTGCGGTATGGCCTAGGGTGGAACAAGCGAGAAAAGCAGGGCTGAAAACCACCTTTAAAGGTCCATATGCCTTCATCAATGGACAGCGGGTTACACCCTAGCCAGTTTAACATAAACATGTGTAAGTGAAAATGAGACCACTTATGATTATTTACATATGTATGTAGTTGTAGTTGTATGAGGATACAGATCCACAAATGTTATAAATGTTGTTCACTCAGATTATCATTTTTTGGGGATTGCTACCTAGGTTCTCTTATTGCTTTAGGTTAGCTCATCCTATATTGTTCTTATTTGTTCATTATATGGTTATTATAAACAGCGAACTTTCGTTAATCTCTATCAATGCAAGAGGATTGAGAGATATCACTAAAAGGAAAAGCCTTTTCTTATTCTGCAAAGGGAAAAATGCTGTGTTTACCTTTTTACAAGAAACTCATTCTACACATGAAGACAGCAACTTTTGGACTAAGCAATGGGGAGATGAAGCCTTTTTTTTCTCATGGCTCTTCAAGGTCAGCTGGGGTTGCCATCTTGTTGAAAAACTTTCGAGGTAAAATTACTTCTATTGAGAATGATATTGTTGGCCGTTGGTTAATTCTTACCATAAACATAGAAAATTCTATTTTTATTCTAGTAAATATATATGGATATAATACCTTAACTCAAAATAAATTATTGCTGGAAGAAATAGGTTTACGGTTAGACCATCTAAAAGCCAAACATTCCACCAATAATGTCCTTATTGGAGGAGATTTCAACCTTGTTCAGGATGAATTTCTGGATAGATGGCCATCTAAATATGAGATAAGCTACCCAAATCCATTATTTACCAACTTCTGTTTTGAACATAATTTTATGGATATATGGAGACACCTTAACCCAGTCACTCAGAAATTCTCATGGTTTAATTCAACTAATAAATCAAGGATCGACCATTGGCTTATTACTAATGACTTACTTTTATTATATGACTTCATCTCTGATATATCTGCTGCCCCACTAACGGACCATTACCTTATATCACTTAAAATTAAGCCGAAAAACAACACTTATAGAATAAACAAATATTGGAAATTTAACTCTTGCCTTCTCCAAAATGACCATTACTGTAAAAAAATAAAGTCACTTATTACAGATATTGTAAACTCAAAAGAGTTAAACAGTCCAACCACTAAATGGGAATTTTTAAAGTACAAAATCAGACAACTTTCCATTTCATTTAGTAAGCAACTTAAAAACGAACTTCAGGTTTTAGAATTAGACATTATACAAAAACTAAACTTATATTGCAATAAACCTAATCCATCTGAGATAGACAAGCAAAATGTCCTAACCCTTCAAATAAAGTTGGATAACATATACATACAAAAAACTAAAGGAGCCTTCATTAGATCGAGAGCCAAATGGATTGAGGAAGGTGAGAAAAACACTGCTTATTTCTGTAACCTAGAAAAAAGAAGACAACAAAGAAATTCTATAAACTCTTTACTAATAAATGATGTTGAATCCACGGATGAAAATTTAATAGGACAAGAAATTTTCAACTTTTACCAAAATTTATATACTTCTAAATTTTCAGCCCCTAATTCTAATGCTTTTCTAAACCATATTGATTCCTTCATCCCTAAAATAGATGACTCCTTCCAAAATACCTGTGAAAAGGAAATTACAATGAGCGAACTAGATAAGGCAGTCAAAAGATTAGCGATTAATAAAGCACCTGGCCCAGACGGCCTTACAGGTAACTTCTACCGTCACTTCTGGGAGGACATAAAACCTTTACTCTTTGAAGTTTTTTCGGAAATCTTTAATAATTCTACTCTTCCACCCACGATGAGACAAGGCATCATCATATCTATCCCCAAACCAGGCAAAGACCCAAGAATTATTGAAAACAGACGACCCATCACACTTAGAAATACGGACTATAAATTGCTTACTTACATATTTACCTTACGCCTCCAGTCAGGAATTTCAGATATTGTCAGTGAATCACAATCCGATTTCTAAAAGGCAGATCGATCCATAATAACATTAGATTGGTAATGGACTTAATTGAATACAAAGATCTGATTACTGACAATGGATTCATACTTTTCTTAGACTTTTACAAAGCCTTCGACTCTGTAGAACATCAGTTCATCTTCTCAGTCTTAGAACGCCTGGGTTTTGGTACCAACTTTATCAACTTAATTAAAGGCCTATATGACAACATAAACAGCTGTGTCATCCTACCAAAAAACACCACCCCTAGATTTAATATTAATGTTGGAATCCCACAAGGTTGCCCAATCTCACCATATCTATTCATTCTGGTTACCGAAATGTTGGCATTGTACTTAAAAAACTGTGATAACATTGCAAAATTGAATGTTCTAGGCACTGATCTAATTATAAGTCAACTTGCAGATGACACCACGCTTTTTTTAAAGGATTCTAAACAAATTTCTATAGCCATCCAAAAGATTCAACTCTTCTCTGAGGCCTCAGGTCTGAACCTAAATCTAAAAAAATATGAACTTCTAGCAATTCACGACACAATGTTAAAAGAAATACATAATATCCCTATAAAATCTGAGGTTAAATATCCAGGAGTGACCATTAACAAAAACCCTAAACTTAAGTCAGTCTTAAACTTTGAAAATAAACTTAAAGAAGGAAATTCTAAACTTAACCTGTGGCTCCAACGTGACCTTTCTATTCTAGGTCGTATCTATCTCACCAAAATGGAAAGTCTATCAAGATTAGTTTACCCAACCTGTAACCTTGCCTTACCAAACGACTTAATTAAAAAAAAAATCAAACAAACTTTAACTTTATTTGGAGAAACAAACCACACTACCTTAAAAAGGCTCATATGACTAAAGAAATAAAAGATGGAGGTTTAAAGGCCATTGACTTTGAATGTCTTAATGGCACCCTAAAGATTAACTGGTTAAAATTTTGGTTAAATCACCCAGACGTCTTTTGGTATAGTATCCCCAATTACATCTTTAACAAAATTGGTGGCTTAAAAATTCTTCTCCTAACTGACTACAATATAAACAAACTCCCCATTAAACTTTCAGAGTTCCATAAACAAATATTATTGTATTGGAAAATGATATATGTACATAACTACTCACCACACTCTATAAATCATTTGGAACAATCAAATTTATATTGCACCGAAACAAATCATTATTCTATAAAGATTGGTTAGATAACAATATATGGTCTATTATACACTTAATGGATGTAGATGGTCAGCTCTTGAATTATGACAATTTCTGCAGAAGATACAATTTTGAAGCTTCTGAGCTTGACTTTAACAGGTTACATAATGCACTTCCAATACAGTTTATCATCCAAGCCCAAGAATATCTAAAACATCACTGTTCTATTCCAATCCTTCCTATCTTATCTATTAAAGGTCTTCTGTTAACTGACAGAAAATGCAACAATCTTACAATAAGATCAGCCTTAAATGAATCTCTTTTTCCTGGAAAAACAAACAAAAATAACATAATTTACAAATTTGATAAAATATCTGTTGAGAAAATAAGAACGATCTACCTAAAATTACCTATACCACCAAAAGCTAAAGAACCCCACTTTAAAATAATGAATGCAATCTATCCTTCAAAAGAGTTGTTAAGAGCTCGTTTTAATATTGATAGCAACAACTGCTCTTTTTGCGAAAATCACATAGAAACTATAGATCATATATTTTATGAATGTCAGAAAACACAATTGTTCTGGAAAAAGCTAGAGATGTGGATCAGAACTAAAATACCACTCCCAGTTCACATCACTAAAGATATGATAATATTTGGGATTATATTCAATAATAAAGATAAAGAACTCTGCTATAATATCATCCTCTGTTTAGCCAAATTTTTTATCCATAAACAACGAATTTTGCAATCATCCCCTGTCTTCGATGTTTTTTTAATAGAATTTCAATTATATTTAAAATCCCTGAAACAACTCAACAAATATAGTGAAAATCTATATAACATGGTAGCTGAACTTCCAAAGTGATTTCATAATTCTATATGATATATGCTGTACCCTCATTGAAAGCTGTACTTGTTCTTCATGTTCTTTTGTCTCTTGTTGTTCTGTTTTACTGGATACTTACAAATGTTATATTAACTGCTCCTTTTGAATTTAAGTTTTGAACTTAACATTGTCAAGGTGCCATGTTTGTTTGTAAATTTACTAAATTAAAAAAAAAAAAAAACAGAAAGTCGCCACAACGTCGCATTTTGCGACGTTTCGTTTGTGACGTAGTGACAACGTAGCTGCTTTTTTTTTTTTGTATTCTTTATTTATAATTGAACAAGATACATATTCTCATTGAGGATTACAGTCTCGTCAATACAACAGCCAAAACCAACAGCTTAGTGAACAACATGACAGCATATATGTACAACATAAAATAGATACGTGAAAAGAAAAGGGACATAACAAAAATAAAAGGAACATTTCCAAAATCAAGACACAAGATGGGGGGTTAATGTAAACACAACGTCCAAATAATACTCCTGCAAGTACAAATACAATCCTGTAGCACCGGAGATAAGAGTCTAATAGTCTAAGACCAAGAGAGATGAGATTTTGTCATAAATTGTAACAAATCGGCCTTATTTTAGATGCTTAAGCGAGGAAAAATATTGTTTAAATTCATTCATAAATCTGGCAAAGGAGGGTAATAGGTTTTTCCACTTGCTACAGTGAACATGGTATTTCCCAAGGAGAATCACTACATTGATCATATCCGATATAGAAGGAGGCAGATTATCCATGTAGAAAATAATATGATCAACTTCAAATCTTGGAATATTATTAATTTTTAGTGAAATCCAATTATATATTTGCCACCAGAAAGTAGTTGATATTGGGCACCAAAAAAAGAGATGATGTAATGTTTCGCAGGCTGAATCACAAAAAGCACACTGCATACTTTCAAATTTGAACCTTCTCTCTAGAAAATCAGCAACTGGGTAAACATTATTGATTACTTTAAAATGTGTTTCTTTGACTTTGGGTGCAACTGGCCACTTTACAAATTTAGAAAAGGCTTTTTCCATAAAGGATTGGTCCCTATTAAGGGCTTGTAAAAACCTTCCAGCAGTAAAACCTTGATATAGAATAGCTTTAAAATTTGCATTAATGATTTTATTTCCCAATTTACTGTCCAGTAGCCTAAATTCACCTATTTTAAGATTAGGCAGTGCTGGTGAAACCTTGGAATATAACATATTATTATGTATTAGGAGCCGTAGCGCCACTGGGACTGCTCTACAAACTTTATGGAATTCTTTTTGATCACAGTTAAAGTTAAATTTTTGTGTAAATGGTTTAACATCTAGGAAATTCCCATTTGAGTCCATAAGGTCATGTATAAACAGAATACCTTTCTCATGCCAGTTTCTAATGTAAAGGGACTTTCCGTTAACCGTAACTACTCTGTTGTTCCATAATGTTGACATGTGGGGAGAAAAATTGTGCGTAAATGCCATTTTCCAAAACAAAAGAATTTGTCTATGAAAGTTCGAAAGTTTCATTGGAATTTTGTTGATCTGGAAATCACATTTTAACAAAAATTCCAATCCTCCTAGTTTCTTAAATAAAGATTTGGGTATATGGAACCACATAGAATCAGACTGAGTTAAACAAGCTTTGAGCCAATTAACTTTAAAGGTTCCAACTAAGGACTCAAAATCCAGGGCTTTAACACCACCTTTGTTGTAGTCCTTTACTAACTGGGACCTTCTAATATAATGAGTTTTGTTTCTCCAGAGAAACTGGAAAATTATGGAGCTAGCTTTCTTAATATTTTTGGGAGAAATATAGAGAGAATGGCAGGGGTATATTAATTTAGAGATTCCTTCTGCTTTAGAGAGAATGACTCTTCCAAAAATAGTTAGGTCTCGAGTTAGCCATCTACTGAGAGAACATTTCATGTTCGATATACAATTAGAGATGTTTATTTCTTCTCTCCTTATTGTGTTTTTGGTCATAACTATACCTAGATATTTCACTTCGGTTACCACCCTTATTGAATCTATCTCCGATTCATTGCATGAATGAACCGGAAGTAATTCACACTTGTTGATATTTAGAAACAGTCCTGAAGCCTGGGAAAATAACGAGATGGTGTTGAGGGCGTGCACTACCATAGATTTATCTTTTAGAAATAGGGCCATATCGTCAGCAGATTGGCTTATTTTAAATTCCTTATCAAAAATATTTATGCCTTTTAAATTTTGGTCTTTTAGGATTGCAAGCGCTAACAATTGTGTGGTCAATATGAACAGTTTGGGGGAGACTGGACATCCCTGTCGAATACCTCTTTCAACCTCAAATCTGTTGGTCATTCCTGGATTAAGAGATACATAACTAGAGATATCAGAGTAAAACATTTTTATTATTTTGCAAAATGTGTCCCCAAAACCCAAGTGATGTAGTGTATCTAACAGAAAGGGATGCTCAACCGTATCAAAGGCTTTACAGAAGTCTAGAAACAAAATCAAGCTTTCCTTTTCTATCAGCTCGTTATAATCAAGCATATCAAGGATTAACCGAATATGATTGTGTATATTTCTACCCTTTATAAAGGCTGATTGATATTCACCTATTAGTTGGGGTAAACAACTGTTTAAGCGGTTAGCATATACACGGGCCAGTAATTTATAATCATTACATAGGAGCGTTATGGGTCTCCAGTTATCTAGAAGCAATTTATCTTTGTTGGGTTTTGGGATTAGTGTTATAAGACCATATTTCATTGTAGGGGAGAGACTATTTTTAGAGATGCATTCCAGAAGAGCGTTAAACAACATTACTCTAATATTTTCCCAAAAACCGATGTAAAACTCTACAGTCAACCCATCAATTCCTGGAGATTTACCTTTAGGTATTTGTTTTAATGATTTATCCAACTCACCAATCTCAAGTTTTCCCTCTGTAAGATTTTTTAAGTCATTTGCTAGTGGTGTGATGTGTTCTTTTATTTTTCCAAAAAAATCTGTGGCAGCTTCCTTAGAATAATGGGATTTGTATAATTCCCTGTAAAAGTAAAATATTTCCTTATTTATTTTATCTGGATCATCCGTTATTCCATCTTGCAATGAGAGTTTACAAATTTTTTTCTTTGTTTGTCTTTGTTTTTCTAGGTTGAAAAAATATGAAGAGTTTTTTTCTCCTTCTTCGATCCATCGCGCTCTTGAGCGTACATAAGCACCAGTAGCTTTTTCTAGATAAACATTATCTAGTTGAGATTGAAAATTATTAAGAAGAATATGGTCCTCCAGTGATAGATCCTTTTTGAGGCATAGTTTGTTGATACCTTCAACAATGTTTTGTTGCTCGTGTTTTTTCTGTTTTGAGGATTTGCTTATTTTGATCGATACCGTTTTAATTTGGAATTTGAACCATTCCCATTTGTTCAAGCTTGACATTTCCAGCGCTTCAATTTCCTCAGCTAAAGCTTTAACTTCTGTACAGAAGTCCAAATTATGTAAAAGGCTGTTATTAAACTTCCATACTGCAGTTATCTGTTCTCGCTTGTCAAGTAAAACATCTAAGATGATAACACAATGATCCGTCGGGGGGGATGCAGATATATCACATTTAGAAACCATATCACTTAAATTGTTTGATAGTAACCAATAATCTATTCGAGAGCATTGACCATTGTTTGAAGGATTAAACCATGAGAATTTGGTTGCAAATGGGTTTTTCATTCTCCAGTAATCACAAAGGTTGTTTGTGGTAGTCAAGTTAAGAATATAATCTTCATAAGTATGACATGTTGCCCTAGAAGGAAGGCGGTCCAAGAATAAATCAGGGGCAACGTTATAATCTCCACCAATAACAACTCTGTCAGACAAATAATTAAGTTTCCATTTTTTGCAGCTGATCACTCAATAAGGACATTAGTTTCTTGTTTTGAGATCTGACATTATATCCATATAAGCACAGCAGAATATAGTTCAAACCTTGAATTTCTACCACCACCATTATCCAATGACCTTCAGGATCCTTCTTACAGTCAATAACATTACCTGGAAACCGGTTAAATAAAATCATCACGCCAGCTGAGTGCGAGGAGCCATGGCTAAAAAACACAGTATCCCCCCACTGTAACTTCCAGAACTTTGTGTCCTTTTCAACTGAGTGTGTCTCTTGTAAAAAAAACACAATTAGACTTTTGCTCCTTGCAAAACAGAAAAATTGCTTTACGTTTTACATTATTTCTTAACCCCCTTGTATTTAAAGAAATAAAAGATAACATAGAATGCTTCTGAACACTTAGTTTTTTTGTTTTTTTTTCTTTTCCTTTTTTTTAAGAGAAGTAATTTGGCGCAGGAACAACCAGCTTTATCCTGAACATATATTTCAAGAACATACTTGTGCAATAACCCTTTATTAAGAAATAAGCTATTTTTGCAACCTTTTAACAATCACATGTCTTTGAGGTAGAGTAGATTAGAATCCCACCTATTAATTCAGTTTGGATCCACTCTCTTGTTGTCAATAGTTGAGCACTTGTTTCTAGTCAACTCTGGATGTTAATTAGGTTTCTCGTGTTTGTTTGTTTTTTGTTTTTTAACGACTGTTATACTTGTCTTACAGGAGCTTCTGAAGATGTTCTGTCTTGCTTCTCCATCATCACTCTCCAGCTCCTCAGACCAGCCACTCCAGAACCTTTCCAGATCCAGGATCAGAGCACTTTAATAAAAGTTTGAAACATGTCTGCTTGTTGTTCTCCTATAGAAGCCTTAAACTAGAATTTGCTAATGAGCTTTCTTGGCTAAAATATGCTCTTAAATGTTTTTATTTACATAATCAAGAAACACGTTTTTCATTGCTGCTTCACCAAGACATGACTCTGAAAATGTCCTCATGATCCTGAAACGCTGGTTAAAACAAATTACTGTTAACCTCTTATAAAACAAACGTGTCTGTTGATGATTATGCCCACTATACTGAAGCACCTGCATACTTGCTACCGATTTGCTAACTTTCTGTAATATTTGATATTTAAGTTGAAAACATGAAATGCTGTAACACAAATTCCAAATGTTCTAGTTGAGCACTTGTTTCTAATCAACTAATCATTATTTCTGTGATTAGTCAGCTTTTTCCTTTTCTATAAACACATGGAAAAATTACAATTATCTTACTGAAAAATGGTTTAACAGTGTTGCACATGTATAATAATCTGCACTGGTTTTCACAGTTATGGCATTCTTCAAACTATAATAATAAAATTAAGTGAAAAGTTATTTACAATTGATTACTTCAAGTTCCTACTATTTACATTTTATGCATCGATACTGTAAATGGCTGTTTACTAAGGCATACAAAGTCAGTGCCTGGTATTTTACATGGCCAGTTTTTAAAATGTCTTTTAAACTGTCTCTTCTATAAAATAAAACATTCATTGTAACTTCTGAAACCACGTCTACTGTCAAGTGAAATGAATCTATATGCTTTAATTCCTTGGGTGAAATTCCCAAGGTGGCGTTAATAAAATTACACTCGAGCAGGTACAATTGCCATCCTTGGCGTCAACAGGTCATAGACGCCACCCGTATTGCCACATAATCATCAGGTCTGACTGAAACAGCGTTTCTGCCTTTTACAGGTAGACAGAAAAAATAATAACGTTGACACATTGTTGATAATATTACTACATTTCAAGGCTTTTTCATTACAGTGAAATGAGTTGAAACAGAGCCGAGTTGTATTAGAAAACAGCAATACGCACAGCCCGACAGCCCGGTGAATCTGGGATGAATTAGTGCTGCCTCAACCTCCTCGTCTTTCATTGGGTCACTGGAGTTTAAATTAAGTGGATGAGAAACCCATGGGGAGGGCTCTGCATAAATGAGAGTAAAGTTGAATTTTAAACGCGTTAAAACTGTCACAAAGTGGCGTTAAAAGCGGCGTTTTATGTCACAGAACGGCGAAATAAGCGGCGTTCAATGTCCGTACCAAACGCCGTATTTTGCGCCACCCACACAGAACGCGTCTGGGATTAGGTGACGTAAAAAACGGCGTTCAATGTCCGGAAAAAACGTCGTATTTTACGGGCGTTCTACGGGACCGTTCAGAATGGCGTCAATTACGGCGTTCTGGCAGAGTTTTCGCCGTATTTTACGACGTCTTGGCACATCAAATGGCGTTTTTTTCGCCATTTCTTAACTAGACGGGTTGGGAAAGTGGCGTATTGTGGCGGTTTTGGCTTGCCATAAGAAATTGCCAAGACAGTAGCGCATGCGCAAGAGCGTTATGTCGCCGGTCCCTGCGAGCTAGTTGTAAACAGAGCAGCATGGGTAGAAAGAACGCACGCTAAAACTTGGGTCCACTTCACTAAATGTGATGGGTAACTGGATGAAACCAGCGACAGACAATGATCTAAGTGAGACATCCTCATTTTAATCTGCTCCGGTAGGTAAATAAAATGTTTAAGATAACGTTACCTTGATATGTTAGCCTTCGTTTCGCTAATGGTGCGTTCGCTTTCTCCTCGGAACTCCCATTTTCCGACTAGATGAACATGAACGCGCTCTAAAGTTTGGCTTTACTTTACTAAATGCGACGGGTGATTGGGTGAAGGTAAAACCAGTGACAACAATCTAAGTGTGAGGCATCATCGTTTTAATCTGCTCCAGCAGCTAAATAAACTGTTAAAGATAACGTTAGCTTGATATGTTAGCTTCCATTGCCACCGTTATCAGCTAATGGTGCGTTCGCTTTCTCCTCGGATATTCTAACTTCCCAGTAGGAAAAATCAAAAGAAAAAGGACGGTGAAAGGAATGAAGATACACAGTAAATTTAGTTCACAGTAAAGATGTTTGCTTCAGTTTAATTATCAGCTTATAAAACTACAAGGACGATGCTAAAATACAAACAGTTGTATGTTATTTATCGTGATATTTATCAAATATGGTTATATATTGAGAAAAATATATATTTAATTATAAAAGAGAATTAAAATAATAAACACTCAAATGTATCAAATTGGTACCGTTAAGTACCGGTATCGACTCGTAGGTACCGGGAATTAGTACCGGTGTTCTGTCCAGTACACAACACCGGATCGATTCAAATGTCAAAGGTACCCATCCCTAGGCAGTACTCTCATCCTCCACTGGCTGGTTTCCAGACCCTCTTTTCTTCTTCAGGTTAGGGTTTTTAGTTGGTGTGTGGAACCTGTTGATTTTTCTCCTCTTTTGAGATATCTTGAATTGCTTCCATTTCCTCTATTTCATCATCGTCGCAAGCCTCCCTTAGAGCTGCTGAGCTGTAGTCGTGTTCCATCATTGCTTCCAAATAGGTCTTAAACTGGCGAATATTCGATGACGAAACTCTTTAAAAGTGTAGGTTTCGGGTTCCTTGCAAAATTTAAGGTTGAAACTACTGGGTTAAGCACAAACTACTTTAAGTAATCAGGATAAAAAAACGTATCTTTTTACACTGCCTGCATGAAGACGCTGCTCATTCCGCCATCTTGGGTCCTCTCTCTTGGTTGAACATACAGATACAGATAGTGGTGTACTCCTCATCCCTAGTGACAACACGAGTGCTCACCTGGCTGTAGCACACAGAGCGTTGGACATGTCGGTCGTGAGGGCTGTTCTGTGGAGTGTTCTGCTGTGGAGTGAGTAATAATGTTTATTAATATTTGTAAAGGAGGGTTAGGTTATTGGTTAAAGATAGCTCTTTCCAGGTGAGGTGGCTATGGTGTATCTGTTAGAATACAGGTAGAGGCTAGATGCATCCTTTGCTGTAGATCCAAATCTTTAATCTTGGTTGATGGTAATCATTAACTAACCCTAGACTTAACCGGTGGTCCAGAAGAAGGTGGGCGTGGCTCCCTGAGATTGCGGGTTTGCATGTGCGCCCAACCAACACAAGCAGACAGACAGCAGTGGGGTGGCGATGTATTTTCTTTATCTGCGCATGTGTTGCATTTCAGAACAACCCCACCAAAATAATAAAAATCGGATTTAAGTGTGAACCTGGTGTGAACATAGCCTAATTTAGCTTCAAGTGGAATTTTAGCTAAGGACAACTCACACCTAACGTGTTTAAGTCCAACTGGAGGTGCAGCATCATTTAATTACCTCACATTTGATTATTATGATAATAAGGGTCATTAATGGAACAATATAACAGTCTGCTTTTGTTTTATCAGTTATTTGGGCATTTAGATATGTTTATATAAAGAATCACAATGGAATCAGTTTAGACACTTGATTAATAAATACAAATGTTATTTTGTTTTGTAAATTACTTGTAATATGTTGTTTTGTAACTTGTATCCCCAGCATTACCTTTCCAGCTGTGTGAGGCTGTTAACCTCAAATGTACCGCCACTCGCAGAGGAAACCTGATGATTTACAGCATAGACCACCAGGGTTTCCCTCCAGATGTCAACCTGTCTAGCTGTTATTTCTCGTGGAGCAATGACAGTGTAAGATGAGCATCACCACAACAACTTTGCCTTCTGTTTTCTTTTATTTTAAAATCTATTTTACCAGCACACTTATTTTTTTTAGGTTTTAGCTCATAAAATATACCCTTTTGTTTCGGTTTCATTTATTTTAAAAGTCTTCCAGGAATGTCATACCTTTAATTTTCTTATAGCTGATCACGCCAAACAATTTTTTCTGTTTTATTTTAGACCGTTCTTGCCAGTCATCAGGACAAACTCCCATCGGTGAAGACAAAAAGCCTAAAAAATCTAGAGACTACGGAATGCTTCACGAACGTTGTTCACAAATCCCATTGTGCATCAAAGGTGATCATCTTTACATTTCTTTGAAAAAAATAAGCACAGTACATGTCACAACCTAGATGCATAATTTACTTAATGATGTAACAATCAAAAAATATAATGTCAACACTGTTATTTTCCTTCAAACACTAGTCATGTTAGCATATGGGACTTTAGGTGCAATTCTCAGAGAACATTGTATAATGGATCACAGGATCTTTCATGGATGTAAATTCAAAGAGTCGGAGTACCCGACCCGGAGGGTTACCGGGGTCCCACCCTGGAGCCAGGCCTGGGGTTGGGGCCCGTGAGCGAGCGCCTGGTGGCCGGGCTTTCGCCCATGGGGCCCGGCCGGGACCAGCCCGAACCGGATACATGGGCTCATCCAACTGTGGATCCACCACCCGCAGCAGGAACGTGAAGGGTCTGGTGCAATGTGGATCAGGTGGCAGACCAAGGCGGGAGCCTTGGCGGTCCGATCCCCGGACAAGAAAACTGGTTTTTGGGACATGGAACGTCACCTCGCTGGCGGGGGAGGAGCAGGAGCTTGTGGCAGAGGTTGAGCGGTACCGGCTAGATATAGTCGGACTCACCTCGACACATAGCATTGGCTCTGGAACCCAAGTCCTTGAGAGGGGTTGGACACTCTCCTTTGCTGGAGTTGCTCCGGGTGAGAGGCGGAGGGCTGGGGTTGGCTTTTTGTTAGCCCCAAGACTCTCTGCCTGTGTGTTGGGATTTACCCCGGGGGACGAGAGGGTAGCTTCCCTGTGCCTTCGGGTCGGGGAACGGGTCCTGACTGTTGTTTGTGCTTATGGGCCAAATGTCAGTTCAGAGGACCCACCCTTTTTGGAGTCCCTGGGACGAGTGCTAGATAGTGCTCCATCAGGGGACTCCATTGTCCTGCTGGGGGACTTCAATGCTCACGTGGGCAATGACAGCTTGACCTGGAGGGGTGTGATTGGGAGGAATGGCCCGCCTGATCTGAACTCGAGTGGTGTTTCGTTATTGGACTTCTGTGCAAGCCGCAGTTTGGCCATAACGAACACCATGTTCGAACATAAGGATGCCCATCGGTACACTTGGTACCAGGGCAGCCTAGGTCGCTGGTCGATGATAGACTTTGTAGTCGTATCATCTGACCTGCGGCCGTATGTTTTGGACACCTGAGTGAAGAGAGGAGCGGAGCTGTCAACTGATCACCACCTGGTGGTGAGTTGTATCAGATGCCGCGTAGACCTGGCAGACCCAAACGCATAGTGAGGGTCTGCTGGGAATGCCTGGCAGAAGAACCTGTTAAGACAGTCTTCAACTCCCACCTCCGGCAGAGCTTTGACTGCATCCCGAGTGCAGTGGGGGACATTGACTCCGAGTGGGCCTTGTTCCACTCTGCGATTGTTGAGGCGGCTGTTGCTAGCTGTGGTCGCAAGGTGGCCGGTGCCAATCGTTTTGGCAACCCCCGTACCCGCTGGTGGACACCAGAGGTTCGGGGAGCCGTCAGGCTGAAAAAGGAGGCCAACAGGGAGTGGCTGGTGTGTGGGTCTCCGGAGGCAGCAGACAGGTACCAGATAGCCAAGCGGGGTGCAGCAGTGGCAGTTGCCGAGGCAAAATCTCGGGTGTGGGAGGAGTTTGGTGAGGCCATGGAGAACGACTATCGATCGGCTCCAAAGAGGTTCTGGCAAACTGTCCGGCGCCTCAGGAGAGGAAGGCAGCAACTCGCTCACACTGTTTACAGTGGGGATGGGGAGCTGCTGACGTCAACTGGGGCTATAGTCGGACGGTGGAAGGAATACTTTGAGGAGCTCCTCAATCTCACCTATGTGCATTCCGAAGAGGAACCAGAGCCGGGGGACCTGGGGATGGACTGTCCAATCTCGGGGGCAGAAGTTGCTGAGGTAGTCAAACAACTACACAGCGGCGGAGCCCCGGGGGCGGATGAGGTTTGTCCTGGGTATCTCAAGGCTATGGATGTTGTAGGGCTGTCATGGTTGACACGTCTCTGCAACATTGCGTGGTCATCAGGGGCAGTTCCTGTGGAGTGGCAGACCGGGGTGGTGGTCCCCATCTTTAAGAAGGGTGACCTGAGGGTGTGTTCCAACTATAGGGGGATCACACTCCTCTGCCTCCCTGGAAAGGTCTACTCAAAGGTACTGGAGAGAAAGGTCCGATCGATAGTTGAATCTCAGATTGAGGAGGAGCAATGTGGTTTTCGTCCTGGCCGTGGAACTGTGGACCAGCTCTATAACCCTTGCAAGGGTGATGGAGGGGGCATGGAAGTTGTGTTTTATGGATTTGGAGAAGGCTTATGACCGTGTCCCCAGGGGCACCCAGTGGGGGACGCTCCAGGAGTATGGGGTGGGTGGCTTTCTGTTAAGGGCCATTCAGTCCCTATACCAGAGGAGCGTGAGTTTGGTCTGCATAGCTGGTAGTAAGTCGGACCTGTTCCCGGTGAGGGTTGGACTCTGCCAGGGCTGCCCTTTGTCACCGGTTCTGTTCATTATCTTTATGGACAGAATTTCTAGGCGCAGCCGTGGTGTGGAGTGTGTCGAGTTTGGTGGCAGGAGAATCTCGTCTCTGCTTTTTGCGGATGATGTGGTCTTCCTTGCTTCATCCAGCTCTGACCTTCAGCTCTTGCTGGGTAGGTTCGCGGCCGAGTGTGAAGCGGCTGGGATGAGGATCAGCACCTCCAAATCTGAGACCATGGTTCTCGACCGGAAAAGGGTGGCTTGCCAACTCCGGGTCGGGAGAGAGGTCCTACCTCAAGTGGAGGAGTTTAAGTATCACGAGTGAGGGTAGGAGGGATCGGGAGATCGACAGGCGGATTGGTTCGGCGTCTGCAGTGATGCGGACGCTAAGCCGATCTGTCGTGGTGAAGAGGGAGAAGAGCCAGAAAGCCAGGCTCTCGATTTACCAGTGGATCTACGTCCCAATCCTCACCTATGGTCATGAGCTTTGGGTAATGACCAAAAGAACGAGATCGCGGATACAAGCGGCCGAAATGAGTTTCATCCGTAGGGTGACCAGGCTCAGCCTTAGAGATAGGGTGAGGAGTTTGGACATTCGGGAGGGACTCGGAGTAGAACCGCTGCTCCTCCGGATCGAAAGGAGCCAGTTGAGGTGGTTTGGGCATCTGGTCAGGATGCCTCCTGGACGCCTCCCCGGGGAGGTTTTTCGGGCATGTCCTGCCGGCAGGAGGCCCCCGGGTCGACCCAGGACACGTTGGAGAGGTTACATCTCCAATCTGGTCCGGGAACGCCTTGGGGTCCTGCCGGAGGAGCTGGTGAAGGTGGCCGGGGAGAGGACAGTCTGGAGCTCCCTAGTTGGGATGTTGCCCCCGCGACCCGGACCCGGATAAGCGGAGGAAGACGACAATGACATTATATAATGGATATTCCATAATAATTATTATTACTAATATTAATATTATTATTATTATTTCTACCTTAATCTTCTGATCACAGTCACATCTGTTATGTGTTTTTCACAGACAACTGGATTTCTGACAAATTTCCAGGCGAAATGCAACGGTGAGTATTTTTGTCTGTTTCATTTCCTTTGAGTTATTTTGACATTTTTAACAAATTGTTTTCATTTCACAGCAAATTGCAGCAAAGAGGGTCACAAAGTTACAGGTGAGCATTCTGTATGTAGATCACTGTAACAAGTTCAGAAATGCAGGATTTAAGTGTGAACCTGGCGTGAACATAGCCTAATTTAGCTTCAAGTTGAATTTTAGCTAAGGACGACTCATCACACCTAACGTGTTTAAGTCCAACTGGAGGTGCAGCATCATTTAATAACCTTACATTTGATTATTAATGATAATAAGGGTCATTATTGGAACAATATAACAGTCTGCTTTTGTTTGATCAGTTATTTGGGCATTTAGATATGTTTATATAAAGAATCACAATGGAATCAGTTTAGACACGTGATTAATAAATACAAATGTTATTTTGTTTTGTAAATTACTTGTAATATGTTGTTTTATAACTTGTATCCCCAGCATTACCTCTCCAGCTGTGTGAGGCTGTTAACCTCAAATGTACCGCCACTCGCAGAGGAAACCTGATGATTTACAGCATAGACCACCAGGGTTTCCCTCCAGATGTCAACCTGTCTAGCTGTGATTCCTCATGGAGCAATGACGGTGTAAGATGAGCATCACCACAACAACTTTGCCTTCTGTTTTCTTTTATTTTAAAATCTATTTTACCAGCACACTTATTATTTTAGGTTTTAGCTCATAAAATATACCCTTTTGTTTCAGTTTCATTTATTTTAAAAGTCTTTAAGTCTTCCAGGAATGTCATACCTTTAATTTTCTTATAGCTGATTATGCCAAACAATTTTTTCTGTTTATTTTAGACCGTTCTTGCCAATCATCAGGACAAACTCCCATCGGTGAAGACAAAAAGCCTCAAAAATCTAGAGACTACGGAATGCTTCACGAACGTTGTTCACAAATCCCATTGTGCATCAAAGGTGATAATCTTTACATTTGTTTGAAAAAATAAGCACATTACATGTCACAACCTAGATGCATAATTTACTTGATGATGTAACAATCAAAAAATATAATTTCAACACTTATTTTCCTTCAAACACTAGTCATGTTAGCATATGGGACTTTAGGTGCAATTCTCAGAGAACATTGTATAATGGATATTCCATTATTATTATTATTATTATTATTATTATTATTATTATTTCTACCCTAATCTCCTGATCACAGTCACATCTGTTATGTGTTTTCCACAGACAACCGCATGTCGGACTAATTTCCGGGCGAACTGCACCGGTGAGTATTTTTGTCTGTCTTGATTTCCTTTGAGTTATTTTGACATTTTTAACAAATTGTTTTTGTTTCACAGCAAGTTGCAGAGAAGAGGGTCACAAAGTTACGGGTGAGCATTCTGTATGTAGATCACTGTAACAAGCTCAAAAAGACAGGATTTAATTTTAATAATATTCTGATGGACATTCAGTTCCTCTGGTTCTCGGTATCGTAGCCGTAGTAGGACTGTGTATGGCTGTGGGTGGATACTTCTTCTACAAATCCAGAAAGGAAAATCACAGGTACTGTTTCATTTTCATCCTTTTAACCTAACAGGGAGCCCAAGTCTCCTTTCCGGTCGGCCCATGGGTCCACGGAAGAACGAAAAAATGAAAGCAAGTCAACGGGGCTGAAAATGCTATTTTTTAACCCGCTTTGCCTTACGCCCTGGATCACACATGTTGTACTGCAATTTAGATGAAAAGTAACGACGGGTGTTTCAGCCACGCCAGTCACGTACTTTGGGATTTATCAGCTTGTAAAAGTTCGTAATTAGCATGATTACAAACTAGAAATCAGCGTGTTCCATTTGTGACGTCACCACATAATCTCCTCTCCCCTAGCGTAGCTGCTACTTACCACATGACCAAATTTATGGTGGTTCTTTCCTCCTGTGGGAAGTTTGCTGAACTTACGGCCATTTTCCCTCAGTTTTCTCCGTGTCTGGTTCGATGACATCACTTTAATGAAGCGCATTTGTAGTCCTGGACTTATTTTCACACAAAACCTAAAATATTGTTCCCCCCGTTCGAAAATAAGCTCGTTCTTAACAACATGTGTCTTTAAAATTCACGGACGTCAAATGTGAAATCCATGGAACAAAACAAGCGGAATTAGAAAATAGCCGTTTTGCCCCGTTGACTTGCATTCATTTTTTTGTTCTTCTGGGGACCCGTGGTGCTGAAGTGACTTAGTCTCGTTATGAACAGCATCTCTTCTCATCATTGGTCATGACTGAAACATTTTGTCTGTTTTCAGCTAACTTTACTTGCCCCTGCACCCAGTGGGGTGGGGGTGGGGGTGGGGGGGGGGTGTCTGTACAAGAATGTGAAGGTATCCAACCCTGACTCACCTTTGTAGGTGATGCTCTGTGTGTTGGGGGTTTTGGACGACTGCAGAGCTTTCACCATCACCAATCATTCTAAAGTGCTGTTACTCTTCACCTGCTGCTGCTTTCTATTTAGATTCATTAGTCACAAGCGTTTGGAGCTCATCTATACTGTAACGTGCTTATTTAAACTTTTTATACACTTTGTGTCCTCTGCATTATCATCAGCATTAATAACACTTAGCTTTAAAAAGTATTGTTTAAAGGTCCCAGTTTTCCAGATGCCATCACTTTTATGTATTGGGACTTCTTAGCCACTTTTATCCTAAAATAACATTTATATTGGTAAAACAAAAGTGCCTGTGGCAGTTTTTAGCAACAGATGGACACATGATATTCACAACTCAGGACAAAAATGCACGCCGGACACCCACTCATGCTCCCCATACACACCCTATTCATTCTGGTCCCGGTACTGCTGCACATGGGGTACAACCATTACCGGTTCCCAGAGTTCGGCCCTTTCTGCTTGGGTGCTGATGAGCAGGCTCCCCCGCCCAATGCCGAGCAAAGTGACCCACCACCCAGACCCCAGCCAGATGGCCAGATCCCCCTCCTAGCCTCCAGCCCCGGGAAGCCAAGTGACAACAGAGGTGTGCTAAGACCCCTAGTTTCACTCCGCCTGCTCCAATATGGTGTTAGTGAGTGTTGATGAGGCGTATTCCATGGCTGTGGTGAGCGGGCAGTGCAGGCATCGTCTGGCCTATGCCAGCTGATGCCACCACACCACCCCACTTGCACCCACAGCCCTCAGTGTCTAAGTGCAGTTTAAAATTGGAAGTGGGCACCGGCACTTGGGATGAGGCTGAGAAATCCCCCTGCCAAATGCCGTTGAATGTGCTCACTCCCAAGGCCCTAAGTGTGTGTTTGCGTGGAATGTCGTTGGTGGAAGTGTTTAAGGTACAAATAAAATTGGGGGGCAGTTTGCCACAGGAATGTGGAAATGGGGTCCATACCCAGACCCCCTGACTTGTCCACCCCCCAAGGTCCTATGTGCATGAAACCGGTACTAATTCCCGGTACCTACGAATCGATACCGGTACTTAACGGTACCAATTTTTGATACTTTTGAGTGTTTAATATTTTAATTCTCTTTTATAATTAGATATAATTTTTTCTCAATTTATAACCATATTTGATAAATATCACGATAAATAACATACAACTGTTTGTATTTTAACATCGTCCTTGTAGTTTTAAAAGCTGATAATTAAACTGAAGCAAACATCTTTACTGTGAACTAAATTTACTGTGTATCTTCATTCCTTTTACCGTCCTTTTTCAATTGATTTTTCCTACTGGGAAGTTAGAATTTCCGAGGAGAAAGCGAACGCACCATTAGATGATAACAATGGTGGCATAGAAAGCTAACATATCAAGCTACGTTATCTTAAACAGTTTAACTGCTGGAGCAGATTTAAACGATTATGCCTCACACTTAGATCGTTGTCACTGGTTTCATCTTCACCCAATCACCCGTCGCATTTAGTAAAGTGAAGCCAAACTTTAGTGCGCGTTCATGTTCTTCTAGTCGGAATTCCGGAGTTCCGAGGAGAAAGCGAACGCACCATTAGTGAAACAGAAGCTAACAAATCAAGCTAACGTTATCTTACATTTTATTTACCTACCGGAGCAGATTAAGATGAGGATGTCTCACTTAGATCATTGTCGCTGCATCACCCAGTTACCCATCACATTTAGTGAAGTGGACCCAAGCTTAAGCGTGCGTTCTTTCTACCATGCTGCTCTGTTTACAAGTCGCTCGCAGCGACTGATGACATAACGCTCTTGCGCATGCGCAGCTGTCTAGGCAAGTTCTCGTTGAGAAGGACGGGTACCGAAACGAGGCACCGTTTCAAATGAAGTGAATCAGTGCTCGGTCGTTGCTGTGGAATTCGGTCGGTACCTTTAAAAGTACCGAATTCGGTACCCATGACTGTAGAGGAGAAAAATGTGTGGGGATGGGGAGGAATGGCTGGTTGGACTTAAGCCCTCCAGGGAGCCAGCTCCCCCACTGGCCCCAATAGGCACCTCTGTTGCCAAAATGCCACCCAGGGCATGGAGACCCCAGCCCATCTTGCCAGGGCCCAAAGCAGCAGTATTACAGAGCCTCACGGAGTCCGAGGGCACCAACCCAGCCCCACGCCAGCAGAATATCTACTCCCATCCCTGCATTTGCACAACTTCCAGAATATAAAAGACATAGGACATCCAGGTAAGGCTGGGTCCTCCCCCTCCTGGACATCCCCCCCTGTGATGGAACAGCAGAGGAGCCAAGGTCTACCCGAGGCCCCTGAGCCTGGACCAGGCACTGCCACATGTTCCTGCCTTCTTCCCGGCAGCATACATGTCAGGACCAGACCCCCAAGACCCCGCCCAGATCCCCACATGGGGCCGGCCGCCCCCAGGCCCCCAGACCCCCACCTAGACCTGCTCAGGGGCAATGCAGCTGCCAGGCGTCGACCCATGGTCACCGCCAAGACCCCCAAGGGGCCCCACTCACAACCGCCAGTAGTCCACCCCTTGAAGCAACCCAAGCACCTCCACACTGTAATAAAAGCAACTTGTGTTTTTTGAGATGAAAAGGTATTTTAAGTTGTTCAAACTTAAAATCTATGTTTCACGAATTAAGTAAGTGCAATAAATTAAGTCAGCCTGACAAACCAAATTAGTTGTGTGCTTCAACAATATTAAGTGAGTTGTATGAACTTACATATTTAAGTTGGACTTCATAATATCGTGCCCAAGTTCTGCTAACGTCCATGCTTTTAATGTGAAATGCGGGAAAGTCAGCTTTTGGAGTTGGAGAAGTCAGTCTAATTCTGCGTGTGGTCGGAGGCAAAGGAGGCTGCATAGGTAAGTTTTCCCCTTTTTCCTGGGTTCAAATTATGTTAAAAATAAATTATAAATATGTTTTGTGCTATAAAAAAGGTAGCCTACACGCTTAAACAACTTTTACAGGTGATTTTTTTAAGGTAAGGCTGTCGACGGTTGAGATTTATGCTATAGGCTATATTCTGCAACTAGCCTGTACTTAAAAAACATGGACCTCTGTAACTAACTGTTTCATTTCGTACTTGTTTATAGTTTGAAATGATATCTCCTTTACCACTAATAATATTTCAATTTCTTTTGATAAACAAGCTAAATATTGAGAGAATAATTGCCAACTCACATTGCTAATGGCTAATGTAGCAACAGCAGCTAGCAATTAGTGTTGAATGTGTGTTGACTTAAAAACTACAAAATTATGCTTTAATACACTTTACACTCATAGACGGTGGAGCAGATTTAGCACTGGGATGGAGCAGTGGGACTGCGTGGCAGACGACACGGAGGAGCAAACACCGATAGATGGCGGAGGAAATACACAGAGCAGCAGGACGTGGAGGAGCCTGTCCAAACACTGGCAAACAGTGCACCAACGCAGAGCTGTGGGTCCAAACACTTTAACTCTGGACCAGGCTGCTTAAAGGTGAGTTTCTGTTCTGAATTTTTTTTTCTTTTGTTCTTTTTTTTCATTTTGTCATATAACTTCATCAGGTGTCTGCAAGAAATATATGATATGGCCCACCTCTAGATGAAATAAAAATTTTTTTACATTAATTATAAGTATATAATTTAAAAGTGCCTGTGGGACATTTGATACACCTCTAACTCTCAACTGTGTGTGTGTGTGTGTGTGTGTGTGTGTGTGTGTGTGTGTGTGTGTGTGTGTGTGTGTGTGTGTGTGTGTGTGTGTGTGTGTCAGCAGACAGCTGTACCAGTGTTTCTAAAGCTCAGGCTGGTAGAGAATAGACACTAAAGTTAGTTTGACAAGAATCAATACATTGTTATGAATTTAATCTACTGATTTTTGTATATAATTTCTCAAGACAGCTTGAAGTGAGTTAACTTGTAAATAATTTACAGGAGGAAAAATATAGAGATGTATATCGTATATCGGAATTCAGCTAAAAGATATTGAGATATCAGTTTTGGTCCATATTGCCCAGCCCTACAATAAAGCATTAACATTGTTTTCCATCTCTTCTTAAAAGGATACTGACCCAGAGGAGGAGCAGACAAGAGGTCTCTCCGTGGGTATCCTCACTCTGCTGGAGGATGACTGTACTTCACCTGCTGTAAATGTGATGAACCTTGCTGTGGTTGTTGAAGAAACAATCATCCTTCAGGATCTCCCAGATCTGCCAACGGCTTTTGGCTTTGTCTTTGGGTTGATCTATGTCTTAAACCTTCAATACCCAAAAGATCTCAGGTACACCTTTGAAACAGTTCAGAAAATCTTTATGGGACTTGGGACAGATCTCTCGGCAAGGGTAAGATCCCTCAAAAACAGGCTTTTTCTATGAATCCTATATGGTGGCTGTTGGATGTACCTTACCTTTTTTTTTCTTTAATGTCTTGCAGTTTTTCAGTTTTGGGCTTACGTAAATGTAGAGTTCAAGTCATTGTTTCCACTGTTGCCACTTTAATAAAAAAGACAGTTTTATACAGAAAGGAAATTATATAAATTTTTATTTGTAATGCTATGCTAGATATTTTTATGTTTTACTGGAGTTTCTCTTAAAATGTGTGGTACAAGGTCAGCATTTTGTTTGTTCCTGTTCAGCCAGTTATTCTGGAGTTGGGCTACTCAACCAGATAGACGCCAGGGTCTTGTAATTGTACATTAAAGTGCATAAGTTTAAAATAATTTAGTCTTACAGCTGGTCTCACAGCTAGATATGTTGGGCTTCCTACAGTTGTAGTTCAGCTTTTTCAGCTGTTCTGTATCAAACAGATCTTAATGTTTTAATACCAATATTGTCTGTCGAGATAAGTTTTATGCTCCATAGCTTAACTTGTGTAGTGTTTTACTAAGCATTCTCAGTTTTTGGGAAGTGTTACACATGGTGTTTAACATGATGTGACAAAAGTTCAAAATAAAAACACTTTTGTCATCAGCATCTGAATTTGCTTTTGTTTAGAATTTGCTGTTTAAACCCATCTGTTACATTATTAAGTGTGGTCTGTTATCAAAAATGACATTTTCCTATACTGTTTAATAACAGAGTTGGTATATGCAATATATACATGAGGTGGTAATTCAACTTTTTGCTGTGAAATGTGTTAAAAGTTGCAGCACGTTGTAGTGGAGTAAGCTAAGGTCACAATTAAAAGTTGTTGAAATGTAAAATGTTATGCCTCAATAACTTAGATGAGTTTGGAAAAGTTAAAAATAATAGCTGGGGTAATGTTAAATTTTAAGTAAGTGGAACTTTTAAAATTGAGGTATAAATTAGGATTTACAGTTAGTACTATTTAAAATTTAAAGTTTTTACAACTTAAAATTGGGTAACAAAAACTTGGGATTCAAAGTTGCTACAACATACACTTGAGTTAGATAAACTCAGGTTTCGTACTTATTACAGTTTAAAATTTTGAGTCTTCCCAACTTATAACTAAGTTAGCAAAACTTAGAATTGAGAGTTTGTCAAAATCAAATGCATAACTTAGAATATTAAGTTGGTGTGCCAAACTTAAAATTTTCCTGAAATTTGTTGCCTCAAAATTTTGAGTTTTCCCAACTTTTTTTTTTTTTACAGTGCAGCAGTCCCAGACACCCCCAGTGAACCCACCTCCAAGGAACGTCCGGATACTCCAAACTCAGACCCTCCACCCCATCACCCACATCATCCTGCAGGACAATATCAATGATCCCCCATCATTGCTATGTGGAACTGATCAAATGAGCCCAGAGAGATTGTTTTGAAGTGAAAGCAGAGGCTGTATCAAGTGTAATATGAATAAAAGATTCCTTTACTGGTTAATGCAAAGATATTTTCCAATTCACGACGATAGTTTTCTTAGCGATGCATTTGGCAGTCAGAACCACATGAACTAAAGATGTTTCAATCGGGACATCGCAGGCTTCCCAATAAACTAAGAGAGGGGGGAGTTGGGATATGACATTTCAGACACTTTCAATCAATCAATCAAAGCTTTATTTATAAACTGCCTTCCGCAACCCTGTCAGGAAGCCCAAAGAGTTGAACATGGTACAGTTGTAGGTAAATATTGTAAGGTTATGAAGTTCATTATTTTCAACTCCATACAGCTGCCCCCTGTGCACAATAACACCCGTGTAGAAAAGCCAAGGTCGGGTGTTCCTCAGACTGTTTACATTCCAGGAGAAGAGTCCGAAGGAGGAGAAGAAGCTTTACTTAATCAAAGTACTTTATTTGTGATTAAAATTATTAAGCAAAACAGATGTTGATCAACAATAATCAAGTGAATGATCTGTGAAATAAATATGTCATGAGTTATGTTTAATGAAAACAGGACTACGGCACAGACATACTGATCCTCATCTCCATAGAAACACATGACACATTGTTCCAACCAATCAGAGCTTTCGGCTGCCGCAGGAGAATCTGGTGTTGACTTCAAGTGTCCAATCCACTTTACTACAACTTATCAACAATTCAGAGATATAAAACAAGGCAACGCCATTTTAAGTCAGTTCCATTTTGACTTCAGTTCTAGTCACCGTCATCCTAAAGAAAAGCACAGCCTGGCCAGATGTGTTTTCGTCTTTAAACTAAGAACTGTGAAGTTGGAGATTTTCGTCGTTTAACAACCAGACGACGTCCTTTCAAAATAAGAGCACCTGCTGACGCCGCCGAACGGTACCGGGGTCGACCCTCCAGACGGGCTTTGAAACGTTGCGACCGCTGCACCGACAGCTCCAGCGTACATCCGAGGTTCTTGGACCTGGCATTTCCTGATCTACCTGGGAGGCCCCCCACTGGGTACGTACACGGCAAAATAGCGGCTCATGTCATCACTTTATAAGCCTCGTGATATCTAGTCATAACAAAGACTACCAGATTCAATGACGTCATCCTAAAGAGTCTGAACCAACCACACACACACACACACACGCACCAACACAACATCCAAATCCATTTTCATCCATCACAGAGTTAGTCCTGGTAGATTGTTTAGAATTTATAATTACGAAATTAAAGATTCTCAAACCCAGGACACGTTGGAGAGGTTACATCTTCAATCTGGTCCGGGAACGCCTTGGGCTCCTGCCGGAGGAGCTGGTGGACAAGGCCGGGGAGAGGACGGCCTGGAGCTCCCTAGTTGGGATGCTGCCCCCGCGACCCGTCCCGGATAAGCGGAGGAAGACGACGACGAGACGACGACGACGAAGATTCTCAAACGATCCCATCTCTCTCTCTTTTCTTGTCTCAAAGTCAATACAGAGTGTTTAATTAAACTCCCTGATGATAAAAACAGCCTATTCTTCTGTTTATAAAAAGTGATCTACTTACAGTGTATTAAAATACAACTCTAGATAGTTACATCACTTCAATTCCGTTACAATATATTGAATAAATCAACAATAAAAGCAATTCAAATTACAAAATACAAATTACAAGATAGATGAAACATTCTGGTACAGGACAAATGTGTGAAACACATTTGGATTGAGTGGATTGAGTGAACCAATGAAAACTGTGAAATAAATTCAACATAAAAGAGGGCCAAAATTAAACATGTTCTGGAAACATGTTCTGTACTTTGACAGGTACTCTACCCCAAAACCCATATTTATATTTTTAACCAAAGTCAGGGGAAGCGTTTCTATCTCGTTTATTTTATTTTAATATTTTAATAGGTCGGTAAGTTTATCTTGTGCTTGACATCATGTAACTTTAAAAGCCTTCTCTTATCTTCTGCACTAAAACACCCGTCATGCTAGCATTTTATTTTGAAATCCAACATGCATTTAAAAAGCTGTGAGAATTGCTCCATTACTGAGAAGCTTCAGACAAAAGGATGCACGGATGAATGATGCACTTGTTTCTGGGGAAGCGGACAAACTTTGAAGCCATTTTTATTATAAGCTCTGGAAGCTTATAGACCTGCAAAGCAACACCAGAAAGTGTTATTTAAGAGTTGTAGAACTTTACAGATAATATATAATAAGTATTGATTATCATAATAACACTAAAGTTGCATTAATGTTATAATATTCTCTATTTTATTCTTGTATCTTCATAACATTATTTTTACTCTCTTTAGTTTTAGTGATTTACTTTTTAAAATCAGAATCAGCTGTTATCCTGTGATTTTTTATTTTGTCTAAATAAATCAAGAAGCTCTGACTGAAAACAGTGTCACACAGTTTTTTCATTCCTGTGGTTAGACGGGTGTACTTCATTACCACCTGGTGGTTCTTCCCTGCCAATAAAGGCAAACATCGTGGTGGAGTGACTTGTGACAGGAAATGGCTTCTTAGACGCTGAGTTCACGTTTCTCTGAGGGCATCATCTAAATAATGAAAACAGTCAAGTTCTGATCTGATAATGATTTTATAAAACTTCAGAAACTGGTTTTCATTTCAGGGTTACAAAGTGTCCTAGAGCTACAGAATATTTACACCCAGAGTTTTGTCCTCACCTAAAATGTTCAAGGATCAGAATCTGATTGGTGGACGGTCAGGTGGAATCAAGCTCCACTCAAGAAAAATAATGCTCAAAAACGAATTTGTAGATTTTTTCAGCTCTAACAGTGGAAGCTTCCTTTGTTTTGAGTCAGTTGGGAGTTTTAGGCATCAGAAACTGCTTTGATGTTGTCCTCAAAAGCGCAATCCAGATTATGAGCATTGCTATGAGAGAAAGTTTTAATCTGAGGTAATTTTTTACAGATGGATGAAGCTGCTGAGACCTCTATGACCAAGCCCGCTAATAAGGGCAAAATATTACTTTAGAGCAAAACTGTTCATCCTTTTACAATCAGCAGATGTTAAGTTATGTGACAGTGTTTGTGTACGCTGCAGTTTGTGGAAAGAAATGATGATTTTCTGTAAACGTGCAAAAAAAGTGATTAGTGGGGAAAAAAAGGAAAAACTTCAACGAAACCTTTTTTATGAAATCTGGTAAGAGAAGCATGTAAATGGAGCACAACTCTGCCATCTGCTGGCAGTTTTTCTAACTACATATAAAAGCGCTTCAAGTATAAAACTTGATTTTTGTTTTATAGAAAGTATTTTTTGCACCAACATCACACTGATATATGCATCTTAAGCATCAAAAGATAAACCCAGTTTGCTTATACACAGCCAGATTTAATATAGGAACTTTGCTACGGCTGCCTGTTATGGAACGAATGTGTGAAGTTTCACATTGGAAATAATTTTTTTTATGAAAAAAGTCTATTTCAATTCAAACATAGGCTTAATTTAAATGACATCAATATGGATTTTTTGTGGCACAGTTTTAATAGAAAAATTACTAAAATAAAATCAAACAAATGTTCTACATTTTGTGTACATAAAGCAGCTATGAGTTTTGAATGATTCATGATATCAGAAATAATTAGACCAAATAGAACTTAGACAAAACAAAACCCCTTTCTTCAGACCACAGACACAGAGGCGGAGCTGGCCTAAATGGCGCCCTGTGCGAGATCCCCCTGTGACGCCCCCCCCTCCCTTCACACACACACACACACACACACACACACACACACACACACACACACACACACACACACACACACACACACAAAACTTTGTTTCAAATTGTGTGGAGTGTATATATAACGTTTGCTAACTGAACACAACATCCAGCTCCTGGCCACCTTCTCACCACTTGTCAAAGTTCTACTGAAATAGACACACTTAACGCAACATGATGGTATCATCGATGTAACTGCAGCATATAGTCTCACAATGTAATCCATATAGTTCGCTGTTGAAGTTCTATTATGTGTAGTCTAACATGTCACCTCTAGAGGGTGCTATCAGCTACCGGATGAATAGATGAGCCAACGGTAATCAGTTGCAAGCTGTACTGAGACTTGCTTGTGAGAAGTGTCAGTTGTCAGTTGAAGGAGCAGCTGGAGGAAACTGTTACGAGTTTCACTTCGGGATTAACGGCAGATAAGCATGGACTTTGGTCGGTAGATGAGCCGGAAGAAGCGGAAAAGAAGAAAATTAGTTAATTCCTTTCGGCAGCACGCAGCCAACGAGTTTTCACGGTGGATAAAGGTGTATGAAAGTTCATTAAATTCACCAGTTGGAGGAAACCACTTGTGTCCGAACGTGCTTCAGGGGAATTACAGTGAAAACTCGCACTGCTCATCAGCACAGGTGGGCGGACTACTTCCGAGAAGACGGAGCTGTAAAGAGACATTTGAACCGCGGATGCGCAAGGACGTAAGAAGAGCACAGCTGTTAAGGGACATTCAAGATAAGACCAAAGGTTTGGACACGCAACGGTCAAGAGCGGTCTAAGTAAAAGGGTCAAGTCTGACAGTCAATTAAGCAAACTGTGATTGAAAGAAAGGTCTTCATGGCAAACCTGGGTTCATTCGTGTATATTACCGAAAGTGTATTTAACGTTTATTGGAACTTATAAACTAAGGATTTCAGTTAGAGGGCCAATAATTTTCTATATTGGTACATTTTATTTTGTAACCTTTATTTGTTTAAAAGGTGTTAAGTATTATATTTGACGACATTTAGTACTGCATGAGAAGTAGTTTAGTGTACTATTTGTTATGAGTTACTACCAGATGTGACTGCAAAGGACACAATTAGTGTATAGTTCAACAGACATGTTTAGTTAGTTATTTAGACATAAGATGACTGAGCCAAATCAGCCCCTATTTTATTTTGAAGAAGATCAAGAAGTTGAAAGCTCAGAAGTTTCACAAGGACCTGTGCCTCGAACAAGAAAGAGCCAAAGAGTCAGGACTCTCACAGAAAAGGGAAAGGGAATGCAGGATGAACGAATTAAAAGCCTTCGTCAGAAATTCAACTACCTTTTTGAGAAGTGGAGAGTATGTGCCAAAGCATCTAAACGATCCTTATCACAATTAGAATACTTAACTGAAGATTTACTTAACGACATTATTGGTGATATAACAGGACTTTCTGCAGATGTTCAGCGGGCATTCAGTGAGTTACGTCTTAACACACCTCCTGATCAGGAAACACGGCGCAAGGTGGATCTCTGTGTACAGATATCTAAGTTTATTGTATCCAAAGCTAACAGTAATGTTGAAGGAAGGCCAGAGGAAGAAGAACAAGAATGGCCAGATATGGGATCTCTATTTGAGTCAACTATCTCAAAGTCCCGTGCTTCTGAACGCTCCAGTAAATCGTCTGTAAGACACCAAGAAGCTGCTGCAGAAGTAGCTGCAAGCCAAGCTGTTCTAAGAGTGCTAGAAGAGCAAGAAATTGAACAGAAAGAAATTGAGAGGCTTGAAGCTGAAGTAAAAAGAAAAGCAGCCGAGCAAGAAGCTTTAAGTAAAAAGCTTCGTCTGGAAGGAGAAGCAGAGGAACTCAAACTGAGAATGCAAATAGAAGAAAATGAAGCAAAGTTAAAGGCTAAACAAGAAGAAGAATACGCAACTCTGCAACGGTCTCTTGATGAAAGAAAACGTAAGTTACAGCACTTAGAGAAGGTGAAAGATCTATGTGCAGCTCAAGCGAGAATGCAAGTGTATGATCAGAGCAGTGTAACGGAGGACATCATAGTGGACATGTCAAACACTAAGGATGAAGCCCTCCGACAGCCGAGTCGTGAGCTACATCAAGGGCACATTGTTACCCAAGCTACAACAAACAATGTAGACAATGTTACAGCAGAGCTTGTTAAGGCGCTAGCAGGAGCATTAAATGCTAGCAGGATACCGGTTCCAGAACCACCAATCTTTAATGGGGATCCACTAAGATACAGTGACTGGAAACTCTCATTCCACACGCTCATTGATCAGAAGAACATTCCAGAACAGGAGAAAGTATTCTATCTTCGCCGCTATGTGGGTGGACAAGTAAAGAGTGCACTGGATGGATACTTCCTGCTTGGAACTGAAACAGCTTATGTTGCTGCATGGAAGTTACTTGATGAAAGATACGGTAATCCATTCATAATTGCAAAGGCCTACAGAGATAAGCTTCAAGCTTGGCCCAAAATCTCAGCAAAAGACAGCATTCAGCTAAGAGATTTTGCAGACTTTTTACGTAGCTGCGAAACAGCCATGTTTCATATTAAGTCATTAGAGATTTTGAATGACTGCAATGAGAACCGAAAGATCCTCACCACGTAATCCAGATTGGCTCATAGCTAGCTGGAATCGTACGGCTACGGAAATTGAGGAAGCAACACATAGGTTTCCCAATTTCAGCCAGTTTGTTTCATTCATCACAAGAGAAGCAAAAATCGCCTGTAACCCTATTACATCGTTACAGTCACTAAAGCAGAGTGAGTCCAACAGTCCAGAAAGGTTGAAACCTGCAAGACAAAGAAACATTGAGGTTAAAACGTTAACTACAACTACTCAAGAACAGACAGTTGTGACCTGCATGTTCTGCAAAGGGCCCAATCATGTGCTCACGAGATGTAGAGGCTTTCTGGAAAAGGCTGTAACTGACAGAGTCAAGTTTATTAGAACAGAGGGATTGTGCTTTGGTTGTCTCCAGCCTGGCCACCAGTCAAAGGGCTGTAACAACCGAAGTATTTGTGAAAAGTGCAACAAAGGACATCCTACGTGCTTGCACGAAGAACGTAACAAACAAGAGCAAATTCCACAACAAAACGAGATGGATGTAAGTTATAAAAATCCAACTCAAAGGAAGCAACCTCAAACTCAAGGAGCGACATCTACGGCTACAACGAACAGAGTCATCTGTCAAGAAGGTCACACACAAACTTCAGCAATAGTTCCTGTTTGGCTCTCGTCTTCTACAGAACCAACACGAGAAATACTGACGTACGCTCTGCTAGACTCTCAAAGTGATACTACCTTCGTCCTCAGTGAGATTGCAGAATCTCTGGATACTCCTAAAGAATCAGTCAAGTTAGAGTTATCGACTATCACGTCAAAGAATACAATCGTTCAGTCTCAAAAGGTAAAGAATCTACAAGTTCGTGGGTTTTACTCAAACAAAACTATTCCTTTGCCACCTGCTTTCACGCGAGAGTTTATTCCAGCTAACAAAGATCATATTCCGTCAAATGAGACTGCGAGGGCTTGGGCGCATCTGAAGCATCTTCAAGCAGAGATAGCTCCTCTGCAGGAATGTGAAGCAGGACTGTTAATTGGATACAACTGCTCGCAAGCATTACTTCCGAGACAGGTTGTGTCAGGCAAAGAAAATGAACCCTACGCACAGCGTACAGACCTCGGCTGGAGTATAGTGGGACAAGGTAGCCAATGCCTGAACTTTGGAGATGCTATTGGCATCAGTCATCGCATCATAGTGAAAAGGGTCGTCCCAGACCTTAATCCTTCTGTTGATCTACAGACAAAGATACATTACGTAAACAGAACTAAAGTGAAAGACATCACTCCTTCTGAGATCATTAAGGCACTAGAGATAGACTTCCCAGAAAGAGGAGTTGATGACAAGAAGGTGTCTCAAGATGATTTTAAGTTTCTTTCTAAACTTAAAGAAACCATCAAGCAGAACGACGACGGACATTATGAGATGCCACTGCCATTTCGTGATGAACGACCTAAACTACCAGACAACAGAATATGTGCAGTGTACCGTCTGAAATGTTTGGAGAAAAGACTAAGGCGAAACAAAGAGTACTGCAAGGATTATGTCAAGTTCATGGACGATATGATCTCCAGAGGTGACGCAGAAAGGGTTCCGGAACAAGAGTTAAACAATCCTGCGTGGTATATTCCCCACCACGGGGTCTATCATCCACACAAACCAGGGAAAATCCGAATAGTATTCGACTGTTCGGCCAAGTACCAAGAGACGTCCCTGAATGACCATCTGTTGACTGGTACCGATTTAACAAACACATTGGTGGGAGTGCTGTGTCGCTTTCGCAACGGTCCTATCGCGTTAATGTGCGATATAGAGAGAATGTTCCACCAGTTTTATGTAGAAAAGGGAGATCAAGATTACCTACGTTTCTTATGGTGGGAGCAAGGAGACCCTAGCACGACACCATCTGTCTATAGATTGAAGGTCCACTTGTTCGGAGCAGCTTCATCTCCTGGATGCGCCAATTTCGGCCTGAAACATCTTGCGGCGCAAGGACAAGGTCGGTTCAAGGAGAATGTCATTCGATTCATCCAAAGAAATTTCTATGTCGATGACGGCTTGGCGAGCGTCTCAACAGAGAAGGAGGCTATTCAGCTTGTGAAAGACTCAAGAGACTTATGTGCTACGGGCAAACTGAGACTCCATAAGTTTGTGTCAAACAGTGAACAAGTACTTGCGTCTATTCCTGAAGAGGAACGAGCAACAACTAAGACCCAAGACATGTCTCTTAGTTTACCTCACATTGAAAGAGCGCTTGGAGTCGAATGGTGTGTTTCATCGGATACATTTAAGTTCAGGGTACAAGTCAAAGCCAATCCGTTGACCAGAAGAGGTGTACTTTCCACTGTCGCCTCAATCTATGATCCTTTAGGGTTCATAGCACCATTTGTCCTTCTAGGCAAACAAGTTCTCAAACAGATGTGTAAAGACAAAGTAGACTGGGACGAAGAAATTCCAGACTATTTGAGACCTCAATGGGAGTCATGGATTACAGATCTACCAGAACTAGCTGATGTACAAATCAAGAGATGTTACATTCCTCCTGATTTTGGACGAGTCAACGGCTTTGAACTTCATCACTTTGCCGATGCAAGCACATCAGGTTATGGCGAATGTTCCTATTTACGAGTCACTAACCAAGAAGGCCAAGTCCATTGTTGTTTAGTCATGGGCAAAGCAAGAATCACACCCAACAACATTATGACTATTCCAAGACTTGAGCTTTTAGCATCAGTCGTGGCAGTTAGAGTCAGTGACCTGTTAAGAAACGAACTAGAAATAAAGGATTTAAAGGAGTTCTTTTGGACAGATTCCACAGTAGTTCTTGGCTACTTAAATAATGATGCCAAACGATTCCAAGTATTCGTGGCTAATCGTGTACAAAGAATTAAATCTAGTACGACTCCAGAACAATGGGCTTACGTTGCATCAGAAGATAATCCTGCGGATCACGCTTCCCGGGGTTTAACTGCAAAACAGTTGAAGTCGTCCAACTGGTTTACGGGTCCAGTGTTTCTCTGGACAGAGAAACTACCGGAAAGAAATATCAATGTGGGGAAGATCAAGGATGAAGCACTTGAGCTTCGTAAAACTATCGCATGTGCCACCGAAGTGAGAAAGGAGAGAACAATGTTGGCACGTCTCCAGAAGTTCTCAGATTGGTCCAGATTGGTCAGAGCTGTAGCAAGGCTGAGACATAAAATCAAAACATACAAAGTGTGCCGGCTTGTTCACATACACGAGAGACACGAGCGTTCCTTTTACTGATGTTTAATGCGGTCTTGCATCTTCTTACTCTTTACACCACATGAACACCGTAGAACTAATGAAAAAGCATAAATCATGTACAAATTAACAAGTTAGTTGCCTTAAGTTGGCTAACATACAGAATTTGTAAATAAAGAATAAACATACCACTTTGGCCTGCTAGTAGACAAACCGGTAGACTTGAAAACACTTTACCTTCTTCTCAAATGTTCTTAACTGGCACACATTTGTCCGTGCGCAGCAATAAAATCTCCGAAGCTTCGAGATACAGGAAGTGACGTCACAGCGCTCTTAAACACGCCTTATCAAAATAAACCAATTCAAAATTACTCAAATATCAAAAGTATTAATTCTGTGCACCTGTAAATGCTACAAAATGTATTGAAAAACATGAAAAATAATACTTTCAATAAACATGTTAAATAAACTTACTAGGGCAATCACAAAATCACAGTGCCATCTTGTGGTGAAACTTTGAACAAAAAAGTTACTTAAACTGCATTTACACTCCCACCATCACACTGCAACTAGCATGGGTGATTCTAAATATGAATAAACAAGATAATGAACTTAGCAATATTACAAAATAGACATTACTTATGAGCCCTTACTCTGCTTCAAGCAAAAGTACAGTCTTGTGTATAGGTCTTTCTAAAACGGTCTTAGCTGAATGTTTTCCTTTGTTGTTCCGAGTAGTGTCACCGATGAGAAGTTTCACCTTTCTGACTCTGCCGTCAGCTCCTGGGGTGACTTCTACTACTCTGGCAAGTTTCCATTGGTTCCTTGGAACACAATCCTCTTGTAGCAGAACAATGTCATTTATCTGTGTGTTTCTGCGGTTCTTATTCCACTTTCTTCTCTGCTGCAGGTTTAACAGGTACTCCTTTCTCCATCTGGTCCAAAATACATTAGCCAAATACTGCACTCTTTTCCACCTTTTCTGCAGATAAAGATCTTCTTTGACAAATTCGCCAGATGGTGGTGAGATCACTTCTGACTTCATGGTCAAAATATGGTTTGGCGTCAGCGGCTCTGGCCCTACAGGGTCGTTGATACACTCCACAGTTAATGGTCGACTATTTACAATTGCCATGGCTTCATACATGAAAGTTCTTAATGATGAAGTATCTAATCTTGAGGCAGACTGGTCGAGAATGGATCTTAGAACATTCCTTATAGTACGGATCTGTCTCTCCCAGACTCCGCCCATATGACTAGCAGCAGGTGGGTTGAAAACAAAAGTAATGCCCAGCTCTTTAACCTTCTCTTGAGTTGCTTGCGGGAACAGTTCGTTTCTTGCACCAACGAAATTAGTGCCTTGATCGCAATGTAATTGACTGATCTTGCCACGTATTGCGATGAAACAACGAAGTGCATTGAGAAAACAGTCTGTACTGAGGTCATCCAGGACTTCTATATGGATAGCTCTTGAGCACATGCATGTAAACAACAGTCCATATCTCTTTACTTCTTTCCTCCCTTCCTTTACACAGAATGGGCCGAAGCAGTCCATACCGCTGTATGTAAATGGAGGGGTGGCTTCCAGTCTTTCAGATGGCAAATCGTTCATCTGTTGATCTTGATTGCATTTCCTGTATTTCCTGCATTTAACACATTTGTATATGAATGATGACACTTCTGTACTGCAGCCAATAATCCATATGCCATTAGCACGTATTTCATTGACTGTCATCCCTCGACCTTGATGATGTATCTTCTCATGGAAGTGTTTGATGAGAAGCTGTGAAACATGATGCTCTTTTGGCAGGATAGCTGGATGTTTGATGTTAGGATGGAGTGACGCTTGTGTTAGTCTTCCTCCCACCCTCAGGATATTGTGTTTGTCAAGGAATGGACTTAACTGGTGTAACTTGGAGCTTGATGCCTTGACTTCTTCCTTTTCTTTGAGCGACTTGATTTCTGTGCCAAATGATTCACTTTGGATGGTGCGTAAAATGAACTCCTCTGCATCCTTTCTTTCATCTAGCGTTGTGCTTTCCTTGGGCATTTCATTTAAGTTTTTTGCATACTTTACACGTCGCCGTAGTCTTGCTATTGCTTTGACAGCTCTTGTCCAATCTGAAAACTTGTGCAGTCGCTCTGAGAAAGGTTTATCTTCTTTTGTCTTCACTGTGAAAACTTGTGCAACCTTGAGTTCTGGGTCTTCCGTACTGATCTCGTTCACTTCGATTTCTTGTTTTGGTAGTTCCTTATCCCATAAGAAGCTCGGTCCTGTGAACCAATTGGAGTCTACAAGTTCCTTTGTCATGACTCCACGTGATGCGTGATCAGCAGGATTTTGTTGAGAGGCAACGTATTGCCATTGACTTGGTTCTGTACTTGACTTGATTCTCTGTACTCTGTTGGCAACAAATACATGGAATCGTTTTGCATCATTTTTTATATAGCCAAGAACGACCTTGGAATCAGTCCAGTAGTACTGCTGAAGATCTTGGATTTCTAACTCGTTCTTTAGAAAGTTAGCAGTTTTTGCAGCTACTGCAGCCGCTGAAAGCTCCAATCTTGGGATGGTAACCACTTTAGTAGGAGCTACTCTGGCTTTCCCCATCACAAGGGTGCATTGCACGTTTCCAGATTTGGTCACAGTTCTTAAGTATGAGCACACCCCATAACCGTGTTCACTGGCATCAGCAAAACTGTGCAACTCATACTTCAGATCTTGGTTGAATGTTGGTGGTACATAACAACGTGGTATCTTTATGGAAGACAAGTTCTGAAGGTCCCTGAGCCAAGCTTCCCATTGAGGTTTGAGATCTTCTGGAAGTGGCTCATCCCAACCCAGTTTTTTCTGACACATTCTTTGAAGGATTCTTTTGCCAACTAGAATGAATGGAGCAACAAATCCAAGTGGGTCAAATATTGAAGCCACTGTGGAGAGCACTCCTCTTCTAGTGAAGGGGTTGTCCTTTACAACAACTCTAAAGCAAAATGTGTCTGAGGTTACACACCAATGGACCCCTAAAGCCCTTTCCATCTTTGGCTCACCAAGAGCTAGGTCCAAATCAGTTGCTCCAGCTGCACATTCTTTCTTTGGGATAGTGGCAATCACTGTTTTGCTGTTGCTGATGAACTTATGTAGGTGGAGCTTTCCTGTGTTACAGAGTTCTCTGGCTTCTTTCACAAGCAGAATTGCTTCTTGCTCTGAGTCCACGCTGGCCAACCCATCATCCACGTAGAAGTTGCGTTGTACAAACTTCACAGCAGCTTCACTAAACTTGCCTTCACCTTGAGCAGCTAGGTGCTTAAATCCAAAGTTCGCGCATCCAGGCGAGGATGCTGCACCGAATAAGTGCACTCTCATACGAAAAACTGATGGTGGCTTATCCAGATTGCCATCCTCCCACCATAAGAATCGAAGATAATCTTGATCTTCTGGGGCGACTTGAAACTGATGAAACATACGCTCAACGTCGCAGATAATAGCCACATGCCCTTTCCTGAAACGACACAAAACTCCAACAAGGGTATTTGTGAGATCTGGGCCTGATAGAAGGTGTTCGTTTAGAGAGGTATTCTGAAACTTAGCTGAGCAATCAAAGACAACACGTATCTTATTTGGCTTTTGTGGATGATAGATGCCATGGTGAGGTATATACCATGCTGGTTGGTTTTTTAATTCAGCCTCTGGTACTTTCTCAGCATCACCTCTTATTATGATGTCATGCATGAATGCCACATAATCTTTGAAGTAGTGCTCGTCTTTCCTCAGGCGCCTTTCCAGGCACTTTAGTCTCAGTTCTGCACAAAGTTTGTTGTTGGGCAGTTTGGGTTTTTCTTGCTTGAAGGGTAGCGGCATTTCAAAATGACCATTTTGCTTTAGTTTTATACCGTCTTTCATTTTAGTCAGAAACAATAAATCTTCTTGTGACACTGGCTCTTTCTCAACACTTCTTTCAACAAAGTCCATCTCCAGCACTTTAATTATGTCAGCTGGATTGATCACTTCTTTGACTTTGTTTCTGCTTACAAAGTGAACTTCAGTTTTGAGCTTATGAGTGAGTTCTACTGCTGGCAGGACTTGTTTAACAATAACATGATGACTTACTCCTATTTCATCTTCATAATCATTCTCAGAGTTACTATAACCAATGATGCTCCAACCAAGCAGGGATTTCTGTGCAAATGGCTGGTCTCTTTTGCCACTAATCACCTCCAGAGGGAGTAAAGCTTGAGGACAGTTATATCCAATCAGCAATCCGACTTCACAGTCGAGCTTAGGAGCCATTTCTTCTGATAGATGTGAAAGATGGGGCCAACTCTCTGCGGTAGTGTTTGTGGGAATGTGTGACCTATTGGCAGGAATATAGCTTCTGGTGTAAGTTGTTGGCAGCTTGATTCTGACTTCAGAGTTCATTCCTCTTACTTGTAAGTCCTTTAACTTGTGACTTGACACAATCCTTGTTTTGGAGGTCATAGTGGAAATCTTGAGTTGGACAGGTTCAAATTTTGTATTCAGTGATTCAGCTGTGTTCTTCAGGATGAAAGTTGTATCACTTTGAGTGTCGAGCAAAGCATACACAAGCCTTTCTTTCTCTGGTTCATCCACGGTCGATACATAAACTGGGATAACTGAGGAAGTACAACCCTTTGATTTTTGTTGTAATACTCTGTTGGATGTGACTTGCTGAGATTCTTGCTCTTGTGCTTCAGACACCTTTTCTGTCTCCTGATTGTGGTTTGTTGGTTGTTGATTATTCTTTGCTCTTTTCTCTTTATCCCCCTTTTCCCTGTCTTGATGTAGACAACTTGGGTGAGGTTTCTGACATCTGTCGCACACACTTCTAGACTTACAGTTCTTAGAGTTATGACCATACTTGAGGCAACCAAAGCACAGGTTTTCAGCCTTCACAAACTTAACTCTTTCTTCAACTGATATTTCCATCATCTTTCGACATTTATGTAGTGTGTGACCAGGTTTCTTACAAAAGAGACATGTAACAAATGTCTTTTCATTTGAGCTTGTGTTAAGAGTTTTAGCACTCAGGGTACCACTTCTTCTTGATTTGTCTTTGTATGGATGCTTGTTATCAAATTCAGTTGGCTTTATTGCCTGTAGTGAGGTAATCGGGTTGCATGCAATTCTTGCTTCTTTATTTAAAAATTTAACAAAATGACTGAAGTCAGGAAACATTTTGTGTTCATCTTGGAACTCTGTAACTTTCCTGTTCCAACGTGCACTTAACCAATCAGGTAACTTTGCTGCTATTCTCTGATTTTCCACACAGTCATTTAAAACTTGTAAACCTTGGACATATGGAATGGCTGATTCAACACTTGTTAAGAAATCAGCAAACTCACGTAAATCTTTACAGTCCTTGGCTGTGATTTTAGGCCATGATTGAATCTTGTCACGATAAGACTTGCCAATCACAAAAGGATCTCCAAATCTGTCTTCGAGCATTTCCCAAGCAGCACAATATGCTGTATCTGTTCCAGCTAGAAAGTGACCTTCGATAGCCTTCTTAGCTGAACCTCCAACGTACTTTCTCAAGAAGAAAAGCTTTTCTTGTGTTGGCAGATTTTTGCGATCAACCAATGTTTGAAAAGACAGCTTCCAGTCATTATACTGCAGCGGGTCACCTGTGAAGACTGCAGGTTCAGGCACTGGAAGTCTATTGGCTGTGATTGCTTCAGCAAGTGTCTTTACAAGATCAATGGAGGCTGCTTCACATGCAATTGGAATTTCTGTTTTCTGGACAAATCGTTGATTTGCAGGATCTTTAACTTGAGAAGGAATGAATGGCTTTGAGT
Organism: Nothobranchius furzeri; assembly: GCF_043380555.1. Lineage (NCBI taxonomy): Eukaryota > Metazoa > Chordata > Actinopteri > Cyprinodontiformes > Nothobranchiidae > Nothobranchius > Nothobranchius furzeri. The sequence continues at coordinate 36,751,185 of NC_091758.1, forward strand.
GAACATTCAGAAAGCGTGATGGTAGAAGGGAGCTATCTTGTTTGACTTGTAAATGTACACTAGTAGGCGGTTCTTCACCCTCATTTTTTATGCTTTCAGCGTACACTTTTAATCTTGCTTGTGCTGCATTGTGCTTTTGCAGCTCTTTCAATAGTTCCACTTCTTTTCTTTTCTCTTCCAATTTTGTCTTTATTGTAGTGCTCTCTGTTAGAAATTGGGCTCTTTTCTTTGCATCCTCAACTTCAAGTTCTCTGATTTCTTCCTCACATTGATGTTGTGTTTTCATTATTTTAATTACCTCTTCTGTTGCTGCCACTTCAGCTGCAGCTTCCTGTCTTTGTTGCAGTGAAACTAGAGATGACTGCCTGGACATTTCAGAGATGGACTTTGACTTAAATGTGATCCTTGAGCTGATGCTGGATGTACTGCTTTCAAACACAGATTCAGAATCTGGCCAAGGAATACTATCTGGATCCCCATTTTCCTCCAAAAGGCACTTTGCCTTTGCTCTGGCAGCTTCACTGACAGCACAACAAACATCACATCTTCTCCGTATTTCTACATCAGGACTTTCAATCCTTCTAATATCATCATATGTGTTGCAGATATCAGTCATAATGGCGTCTATGGCACTCACAGCTTCAGGTATTAAATCAATATCTTCATTTTTCACCATTCTCTTAAAAGAGTTTATGTGATATTTCCATTTCTTGTAGAATCGCTGAAAATCCTTGGTCAAACCATGTAACTTTGCATCTTCCAAAGATTTTCCCTTTTCAGTGAGTGTGCGTGTGCGCTGGCTTCTGCGTGGGTTTTCTGATTGTGAATTAATAGATATTGAGGACTGTTGAGCTTCCTCTCCATTTGGCTGTTCTTCTGTATCCACTTGCCTTTCATCATCTTGTGTTTTAAGCTCAGCACAACTTACAGTGGGCTTACTTTCATCTGCCATTTTGTTTTGATATCACTTTTATGAACTTATTTCAATTTTGGCCATGTACCTTTAATCTTAATTGATGCAAACTGCTATTTCTTTTGATGGAGAAGCCACATTCAGTGCAACAATCCACAAGCGCTTGCGCTACTTTCAAGACACAAACTTGAGTGCTTGCTTATTTAGCTTCTGCTTGTTAGCTTGTTTCATGTGTTTGTCCAAACACGTGATACTTCCCTTAGCACGTTGGTAGCATCCCTTGCTAATAGCTTGCTTCCAACCGTCTCCTCCGAGGCAGTGTAGTGTTCTACTGTGCCGGCTTGTTCACATACACGAGAGACACGAGCGTTCCTTTTACTGATGTTTAATGCGGTCTTGCATCTTCTTACTCTTTACACCACATGAACACCGTAGAACTAATGAAAAAGCATAAATCATGTACAAATTAACAAGTTAGTTGCCTTAAGTTGGCTAACATACAGAATTTGTAAATAAAGAATAAACATACCACTTTGGCCTGCTAGTAGACAAACCGGTAGACTTGAAAACACTTTACCTTCTTCTCAAATGTTCTTAACTGGCACACATTTGTCCGTGCGCAGCAATAAAATCTCCGAAGCTTCGAGATACAGGAAGTGACGTCACAGCGCTCTTAAACACGCCTTATCAAAATAAACCAATTCAAAATTACTCAAATATCAAAAGTATTAATTCTGTGCACCTGTAAATGCTACAAAATGTATTGAAAAACATGAAAAATAATACTTTCAATAAACATGTTAAATAAACTTACTAGGGCAATCACAAAATCACAGTGCCATCTTGTGGTGAAACTTTGAACAAAAAAGTTACTTAAACTGCATTTACACAAAGGTATAATAACAACCATAGAAAGAGATACAAGTTTAGAAGAAAGGAAGGAGTCTGAACTTGTAATCATCAAGCTTGTCCAAGCCGAAGCTTTCTCAGAGGAGATAAATGCTCTGAGAACAAAGAAAACAGTTCCTGAGTCAAAGGATGGCAGGCTGTGTCGATTGTGTCCGTTTCTGGATGAGGAAGGGATACTTCGAGTCGGAGGACGTTTGACTCATGCATCACTTCACCCTCATGTGAAGCATCCCGCGATTCTACCGAAAGAGAGTCATATTTCTACTTTGCTTGTCAGACATTTTCATGCAAAGGTTGAACATCAAGGACGTGGAATGACAATGAACGAACTACGAGCTAATGGATGGTGGATCCTTGGCTGCAGCAGTTTGGTTTCTTCGCAAGTCTACAAATGCCTCAAATGCAGGAAATACAGGAGAGGTACTGAAACACAGAAAATGGGAGACTTACCTTCAGACAGAATTGAACCAACTCCACCCTTTACGTGTGTTGGGATGGACTGTTTCGGACCACTTTACGTTAAAGATGGACGTAAAGAGCTGAAGAGATATGGTCTAATACTAACTTGTCTTTGTTCCCGAGCTATCCACATAGAAGTGGTAGATAATCTGAGCACAGATTCATTCATAAATGCTTTGAGGGCGTTTATTGCTATCAGAGGGAATGTTCGCCAACTGAGATGTGATAGAGGAATCAATTTTGTTGGCGCTCAAAGAGAATTTGCAAACCTGATGAAGGACATGGATCAGGAAAAGTTCAAAGCTTTCGGTTGTGACTTTCTCATGAATCCCCCTTCGGCGAGTCATATGGGAGGAGTATGGGAAAGGCAGATAAGGACAATAAGGAGTGTTCTTTCTGCTATTCTTGATCGTTCAGCAAGAAGACTGGATTCAACGTCATTAAGAACCCTTTTGTATGAAGTTATGGCGATCATTAACAGCAGGCCGCTGTCTGCTGAGAGTCTGAATGATCCTGCTGGACCGGAGCCATTAACGCCTAATCATATTCTAACTATGAAGTCAACCATCATTCAGCCTCCTCCTGGACAGTTCCTGAAAAAAGATATTTATCTTCGAAAGAGATGGAAAAGAGTGCAGTACTTGGTCAATGACTTTTGGATCCGTTGGAGGAAGGAGTACTTACTCAACTTACAAGCAAGACAAAAGTGGCATGTATCTAAAAGAGACTTGAAGGTCGGAGATATTGTTCTACTCCAAGAAGATTTTGCGCCACGTAATACATGGAAGATGGCTAGAGTCACAGATGTCTTTCCTGGGGCAGACAATAAGGTTAGAAAGGTCAGACTCTTAGTTCAAGAAAGTACAGTCAACAAACAGGGTACATCTACGACTAAGACAGTTTCACTTGACCGACCTATTCACAAGGTTATTGTTTTGGTTGAAGCTGAGTGATTCCTTTTCGAATTTATGTTTACACTTGTTAGTTTATTTCAAGGAAATCTCACAAAATGATTGTGACATTCGGTGGGAGTGTAACTGCAGCATATAGTCTCACAATGTAATCCATATAGTTCGCTGTTTATTATGTGTAGTCTAACATGTCACCTCTAGAGGGTGCTATCAGCTACCGGATGAATAGATAGAATAGAATAGAATAGAATAATCCTTTAATAGTCCCACAAGGGGAAATTTGGTTGTGTCAGCAGCAACATCACACATATACAAACAATGCAGGACACAGAACAGAAGCACAGTTATTACATATTTACATCATGGACAATAGTTACCAGAGCAGAGTACAATACAGTTGTTTATATAAGCGCACACATAATGTGTAAGCATAGCAGGATACTGAAGATGTTAAAATAGTTTTAAAAGTTTAAGATGATTAAAAGAGTGCAGATTGTTTATTTTTTACCCGTTCATTAAAAAGTAGACATGTAGCCTTCAATAAATTATTGCATGTATAAGCTGAGAAAAAGTAATGTGTAAGTTATAATTGTAGAAGTTATTACAGCACTGATGCCGACAACTGTTTTTTTGGGAGCAGTTCTGATTGTACAGTCTAACAGCTGCAGGGAGGAAGGACCTTCGGAAACGCTCCTTCATGCATCTAGGATGCAGCAGTCTGTCACTAAAGGAGCTCTGCAGTTGAGCAACATTTACATGCATGGGGTGGGAGACTCTGTCCATCAGAGATGTTATTTTGGCCAGAGACCTTCTGTCTCCCACCACCTGCACTGGGTCTAGGGTGCATCCTAGAACAGAGCTGGCCTTCCTGATGAGTTTATCCAACCTCTTCCTCTCAGCTGCCAATAAACTGCTGCTCCAACATACCACGCTGTAAAAAATGACAGATGCTACCACAGAGTCATAGAAGCTCTTTAAAAGCGCTCCCTGTACCCCAAATGACCTCAGCCGCCTCAGCAGGTAGAGTCTGCTCTGACCCTTCCTATAAAGAGCATCCGTGTTATGGCTCCAGTCCAGTTTATTATTCAGGTGAACACCCAGGTACCTATAAGAGTCCACTATCTCAATGCCCACTCCCTGGATGTTCACCGGTGTCACTGTGGTGGGTCTGCGTCTCCTGAAATCCACCACCAACTCCTTGGTTTTCCCGGCGTTGATCAGCAGGTGGTTCTGCTGACACCAGTCCACAAAGTCCAGAGTCCCCCGTCTGTACTCTGAGTCATCCTCACCAGTGATGAGGCCAACTATGGCAGAGTCGTCAGAGAACTTCTGTAGGTGGCAGCGTGGGGAGCTGATGGAGAAGTCAGCAGTGTAGAGGGTGAAGAGGAACGGTGCCAGCACAGTTCCCTGTGGGGCCCCCGTACTGCAGACCAGCGTGTCAGAGACACAGCCCTGTGACCTCACATACTGTGGTCGTTCTGTGAGGTAGTCCAGTATCCACTGAGACATGTGGTGGTGAGCCAACGGTAATCAGTTGCAAGCTGTACTGAGACTTGCTTGTGAGAAGTGTCAGTTGTCAGTTGAAGGAGCAGCTGGAGGAAACTGTTACGAGTTTCACTTCGGGATTAACGGCAAATAAGCATGGACTTTGGTCGGTAGATGAGCCGGAAGAAGCGGAAAAGAAGAAAATTAGTTAATTCCTTTCGGCAGCACGCAGCCAACGAGTTTTCACGGTGGATAAAGGTGTATGAAAGTTCATTAAATTCACCAGTTGGAGGAAACCACTTGTGTCCGAACGTGCTTCAGGGGAATTACAGTGAAAACTCGCACTGCTCATCAGCACAGGTGGGCGGACTACTTCCGAGAAGACGGAGCTGTAAAGAGACATTTGAACCGCGGATGCGCAAGGACGTAAGAAGAGCACAGCTGTTAAGGGACATTCAAGATAAGACCAAAGGTTTGGACACGCAACGGTCAAGAGCGGTCTAAGTAAAAGGGTCAAGTCTGACAGTCAATTAAGCAAACTGTGATTGAAAGAAAGGTCTTCATGGCAAACCTGGGTTCATTCGTGTATATTACCGAAAGTGTATTTAACGTTTATTGGAACTTATAAACTAAGGATTTCAGTTAGAGGGCCAATAATTTTCTATATTGGTACATTTTATTTTGTAACCTTTATTTGTTTAAAAGGTGTTAAGTATTATATTTGACGACATTTAGTACTGCATGAGAAGTAGTTTAGTGTACTATTTGTTATGAGTTACTACCAGATGTGACTGCAAAGGACACAATTAGTGTATAGTTCAACAGACATGTTTAGTTAGTTATTTAGACATAAGATGACTGAGCCAAATCAGCCCCTATTTTATTTTGAAGAAGATCAAGAAGTTGAAAGCTCAGAAGTTTCACAAGGACCTGTGCCTCGAACAAGAAAGAGCCAAAGAGTCAGGACTCTCACAGAAAAGGGAAAGGGAATGCAGGATGAACGAATTAAAAGCCTTCGTCAGAAATTCAACTACCTTTTTGAGAAGTGGAGAGTATGTGCCAAAGCATCTAAACGATCCTTATCACAATTAGAATACTTAACTGAAGATTTACTTAACGACATTATTGGTGATATAACAGGACTTTCTGCAGATGTTCAGCGGGCATTCAGTGAGTTACGTCTTAACACACCTCCTGATCAGGAAACACGGCGCAAGGTGGATCTCTGTGTACAGATATCTAAGTTTATTGTATCCAAAGCTAACAGTAATGTTGAAGGAAGGCCAGAGGAAGAAGAACAAGAATGGCCAGATATGGGATCTCTATTTGAGTCAACTATCTCAAAGTCCCGTGCTTCTGAACGCTCCAGTAAATCGTCTGTAAGACACCAAGAAGCTGCTGCAGAAGTAGCTGCAAGCCAAGCTGTTCTAAGAGTGCTAGAAGAGCAAGAAATTGAACAGAAAGAAATTGAGAGGCTTGAAGCTGAAGTAAAAAGAAAAGCAGCCGAGCAAGAAGCTTTAAGTAAAAAGCTTCGTCTGGAAGGAGAAGCAGAGGAACTCAAACTGAGAATGCAAATAGAAGAAAATGAAGCAAAGTTAAAGGCTAAACAAGAAGAAGAATACGCAACTCTGCAACGGTCTCTTGATGAAAGAAAACGTAAGTTACAGCACTTAGAGAAGGTGAAAGATCTATGTGCAGCTCAAGCGAGAATGCAAGTGTATGATCAGAGCAGTGTAACGGAGGACATCATAGTGGACATGTCAAACACTAAGGATGAAGCCCTCCGACAGCCGAGTCGTGAGCTACATCAAGGGCACATTGTTACCCAAGCTACAACAAACAATGTAGACAATGTTACAGCAGAGCTTGTTAAGGCGCTAGCAGGAGCATTAAATGCTAGCAGGATACCGGTTCCAGAACCACCAATCTTTAATGGGGATCCACTAAGATACAGTGACTGGAAACTCTCATTCCACACGCTCATTGATCAGAAGAACATTCCAGAACAGGAGAAAGTATTCTATCTTCGCCGCTATGTGGGTGGACAAGTAAAGAGTGCACTGGATGGATACTTCCTGCTTGGAACTGAAACAGCTTATGTTGCTGCATGGAAGTTACTTGATGAAAGATACGGTAATCCATTCATAATTGCAAAGGCCTACAGAGATAAGCTTCAAGCTTGGCCCAAAATCTCAGCAAAAGACAGCATTCAGCTAAGAGATTTTGCAGACTTTTTACGTAGCTGCGAAACAGCCATGTTTCATATTAAGTCATTAGAGATTTTGAATGACTGCAATGAGAACCGAAAGATCCTCACCACGTAATCCAGATTGGCTCATAGCTAGCTGGAATCGTACGGCTACGGAAATTGAGGAAGCAACACATAGGTTTCCCAATTTCAGCCAGTTTGTTTCATTCATCACAAGAGAAGCAAAAATCGCCTGTAACCCTATTACATCGTTACAGTCACTAAAGCAGAGTGAGTCCAACAGTCCAGAAAGGTTGAAACCTGCAAGACAAAGAAACATTGAGGTTAAAACGTTAACTACAACTACTCAAGAACAGACAGTTGTGACCTGCATGTTCTGCAAAGGGCCCAATCATGTGCTCACGAGATGTAGAGGCTTTCTGGAAAAGGCTGTAACTGACAGAGTCAAGTTTATTAGAACAGAGGGATTGTGCTTTGGTTGTCTCCAGCCTGGCCACCAGTCAAAGGGCTGTAACAACCGAAGTATTTGTGAAAAGTGCAACAAAGGACATCCTACGTGCTTGCACGAAGAACGTAACAAACAAGAGCAAATTCCACAACAAAACGAGATGGATGTAAGTTATAAAAATCCAACTCAAAGGAAGCAACCTCAAACTCAAGGAGCGACATCTACGGCTACAACGAACAGAGTCATCTGTCAAGAAGGTCACACACAAACTTCAGCAATAGTTCCTGTTTGGCTCTCGTCTTCTACAGAACCAACACGAGAAATACTGACGTACGCTCTGCTAGACTCTCAAAGTGATACTACCTTCGTCCTCAGTGAGATTGCAGAATCTCTGGATACTCCTAAAGAATCAGTCAAGTTAGAGTTATCGACTATCACGTCAAAGAATACAATCGTTCAGTCTCAAAAGGTAAAGAATCTACAAGTTCGTGGGTTTTACTCAAACAAAACTATTCCTTTGCCACCTGCTTTCACGCGAGAGTTTATTCCAGCTAACAAAGATCATATTCCGTCAAATGAGACTGCGAGGGCTTGGGCGCATCTGAAGCATCTTCAAGCAGAGATAGCTCCTCTGCAGGAATGTGAAGCAGGACTGTTAATTGGATACAACTGCTCGCAAGCATTACTTCCGAGACAGGTTGTGTCAGGCAAAGAAAATGAACCCTACGCACAGCGTACAGACCTCGGCTGGAGTATAGTGGGACAAGGTAGCCAATGCCTGAACTTTGGAGATGCTATTGGCATCAGTCATCGCATCATAGTGAAAAGGGTCGTCCCAGACCTTAATCCTTCTGTTGATCTACAGACAAAGATACATTACGTAAACAGAACTAAAGTGAAAGACATCACTCCTTCTGAGATCATTAAGGCACTAGAGATAGACTTCCCAGAAAGAGGAGTTGATGACAAGAAGGTGTCTCAAGATGATTTTAAGTTTCTTTCTAAACTTAAAGAAACCATCAAGCAGAACGACGACGGACATTATGAGATGCCACTGCCATTTCGTGATGAACGACCTAAACTACCAGACAACAGAATATGTGCAGTGTACCGTCTGAAATGTTTGGAGAAAAGACTAAGGCGAAACAAAGAGTACTGCAAGGATTATGTCAAGTTCATGGACGATATGATCTCCAGAGGTGACGCAGAAAGGGTTCCGGAACAAGAGTTAAACAATCCTGCGTGGTATATTCCCCACCACGGGGTCTATCATCCACACAAACCAGGGAAAATCCGAATAGTATTCGACTGTTCGGCCAAGTACCAAGAGACGTCCCTGAATGACCATCTGTTGACTGGTACCGATTTAACAAACACATTGGTGGGAGTGCTGTGTCGCTTTCGCAACGGTCCTATCGCGTTAATGTGCGATATAGAGAGAATGTTCCACCAGTTTTATGTAGAAAAGGGAGATCAAGATTACCTACGTTTCTTATGGTGGGAGCAAGGAGACCCTAGCACGACACCATCTGTCTATAGATTGAAGGTCCACTTGTTCGGAGCAGCTTCATCTCCTGGATGCGCCAATTTCGGCCTGAAACATCTTGCGGCGCAAGGACAAGGTCGGTTCAAGGAGAATGTCATTCGATTCATCCAAAGAAATTTCTATGTCGATGACGACTTGGCGAGCGTCTCAACAGAGAAGGAGGCTATTCAGCTTGTGAAAGACTCAAGAGACTTATGTGCTACGGGCAAACTGAGACTCCATAAGTTTGTGTCAAACAGTGAACAAGTACTTGCGTCTATTCCTGAAGAGGAACGAGCAACAACTAAGACCCAAGACATGTCTCTTAGTTTACCTCACATTGAAAGAGCGCTTGGAGTCGAATGGTGTGTTTCATCGGATACATTTAAGTTCAGGGTACAAGTCAAAGCCAATCCGTTGACCAGAAGAGGTGTACTTTCCACTGTCGCCTCAATCTATGATCCTTTAGGGTTCATAGCACCATTTGTCCTTCTAGGCAAACAAGTTCTCAAACAGATGTGTAAAGACAAAGTAGACTGGGACGAAGAAATTCCAGACTATTTGAGACCTCAATGGGAGTCATGGATTACAGATCTACCAGAACTAGCTGATGTACAAATCAAGAGATGTTACATTCCTCCTGATTTTGGACGAGTCAACGGCTTTGAACTTCATCACTTTGCCGATGCAAGCACATCAGGTTATGGCGAATGTTCCTATTTACGAGTCACTAACCAAGAAGGCCAAGTCCATTGTTGTTTAGTCATGGGCAAAGCAAGAATCACACCCAACAACATTATGACTATTCCAAGACTTGAGCTTTTAGCATCAGTCGTGGCAGTTAGAGTCAGTGACCTGTTAAGAAACGAACTAGAAATAAAGGATTTAAAGGAGTTCTTTTGGACAGATTCCACAGTAGTTCTTGGCTACTTAAATAATGATGCCAAACGATTCCAAGTATTCGTGGCTAATCGTGTACAAAGAATTAAATCTAGTACGACTCCAGAACAATGGGCTTACGTTGCATCAGAAGATAATCCTGCGGATCACGCTTCCCGGGGTTTAACTGCAAAACAGTTGAAGTCGTCCAACTGGTTTACGGGTCCAGTGTTTCTCTGGACAGAGAAACTACCGGAAAGAAATATCAATGTGGGGAAGATCAAGGATGAAGCACTTGAGCTTCGTAAAACTATCGCATGTGCCACCGAAGTGAGAAAGGAGAGAACAATGTTGGCACGTCTCCAGAAGTTCTCAGATTGGTCCAGATTGGTCAGAGCTGTAGCAAGGCTGAGACATAAAATCAAAACATACAAAGGTATAATAACAACCATAGAAAGAGATACAAGTTTAGAAGAAAGGAAGGAGTCTGAACTTGTAATCATCAAGCTTGTCCAAGCCGAAGCTTTCTCAGAGGAGATAAATGCTCTGAGAACAAAGAAAACAGTTCCTGAGTCAAAGGATGGCAGGCTGTGTCGATTGTGTCCGTTTCTGGATGAGGAAGGGATACTTCGAGTCGGAGGACGTTTGACTCATGCATCACTTCACCCTCATGTGAAGCATCCCGCGATTCTACCGAAAGAGAGTCATATTTCTACTTTGCTTGTCAGACATTTTCATGCAAAGGTTGAACATCAAGGACGTGGAATGACAATGAACGAACTACGAGCTAATGGATGGTGGATCCTTGGCTGCAGCAGTTTGGTTTCTTCGCAAGTCTACAAATGCCTCAAATGCAGGAAATACAGGAGAGGTACTGAAACACAGAAAATGGGAGACTTACCTTCAGACAGAATTGAACCAACTCCACCCTTTACGTGTGTTGGGATGGACTGTTTCGGACCACTTTACGTTAAAGATGGACGTAAAGAGCTGAAGAGATATGGTCTAATACTAACTTGTCTTTGTTCCCGAGCTATCCACATAGAAGTGGTAGATGATCTGAGCACAGATTCATTCATAAATGCTTTGAGGGCGTTTATTGCTATCAGAGGGAATGTTCGCCAACTGAGATGTGATAGAGGAATCAATTTTGTTGGCGCTCAAAGAGAATTTGCAAACCTGATGAAGGACATGGATCAGGAAAAGTTCAAAGCTTTCGGTTGTGACTTTCTCATGAATCCCCCTTCGGCGAGTCATATGGGAGGAGTATGGGAAAGGCAGATAAGGACAATAAGGAGTGTTCTTTCTGCTATTCTTGATCGTTCAGCAAGAAGACTGGATTCAACGTCATTAAGAACCCTTTTGTATGAAGTTATGGCGATCATTAACAGCAGGCCGCTGTCTGCTGAGAGTCTGAATGATCCTGCTGGACCGGAGCCATTAACGCCTAATCATATTCTAACTATGAAGTCAACCATCATTCAGCCTCCTCCTGGACAGTTCCTGAAAAAAGATATTTATCTTCGAAAGAGATGGAAAAGAGTGCAGTACTTGGTCAATGACTTTTGGATCCGTTGGAGGAAGGAGTACTTACTCAACTTACAAGCAAGACAAAAGTGGCATGTATCTAAAAGAGACTTGAAGGTCGGAGATATTGTTCTACTCCAAGAAGATTTTGCGCCACGTAATACATGGAAGATGGCTAGAGTCACAGATGTCTTTCCTGGGGCAGACAATAAGGTTAGAAAGGTCAGACTCTTAGTTCGAGAAAGTACAGTCAACAAACAGGGTACATCTACGACTAAGACAGTTTCACTTGACCGACCTATTCACAAGGTTATTGTTTTGGTTGAAGCTGAGTGATTCCTTTTCGAATTTATGTTTACACTTGTTAGTTTATTTCAAGGAAATCTCACAAAATGATTGTGACATTCGGTGGGAGTGTAACTGCAGCATATAGTCTCACAATGTAATCCATATAGTTCGCTGTTTATTATGTGTAGTCTAACATGTCACCTCTAGAGGGTGCTATCAGCTACCGGATGAATAGATAGAATAGAATAGAATAGAATAATCCTTTAATAGTCCCACAAGGGGAAATTTGGTTGTGTCAGCAGCAACATCACACATATACAAACAATGCAGGACACAGAACAGAAGCACAGTTATTACATATTTACATCATGGACAATAGTTACCAGAGCAGAGTACAATACAGTTGTTTATATAAGCGCACACATAATGTGTAAGCATAGCAGGATACTGAAGATGTTAAAATAGTTTTAAAAGTTTAAGATGATTAAAAGAGTGCAGATTGTTTATTTTTTACCCGTTCATTAAAAAGTAGACATGTAGCCTTCAATAAATTATTGCATGTATAAGCTGAGAAAAAGTAATGTGTAAGTTATAATTGTAGAAGTTATTACAGCACTGATGCCGACAACTGTTTTTTTGGGAGCAGTTCTGATTGTACAGTCTAACAGCTGCAGGGAGGAAGGACCTTCGGAAACGCTCCTTCATGCATCTAGGATGCAGCAGTCTGTCACTAAAGGAGCTCTGCAGTTGAGCAACATTTACATGCATGGGGTGGGAGACTCTGTCCATCAGAGATGTTATTTTGGCCAGAGACCTTCTGTCTCCCACCACCTGCACTGGGTCTAGGGTGCATCCTAGAACAGAGCTGGCCTTCCTGATGAGTTTATCCAACCTCTTCCTCTCAGCTGCCAATAAACTGCTGCTCCAACATACCACGCTGTAAAAAATGACAGATGCTACCACAGAGTCATAGAAGCTCTTTAAAAGCGCTCCCTGTACCCCAAATGACCTCAGCCGCCTCAGCAGGTAGAGTCTGCTCTGACCCTTCCTATAAAGAGCATCCGTGTTATGGCTCCAGTCCAGTTTATTATTCAGGTGAACACCCAGGTACCTATAAGAGTCCACTATCTCAATGCCCACTCCCTGGATGTTCACCGGTGTCACTGTGGTGGGTCTGCGTCTCCTGAAATCCACCACCAACTCCTTGGTTTTCCCGGCGTTGATCAGCAGGTGGTTCTGCTGACACCAGTCCACAAAGTCCAGAGTCCCCCGTCTGTACTCTGAGTCATCCTCACCAGTGATGAGGCCAACTATGGCAGAGTCGTCAGAGAACTTCTGTAGGTGGCAGCGTGGGGAGCTGATGGAGAAGTCAGCAGTGTAGAGGGTGAAGAGGAACGGTGCCAGCACAGTTCCCTGTGGGGCCCCCGTACTGCAGACCAGCGTGTCAGAGACACAGCCCTGTGACCTCACATACTGTGGTCGTTCTGTGAGGTAGTCCAGTATCCACTGAGACATGTGGTGGTGAGCCAACGGTAATCAGTTGCAAGCTGTACTGAGACTTGCTTGTGAGAAGTGTCAGTTGTCAGTTGAAGGAGCAGCTGGAGGAAACTGTTACGAGTTTCACTTCGGGATTAACGGCAAATAAGCATGGACTTTGGTCGGTAGATGAGCCGGAAGAAGCGGAAAAGAAGAAAATTAGTTAATTCCTTTCGGCAGCACGCAGCCAACGAGTTTTCACGGTGGATAAAGGTGTATGAAAGTTCATTAAATTCACCAGTTGGAGGAAACCACTTGTGTCCGAACGTGCTTCAGGGGAATTACAATCGACTTGTACAGTACAGATGTGCTGAAAGGCAAGAGTCTCAACTTTCAGCTAAAAAAAGACCGCTCTAGCTATTATAGTTTTTATTTTATGGCAGTTTAAAGTTTAAACGGGATCATACTAGCAGGGCACTTCCAGCGGCCCGCTGCCGCTCCGTTTTTCATGGGGTAAATAATAGCTCATTTCCCGATTCCAAAAAGAAAGAATGGTCCTACCAGCTCGCCACTTCAATATGAAGATCAGTTCAACATGGGGAAAAAAACCTGACCTGTAGGCCAGAGAAACGTTCATTAACACATCAAGTTCTATTCAGTTTACCGGTAAACATATCACGAATGTACAACAGGTCAATTATTAATCATCTTGGCTACGTAGCTCAATCTATGCATTCCAGTAGCATTTGCTACAAACAAATACAAAAACAACAATAAAGGAAAACAACTGTCTGACAGACAGCATAGCCGAATTCAAGGCAACACATAACAATAATCATTTGATTGCTCTTGGTTTCAAGTTAAGCCCACTAAAGTGCTTAAGTAAATAAAAGTGTTTCAAAAACAGCGTTTTTGAACCGGAGTTCTGCTCGCGGTGGGAACTCCGCCGAACAAGGTCATTTTTATAGCGAAAACGATCGACTGGTCACTGACAAGTAAAAGGGTGTTATTGGTAGATGTTAAGAACACTTACCGCTGAGGTAAAATGAGAGTATAAATGAATTGAGGGGAGAAAAACGCTTTGTTTTCCAACGCCGTTCTACAAGCAACAAGCTTACAGCCACGGCAGGAGCAGCTTTCATGTTTGCCGCGACGTGGAAGGAGCCAATCAGGAGAGGGACCTCACATCAGCTGACGTGGGTCATGTGACAGGGAGTAGTTGATATGGGTTACGCTTTGTTGTGCTTTTATTACAGAAATATTATTATTATCATCCTATTATTATTAAGAACATGCGACTTCTATGTTTTGTTTATGTATTGGTTGATGCTAAAAAAATTATTTTTTAGAAAAAAAAAAAGAAGAAAAAAGGAAATTAAATGCCGCCCCCTGCAGACTGCCGCCCTGTTCGGCCCTATGGTTCGGCCGCACATGTTGCACATATCAAGCTCCGCCACTGCACAGACATCATGCTTCAGACTAACCAGCATAGTTTTAGACTAAATCAAAATGAAATGTTTTCAAATCGAAAAATAACTTCCTAAAAGAACATACCCGATCTTTAAAACATTTATTTGAAGGATAAGGATTAAACACCACAAAAAAGGAAGAAATGCTGGCAAACACTGGTTTGCCCGCATTTTTTAAATTTGTGCTCCAACAGCGTCTTCTAGAACTGTGCCAGCGTTGAATTACAGCGCCCCCTTAAGGCTGGGAACCGATCTGCGCTGCAGCGTTAATAACTTCCGCTTGTCGCGCGCCAGGCAATCAAAGACCCGCGTTTGCTCGATGCATCGTCACATTTCAAAAGGAGGTAAGTGTTATTTTAAGAAAAGTGTTGTTATATTTTAATTTTTAAAAAGGTCACCCAACTTAGCCCGAACCACGTCTTTCATTAAGTTGTTAGCTGCTAAAGCCGATGGTGTTTGTTGAAAACCCCGCCTTTTCTATTTCAGGGCCAAAAATGGATTACAATCACTGCTATCTAAGTAAAAATGTAAAATCGAAAAATAAATAAAATGCCTTGTGGTTTCAATGTGCGACTTATTTAAATAAAGCCGTACGTTTAACTCACCGAACGTGCTGAATGTTAACCATTTAGCTAATGTCGTTTTAAGCTAATCCAAAAGTTGTTGTTTAGTTTCAAATTTTCGTTCTTTTAATCAAAATCATATAATTTAAACGTAACCAGAATGTTCAGATACACTTGACTTTTTGTTTCTCATCTCCTTTACATCTGGTACACGTTTTAAATGATTTACCAGGTGCATTTGTTTTTATTTTAGGTGATTTAAAATGTTACTGAAACAAGTAATGATTTTTTTTCTGTTCAGATATACTTTTACATCTGATAAAACGGGAAAAGGTTATTTTTTCATTGTTGCATATTTCCGTGATTTATCGTAGTCTAGTTGAATAGATATAATTTAATGAGGAAATTGTTGCTCTTTGAGAACGCTTTCTTTCCTTTTTCAGGTGTTTGACGGATTTGAGGGCTTGTTTACAGGAAAGAAGGTGAACATGTCTCACAAAGTTCAGAGTGAGTACAAAGCTGTGATCCTGAAGCGTTTAGCATCAGAGCGTAAATATTCAGGTCAATTTAACCTCTGATGCTTCTCCTTATAAGCCTTATTGTTATTCAACAACTTCAAAATGGGTCTAGGGAACAAATGAGTAATTCAGCTGCCTCTTTCTTTTCAATTTGCATTTGTAATAGATCATCGTTGGGAATGCTGTGCATCCTCAAACAATCAGAAATTTTGCATCCCCCTGCCACCCAGAAGACTGGGTAGTACAGCTTTCTGGGGTATATTTCCACCTGGGTGTTTTGTTTTCACCTTCATGCATGATGTAAAAAAAAAGGGGGCATTAAAAACTTCACTGGTCTCTGGGGGAAAAATGGTGTAAACACACCTCAAAAACTGCTAGATAATTGTACCCAGTGGTTGGATTTTGTGCTCTGTCTCTACACAAACCATTCGTAGTTTACTGCTCACGGAGAAAGTGGTGTTTGTTTACCTCGGGGAAAGGATTTTTATGTGGATTAAAGCTTGTAACTTGTGGTCTAAATACAGTGTTTGTGTATTCAGATTTTTCTGACCTATAGACCCTTTTACTGTTTGTAAACAATATGACGTCAGCGAGAATGCGCGCGCAGCTTGGCAACAGAGAATGGCGTTGTTTCAGGCTTTATAAAGCTATGCTGCAGGGTTATCACCGGCAAATCTTGAATGTTATATTATTAAACTCACTTTAACGAATGGCAACAGACTCCCGGATCCCTGTGGCATTACGGAATGGGTGGAAGATGTAGGTGCGTGGCCAGATATCCAGTGGCCCGATATATATACGTTTTTAGTGGAGAGGCCCGGTAAGTACACACGTGAGAAGCTACGGGCATACACATCGTTAGATGCATACAACTATGTTGTCTGTGGCCACGTACAGAAAGTAAAATATCACGACAGTTTTGCGTCTTGAAGGCAGAAGTCCTTCCTAGCCAAAGACAAGTACACAAGACTGCTATGTATGAGGCTTGGGTCATAGTAAACAAACCAGAGAACTACGTACCTGCATGGCAGGGTGAGTATAGCATAGGTTTCTTTTTTTAGCGTGCTCAGAGTACAATTGTGTTAATTGTAGAGAAATACAGTTTATACTAATATGCAGTGGGAAAATACAGATGAATTAGAATGAAATGTTAATTTGAAGCATGAAATAAAGCGTATAAATTTGTTTAATTCTGTCATTTTGATGTTCCAGACTTGGGTCATGCTGCAGCCATGCAGCAGCAATTGTATTCAAAGTTGAGCTTTGTGTTTGGATGGGAAAAACAGAAAAGGCTGCAGTTACCCGTTTGATGGCCTGCAGCCACAGACGCCTCCGATTTTGTTGAAATGGATGTGCTCCCTTCGGAATTCTGTAAAGTTTCAGTCCACTGCTTGAAGAGGAGCGATTCTGGCATCCATACACGCAACAACCCGACATTTTTATGTGCTCAGAACTTCAAAACAAAGGGTTTAAAACGCTGTTTTAGTATCGAGTGTGAATGAGGAAGCCTTCACTCTTGTTGCCAGGCGCAACTTTTGATGACGTAGGTAGTAAAAGGGTCTTTTGTTTTAAATTCAAGTCTGCCTATCTGCGGGCCCTTAAAAAGTCTTAAATTTGCTTTTCAATATTTAAGGCCTTAAAAATCCTTAAAAAATGACAAATAATCCTTAAATACAATTTCCAAAGGTCTTAAATTACCAAAGTCCCACTAAACAAGATTCTTTTATTTCTATAAACATTTTGTGAATTTCTAGTTGGTGTTCATGATTTTTTGTGTACGATGTTGGCGTAAGTGGAACCGTACACATTCAGCTGGTTGTGAAAGGGGGCTATTTTAAGATGAGCACATTAGCTGGTTAAGCTAGTGGGAGCTTGCGCCATGGGGAAGTTTAATGGTAACTGGATGGCTAATCCCACGTTCGCGATGTGGTTAGCACCGGTTCCAGGCAATAGCTGGAAATTATAGCTTAAATTAAATTTTAAAAATAGCTTAAATTTGGTCAAAGTGGCCTTAAAAAGTCTTAAATTTGGCTCCCTTAAACCTGCAGATGCCCTGAGTACAGGAAAGTGGAAAGGCAGTTGGAGCTTGAATTATTTTGTAATTTTTGCTATTATATTCTTTAGCCAAGCACTTAATTTACAAAATGCATGATTTAGAGAGAACTCTCTTTTCTCTGCAGAAACAAACATGTCCCGCTGGAAGACTGTATTCAGTAGGCTTTCTCCACCAGAACCAGGCCACCAGAAGCCTCAGTCCGCCTATTCCCGGAAGGTCACGTGTGATCAAAAGGACGATCTTCCCCCTCCTAGCCAGTTTGTAAATTTTCAAGTGAAGTTGGTGAATGACTGTGAGAGGAAAAGAAAATACGATGATTCCACTCCCAGAAGCAGCTCGTTTAAGAAGCCGTGCACTGGGAGTGCTCTGTCCCCAGACCTTGGTTGCTTCATAGATCACAGCAGCCCTCTTGCCAGAAGCAATTCAGCATCCCCTGTTACCTTCTCACGCTCTCCACTGAAGAATAAACAAGTTTCAAGCTCTCAGCCAGACTCGGAGATCTACAAAGATCCATCGGATGAGGTGAAGGCTGTGCAGCTCAGCCCTGGGAGCGAAGAGCACCTCATAAATATCTCGCGTACCTTTGACGCTGAAGTTGATGACATCTTGTGCCTCAATCCATTGAAAAAAGACGGGCAAGAAGAAACCTGCACAGGAGCAAAAACTGGCCAGAGAGCAGTGGAAGAGGACAGAGGGTACAACTCAGATTGTTCCCCAAATGGCAAAGAGGGGGAATGCTCCCCAGAGCCACGGAGTCCGGAAAATTCTTCCATCCCAAACGAGGACGTACTGGAGATTCGGGCACCAGCTGTTAGTTTTCTGGAAGGGGAAGTGGAGGATCTGATTATTGGACTACCAATGTTTGAGTCTTCAGTGTGCCAGCCATGTTCCATGGATGAGCAGGGGAGTCTGCTGCCAGAAGTTCATAAGGAGCCCTTGCTGGACGTTCAGGCCCCAAATCCTGAAAACTCTGCTGTGGAATCCTCTTATGATGTCACCCTGCCTTTACAGGTGCAGGTAAGTTGGCTCACCTGTTTTGCTGCATCAGAAATTCACCTGGTTGAGTCGTGTGCTGTTAACACAGAAGATCTATGTTCTTGTCTTCAAGGTGAGATCTCAAGTGGTGGTGCCACACCAGGATGTCAAATGCACGAGCATTCCAAGGTGATGTAATGATCACTGCTGACACTAGAGGGAGCCATGTGACCATAACGGGCATTAACTTTTGTGTGTTGACTAGTGTGTTTTGTGGTTTTATTTGTGGTTTGAAGATGAAAGGTGTGTTTTGCTGTTTTTCAGGCCCAAAATCTACGAAGACGAGCTGGAGTGGGAACGTCTGAAGAGACAGTACGTGTTTTCTGTCACCAGCCACATGACCGAGAACCAGGCAACATCTCAAGGTATGACAGTGGGGTCCAACAGAGGACGCTTGTACACTCAGAAAAGCTGTGATGGCTTTAGTGTTACTAGTGCTTAAAAAGTCCAGTTTGGGTTAAATATATGCACATATACGTATAGGGGTGACGGTGGCACAGGAGTTGAGTGCTTATCCCTGTAATTGGAAGGTTGTAGGTTCTAGCCCCGCTCAGTCTGTCGCTGTCGTTGTGTCCTTGGGCAAGACACTTAACCCGCCTTGCCTGCTGGTGGTGGTCGGAGGGACCGGTGGTGCCAGTGTTTGGCAGCCTCGCCTCCATCAGTGTGCTGCCCAGGGCTGCTATGGCTACATCATAGCTCATCCCCACCAGCGTGTGATTGTGTGTGTGAATGGGTGAATGACTGATTGTGTGGTAAAGTGCCTTGGGGGGTTCCAGGACTCTAGAAGGCGCTGTATCAAATACGGGCCATTTACCATCCATCTAGAAAACCCTGTTTAAGGGTTATAACTTATACGCATGGTGAGTGTTTTGCTGGCCATCCTAATTGAAACTAATTATTGATGATTGGTTTTGGCTCCAGTTGTGCAGTGGGAAGGATTTCAGACAGCACAGGAACTGGATCTGTTCTTTAGCCTCTGTCTAGATTTCAGTGGAGCTGTTTCTTTGTGCATCTTGTAAACATGGAGATCTGAAATCACCATCTGAAAAATGTTTAATGAGTTCATGTAAGTGTAAAGCTGCAAAAACATCCCCTGACTTTGGAAATGGTCGTGGTCTTTATCATCTTTCTCTTTGGGTTTGTCCCATCAGGTGTTTCCACTTCCAGCCACCTGTCTCCATCTAGTCCGGTCTTCTGCGTCCTCTCCCTCACACCAGCTAACTTCATGCCCTCTTTCCCCACATCCAGAAATCTTCTTTTAGGTCTTCTTCTCAGCCTGCTGCCTGGTGGCTCCAACCTCAGCATCCTTCTACTTGTGTAATCATTGTCTCTCCTCTGGACACGTTCAAACAACCCAGTCTGTCCTCTGATGTCCTCATTCCCGATCCTCTCCATCCTCATCGCTCCTAAAGGGAGCCTCAACATCTTGAGTCCTGGCTTATGAAACCATACACCGACAGGGTTGGGCGTCGTTTGATTTTAAACAATTCCGATTCCTCGTTTCGATTCCGGTTCTTTGAAGACACGACATGTTTAACACGAGCCAGCTAACCAGAGGTCCTACTTGATGAAATAATCTGAACTTCAACATGAATTTTAACTCTATGAACAACAACATCACCTTCATTTAGACAAAAACATGTTTTGGAGACAAAAAAGAAAAAGACTTGCAGCACAACCAGCGTGTTTGTTTCTGACCACAACCAAAGTGTGGAAGAAGCCTCTGGGATGAGAGGCTAAATGTCTCCAACACATCCAGAAACGTCCAGCTGTTTCCAGCTGAAACTCTCAGGATGATCACGTCCAGGATGACTGAGAACTACGCCTCCATGCTGCAGCAGCATTCAGTCACAACAGGAAGTGAAACTTAAATGTAGCTGCTGTCAGTAACAATCTAACAGATTTTATACATTAAAACTCAACAGAAATAGTTCAGAAAGGAAATTAAAATGTTCACAGCTTTGTGTGTAATTTATTATTATTATTATTATTATTTATTGTGGCAGAAGCTGGTGATGTCCACCACACAGAAGCTGCTCTAGCATGATGACTTTATTCTTCAGGTTATTGTTCAGCCATCTGACACTCACACACACACACACACACACACACATACACACACGAGTCTGACTGCTGACGCTCCGTGTGTGTTTTTATTTCTGCAGTGAGACAAACTCGCCTCACACCGTCCAGAGTTTGTTCTTTAAAGCTTCTATTAAATCCACCGTGTTGACGTATTTAACACGTATCCTCTACGCTGCAGGAGTTAAAGTTTACATTACGGAGTAAAAGTTCGGCAGACGCGTTTGTTTATATCTGGCCGCTGCGCGCCGGGTGGGGGGAGGGGGGACTCGGTGCTGCACACACACAGCTGGTGTGATCAGCTCTGAAAAGCGTTGATCACAATTTGCAGATCATGTTTATTTTTCCACAGAGATCGGCCGCGGATTCGTCTTCCGGTCGGCATTCTAGGAATCGAAATAAAAAACTTTGAACGATTCCAGGAAAAACTAACCGTTGGTCCCGGTTCCAGTCGCTGCTCGATGCCCAACCCTGTACATCACTAGTCTTCTACGCGTTTTCTTTCATTCATGCCGGAACCCTTTCATCACACCGGACACTTTCCTTCGTCCATTCCAGCTTCTGCACATGCTTCTCCTCTTCCCCTCTCCTTCTTTGGACGGTAGAGCCTAATCACTCAAAGTCCTCTACCTTCTGAACCACTCATCATTTCTAACATATTTTCCTTCACAGGATTCGTGAGCGAGCTCCTGACCCTGATGACCCACGTGGCCGATCAGACGGGCTCTAATGGCTCCCAGTGGCAACACCCCTCTGATCTCACATGCAGGTGTGTTATCTACTTTAGGTTCCCAACTAGGAGACAAATCTGCATCTGAGACACTCTTCTGTCTTCCAGGAACTACCAAAAGCGCTTCGGCAGCGAGAGGTCTGCAGTGACTCTCGGCGAGTGGCGGGTGAAGAATTCCCCCCACTATAAACGCTTCGGGAAAAACAATTCCTATTAGCGCTTTCTGTTGGACTAACACTTTTAGGTTTGCTGTGTTGCATTCTTTCCTTGTGGTTTGTT